>NW_022146439.1:631717-1151563 GCF_002938485.1 Sitophilus oryzae
TTTTTCTCAAAAACGGTTAATGTTAGGTATAGAGTGTTTAATATCAAAATTCATAACATTTTACAGAGAATTTAAATCTGTAATAAAAAATGGGGGCACCAATTTAAAATAAGAAAGTTGCTGTCAACTTCCAGTATTTCCGGAAGTGCCGCCATATTGAAAATATTTCTAATCGATAGTTCTCGTTGTGAAACAATGATGTGCAAAAAATCTCCGATCTAATAATAGACAAAATAATGAACGCTCAGCCTGGGGCACCCTGTATAAGCAGGAAATGCAATAATAGTAAGTATGATAGACAAGTAATATACACAAACAAGTACCAAAGAATAATTGATTGAACAGCAATTTTATTAATCTCTAAGAGTAAAGTAAAACCCGTAAATATTTTTCATTATTTACTTCAGAGTAAATTATGATAAATTATTCACGATTTGGTTGGTTAAGGCATATAATATCGTCATTATTATTGTAATAACTATACCTATTAACTGGAGCTGCTTCGTGATTACCCAATGCCGGAAAAATGGGAACACCAGGGAACATTTGGGACATTTGTTTCACAGTTTCTTTCAGTATTTTCAAATTTTCATCTCTTGTTTGATTCCAGATATCATGAGGCGGTAAATCACCCGTCCATAGAATATAATCAATGTCCTAAAACAAAGAGTATAATGTTTGAACTACAATATTTTTTGGCCAAACTTACGGGATGTGTATCTTGGATGTGCTGTAACATGTTATCTACTGTAATTTTTGGTGTATCACATTTTCTGTAATCACCCCACCTAAAATATTTTAAGTAGTAAAATTTATTTAAAAAATAAAACTATTAAAACTTACTTTCCAGCTGCAGATTCTTTAGATAAAGCATGCCCGTTTGTTAGTCTACAACACAATGGTTCTGCACAATCTGCGTTAGCACCTTCCATATAATAAGGATCATAATGAGTGTCCGATAAATGGAGTACTTTAAACGTTGGTGCGTTTACCTAATAAACATTATAATACTGCCAATATACGAGGTGCGTCTCAAAAGTGGCTCACCCCCTATCACTTTTTTATTTTTTCAGATAATAAAACTAAATTTGGTATGTTAGTATATGATATAAGTTAGAATTGATCGACGTATTCGATTCTTGTCGGTCAACTTCCTGTTTCACCGGAATTGACTACAATTTTTGATTTTTAAATGACACCCTAGGTATTTTTTAACTTCATTAGATAGAAAATGACATTCTAAATAAAATTACATAGTATACGTCAACTTTTGACATTTTGAATTAATAAAAAAATACTATTTTAAATTTTAGTACCATGGCCATAAATGTAACGTAAATCGTAAAAAAAGCGCTTTTTCAAAATATGCTAATGAGCCACCCTTGTTCCATTTGAAAAAAATGAGATATGATTAAAAATACGATTTGGGCATCTTTTAACCGGCCAGGATAAGACACGTAAAACATTAGACGATCAAATATATTTTTCCAAGTCCCCTTTATTAAAAATCGGTATTAGAAATACGATTTTCGTATTTATTCGTTTCATTCTATTCAGAATGTCACTTTCTATAGAATAAAGTAAAAAAATACCGAGGGTGCTATATAAAAATAAAAAGTTCTAGTCATTTCCGGTAAAATAGGATGTGATCAAAAACAATTAAAAACGTCAATCTCAATCCTAATTTATGTCATATACTAACATACCAAATCTTGTTGTTTTATCTGAAAAAATAACAAAGTTATAAAGGTGAGGTGAGCCACTTTTGAGAGGCACCGGTAGAGGGTGTAAATAAATAATAGTGAAAAATCTGAGAGGTAATTACTATAATGGGAGTTTTCTTTTTTTATTTAATTTTGCGTTTCCTTACAAAATTATTTGCTAAAGAGTTGGACCTATTTTGCTAAACTCTACATCTGACAATTATTTTAATATGACATATCGTCGGTAAAATGTATCAAACAGCTAACTCCATTATTCCTAATTTGACAGGAGAGCAAAAAAAAACGGTATAAAAAATATATACACATGCATCAAGTATATTCATGTTAATATGATAAAGAGATAACAATAATATCTGTTAGGGTGTAACAATAAAACTCAATATTTCGTTGAAAACTTAACGTAAAAGTTATGTATTAAACATTTTATTTAATTAACATAAAAATGTTTAGCAGATTAACACGTTTCACTGACTTTATGTTGTATTACATTATACAGATTATAAACTTTGTTTTTTCTTTATTGTTTTTCGTGGTTTCAATTTTCGGAATCGGGCACTAGTTAGGTTACTAGTTTGCACACATAGCACGCCCACTTATGGCCTCTAAAATTGTACACAGCGCCTGACCGGCACAGTTATTAGTGAGATATCGAGATATCGGAAAACCGAATAACATCATGCAGTATTTACCTTATGGTTACAATATGCGCGAGTCAATTTTTAACGCAACACCCGCTAATAACGTTACCGCCTGACGTAATTTGCGGATCAATTACACCAAGCGCTATTTCTAAGTAACGTTTACAAATTGCTTAAATGAGCATGTGCGTGTATTTGACAACCGGGGCCGGCCGGCGAGATATTTTATTTTAGGTTATGTTTGAATTGTTTTAAATTATTACTTTAGTTTTATTACGTAATTTGATATTTAAGTAGCTGGGATTAGTTTTAATTAAATACCACCTCTTCCAATATTAAAGAACCTATAAAGAGGCTTAGGTTTACAGCAGATGACGACTTAGCCCTTCTAAGAGAATTTGTTGCTTGTTGCTTGTTGCCCTAAACCCACTGGAAGACGTGGAACAATAATGCACTGGAAATAAGCACTTTGGCCCTTTAGTTTTAAAATACCTAGTAAACACAACAATTTCAAAGTTTTAAATTCAAAGTTAGGTTAAGTTTAAATAGCGGACGCGACGCGAATAGAATTCTTTCCGTTCCGATAACTATAAATGAAGAGAGTTAATACCACCTCACGTAAAGGAAATACCACTTGGCCTTATTAACGTCCATGCACGCTATTCGGTTTAGCGATATCTCTCTATTACGCTGTTTATTGTTATTTTACGCGAGTTTATTTTTTGCGCACAGGAAATTTTACTCGTTTGCACATCGTCATAAAAAACAATTTTCGTACCACGAATTAGGGATAAGACTTTTATCTGTATACATATAGTATACCTAATCTGTGGTATTACTAACAGCGCTTTCAGCGCTCATGGTACTTGCCCGAAGTCGCGGACGGTCCGTCGCGGACGCTCCGCTCCATCTGAAAACACTGTAAGTCGACTGTACCGTATGATCGAAAAAAACGGCGTCAGCAATGGCTATGAAATGAAGATCACTGTCATTTTATATGCAAAATTATATGAGGAATGTCATTGATGTTCATTTCCACGCCAACTGGATGCCGTTTTTTCTCGATCATACATACGGTACTTGTTGAAAATGTTAATGTTGCCTACATTGGAAATTTGCAAATAAAAGAATTATACGATGTATTTAAAACAACAATCACCACCTAGATTTTTGGAACTAATTGACTGACGTTGCGTCCTCGTGTATAAATAAGTTACTTGCATACCTCTGGTACTTTTGGTTCGACCACCGTTGGTTTGGGTACAGGAGGAAATGCGACTTCCCATTCGTGGTAAGGATTGTACACATCGCCGCATGCATCTCCAATAACAAAACTGCATATCTCATCGGGTCCTGCAATTAGAAAACATGCTTTTATATTTATATCAAGTAAAAGTCGTAATTGATAGCTGATTTAATGCAACATAATAAATAATAATCACGTAGATATATTTTGATGTTTCTTTTAACACTACAGTCACATTAAGATTTTTCAGTAGAATTTAAACTTTGGATTTATTTTTGATTGGTGCCTTCTAACGAACAAACAAAACACTTTTGAATAAAGGTTAAATTGTATCCAATTAAATTATTGTGATTTCAGAAATACATAGTAATGAAACCTTGCAGATAAAATATAATATAGGATATGTAATATTATGAAATAAAAAATATATTTTTGGACTTTAACTAATTGGAAACATCTGCCATAAATTAATGGCCTGTAAAAATCAGAAAAAAGTGAGTCAAAGCAATTATAATTAAAAAACGCTGTCGCGTTTAATGCATAAACAATGTGAGCAAACCGGAAAAAGGTAGCATACTTTTACCGAGGAGAAACACAATTCATTGGAATCTGCGGTTTCGCGACAAAGCACGGAAAGAGAAACAATGTGACAGAAGACAGAAGATATGTTTTGTTATAAGTTGATGGCCTTGGTTTAAGCAAATTCAGTACACAACAAATGTTGTCTTGCATAGCTAATTATTGAATGCTATCGATATATTTATGTAACCAGGTCTATTAAAACTCGAGAAATTATCCAATAAAACTGTCATTTGAAAAAAAAAATTACGGGCAAGCTGATTTTGTCAGCAAGTGTCTTCTGAGTGTAAAATAAACAAAATAGGAAATGTTCCCCTTGCGGTTTTTGAGCAATAGGGGTGTTTTTTTTTTAAATTGTACTACAACAAAATAATTAGAGGCAAATTGTACATCAACATTCTCTATAAGTTCGCCTAATGAATTTTTTTTATAAGTTTATTATTTCCGGACTTAGCAGCCGTTTCATGAGCATTTTGGGGTGGTTTTCAAAAATTTTGTTTTACAGCAAATTGACCCGTATGAAAGTTGTTCATAATAAATGGACAAGCAACTTTTCCTCATGATTTTTTTTGTAGCTTATTCATTATTTTTGGAGATAGCGTCCAGTTCATGAACAAATTGGGGTAGTTCCATAATTTTTGTATAGTTCTACAAATTTACCAACTTAAAGGTGTTCATATTAAAATTACATGCAAACTTCCCTATGATATGTATTTATTTCCCCAAAACGAAACATGGAATTCATCAAGTGAATGAATATTATGATTTTTTTTTATTTGTATCGTCTTCTTTTTTGTGATGGACATGGCGTTGGCTCCTCAGATTGCCCCTACCCACACTTGCATTTAGAAGAGTTGCCAGTCCTTTTCTCTGAACGTCCACAATTTCAGCAACATTCAATAATTTCTTGCAAATAAAACACGAATCCATCCTGAAACAGGGATATTTAAAGCTACCACCACTTGTTCATGATCTGGGCGCTATCTCCAAAAATAGTCAAGTTACAAAAAAAGTTCATTAGGCAAAGGTATATGTACTCTTATTTTGAACGAGTTTCCTGGGGTGAATTTGCTTAAAAAAGAGTAACATTGAAAACTACCCTAATTTGTTTATGAACTGGACGCTATCTCCAAAAATAATCAAGCTACAAAAAAAAATTATGAGGAAAAGTTGCATTTATTATGAACAACTTTCATATGGGTCAATTTGCTGTAAAACAAACTTTTTGAAACCCACCCCAAAGGGCTCATGAAACGGCCGCTAAGTCCGGAAATAATAAACTTATAAAAAAATCATTAGGCGAACTTATAGAGAATGTTCTTATGTACAATATGCGTCTAATTGTTTTGTTGTAGTACAGTTTTAAAAAAAAAACACCCCTATTGCTCAAAAACCGCAAGGGGAAAATTTATTATAATTATAGACTTGTGACGGTGTCAAATATCACCACGTAAACATGTTATAGTTGTAATTAATAAAAAAACATATACCTTTCTTTTTGATAAAGGTGAGAATGCTTCGCGTTCAATAAAGAATTAATAAATTTTTAAAACTACGCAATATAATAATTAATAATTTTACACAAGCAAAAGCGTATATGCGTCTGTGGGATTCCAGTGCAATTATCTATTTAAATGATAGCGGTCCATAGCGCCGCGTAATAGACCGCTGTTAATTTACTAAATTGTTATGACTTTTTACGCATTAGTTTATTAGAAAAACGTGAATTTATTTACGACTGAAATTCATTTATTTAAATTCTTTATTTAACATTAGGTGCATAAAAAAAATATCACAATTTAATCACAATAAATAATGTCTATACCTGGCGGGTTCGTTTCTTGAAAAGGTTTTTTTGCCACTGTAAAGGAAAATCTACAAAATAAGTTATTTTTTGGAAACACCATTGGGGGGGCATTGAATCCGAACGAAAACCAGATTGCCAGTTATTTTTTACTAGTAAAACAAATTTGACCAACAGACAAAAAATGCTCTCCTCCTGTCGTCAGAAGCAAAACAATAATTAATTAAAAAGCGAAAACTATTTAAAATTTCTAAATATAATCCATGGAATTGTAATATTTTGTATATTGGGGTGTTATTGTATATTTATTTCGTAGATTTCGACCAAATAGTTTTTTAAGCCAAGATTAGAGAAATATATTATCCTTATATTATCTAGTGCTTCTGATTGCAAACAAGGCGAATATGATGTAATTTTTATATTATATTAAAAATAATTCACTCTATAACTACAATAATGCAGTGTGTGTGCTGATAAAAATAATCTTACCTATATTGACTTTTCCTAAAACGTAGATGACCTCGCTGGCAAACAATTCGGTAATTCCCTCGCACACTCTAGGCGACTGAATTTTTAAGTTTACACAAAAATGATAAATGGTCTTCTTAATCTCTTTTTCAGACTTGCCAGTTTTGGTGTAATGTTGCAACAGTCCAGCACCTACAAATAAAGAAAATACTAAAAATCTAGTGGATAAAACAGTAATTTTTAAACACTTTTGTAATTTAATTAATATGATCGTACTAGCTTGTGTTGTTTTCCATAGATAATAGAACATCATTTTTCAAAATTATCTTTTCATCTAGGTAGTTTTATTTTCTGTTTTTAATATTTTCGATTTTGGCATAATTGGGGACGGGCTACAGGATGACGACCTCGACATTTCGAACCGATGCCTCTAAATGGACGAAACCATCTTATGGGTCGATTAGAACCAAACTCGGCATAAATATGTTAAAATCTTTGGTTTTTGAGATTTAAAGATATTTAAATATGCATACTACAATAGAATAGATTATTAACACCTTATACATTACTTTTCAGTATTAGTTCTTGTGCTGAGTTTAAAGATGAGGAAATTATGAGGAAACCAAACCAAACTTTACTGAAAAAATGTGATTGCTTTCTTAAATTTATACAGGGGTACCAAAAATTGCTGATCTATTTTAAGGATTTATTTTATATAAAAACTTCGTTATTTCAAATGTAACACCTTGTACTTCTTTAAATAAGTCGAAACAAATTCAAATGCTCTTTCAACAAACTATATTAGGGTTTCCTATACGTATCTAGCTCAGAAGCCAGTTTTCAATAAAATGGCAATCAAGATAGCTGGTGTCGCCATGGTAATTTACTAGTGACAGTTAATAACTATTTACAAAATCGACATTGGTTTATGGACATTATTATTTAGATTTATAACAGTTTACTTAAATTTACCTACAATAGTTTAATAAGAAAGTATTCATTATTTTATCAAGAAAAATAAAGAAGTATCTGCTAGCGGAACGAATGTTACTAGTGATTTTATTTTATGAGAAAAATTGCTTTTTCAAGCAAGGGCTTATGCTCAAAGATATCCCAATAGAAATCTCCCTGATAAGCGTTACTTTGAAAAACAACTTATCCTATTTCGCAGAGCTGGTAATGTGGTGTATAAAAAACCTATTAGGCAGAAACCTGTCGTTGGAAGTGAAGAAAATGAATTTGCCGTAATTGGCTCTTTTATAGAAAATTCATATATCTACAAGTATTCGTAAAACGAATCAGAGAACTACTTGTTCGTTTTTCTTGATAGAATAATAAATACATATTTAATAAATATTTTTTATTAAACTATTACATATATATGTAAATTAAATAAAAGTAAACTGGCATAAATCTAGATAAAGTTCATAAACTAATTCGGATTTTGAAAATAGCTACTAACTGTCAATGACATTAATTGCCGATGACGACATTAACCCTCTTGGTTGGCATTTTATTGAAATATTGCTCTTTATTCAAAATCTAAGCTAGATAGGTACCTATATAGGAAACCCTAATATAGTTTGAAAGAGCTTTTGGATCTGCTTCGATTTATTTTCCAAAATACAGGGTGTTGTATTTGAAATAACAAAGTTTTTATGTAAAATAAATATCTAAAATAGACCAGCACTTTTTGATACCCCTGTATACATTAAACAAATCTATCAAATTTTTCAGTAAAGTTTAATTCTTTGGCTTAAAAGTCAGCACAAGAATTAATTCTGAAAAGCAATGTACAAGGTGTTGACAATTTTTTTATTATAGCATGCAAATTTAAATATCTCAATAACCAAAGCTTGTAAACATATTTGACCCTTATAATAAATACCTTATTTTGTGTCGACGGATCCAAATATGAAGTGTTCCATAAGAAAAAATATAACTTTGGTGTGGATCTTAGTTCACAACATACCCTGTACATTTTAAAATAATTTTAAATTGTGCACATTGCCTTCACACATATACCCATAAAATATTTTGTGTCTACATCTTTCCGTTTTCGAATAATCAACCGAGGCGAATGAGGTGAGCCACCCTGTACTATTATAATAGTGAAAATATAAGTATAATAAAGTGGCAAAATCGAAATACAATACAAACATAATACAAATTGAAACAATTATTGAATTCTGGTAAGTCAACAAACTTAATACTTTTTATGTCTTCTGATTGTTGATTTAAATACGGAATGGCTAGTGGTTGAGATTCTTCGAATGGGGTACTCGTGCTGAATACAATATTAGACTTACCGGCTCTGCATGCCGTACACGAAACTTTTGTCATGACCGAGTTTTCAATTTCGAAGGCGACCTGCTTCAGGTTGAGCAAACGCAGGGCCTTATCAACGAACTGGGGTAGGTGGGAGGATTTTTCTTGGTCTCTGCTGAACAAAAATCTACCCTAAAGCAAAAAATGCATTAAATAAAAAGAAATTGGAGGAATAAGAAAAAAGTTATTAAATTAATATGGCTACTTTATGTGCGTAAATATCAACTGTAAAAACAAAAACTAAATAGAATTCGCTATTTGCTTCACATATTAAATATATATTAATAGGTATGTTAGTCTCTGGAATAGAGGTCGGTTGGCAAACCTATCTTATGCCGGAACCGCACATGCGGCATTTAGCGAACTCCGAGCGCTCGTCAACTACCGAGCGCTCGTCATCGGACTTCGCCTTTCCATCCACACCATGCGGGCTCTGATAGTAACAACATAGAAACGAGCACTCGTTCTCGTCGCCGAACTCCGACTTCCCCCATCCACACACATAGGAAATCGGCGAAGCCCCGTTCGGAGATCGCCAAATGCCGCATGTGCGGTTGCGGCATTACTATTATATGTTCAGCTTGGAGATCCAAACGATTTGAGTCTTGTGGTCAGTAGAAAAGAAAGTCACTGATGTCACTTCTAGCATAAAACATACAAAGATATAATTTATGTACAAAAACTAATAGACATATTTTTTTCTATGAGCCCACCCCTTCCAGAAGTCACGAGCCGCCACTGCATTAACAAATAAAGTAATATGTTCACACTTAAACTTCTGAAGCATGAATCGCCCTTGCACTATAAATAATCATAGTATTTGATTGTTCATAAATATCTCATATACCATGAATAAAATAATATAATAAGCCAAATACGCAAATACAATTTTTTTTTCATTCCCTTACTGGTGTAAAATTATGTATTATTCTTATTAACCATTATTATGTGTTATGTGTTTGTAACGGTTCCATATACGTTTAAAGAAAGTTTTTATTTATGCCTAATAATAATAAACTCTATTATTGTGGTATTATCCACCACCTGATTTTTTTTTCAATAAAAATTATTATAGTGACAAGATATGTAAACTTTGATTTACAATGGAGTTATGTACCAGGTTCGGTGGCCAACTAAGAATGGACGCCGACTGTATCTCAGAAACTACTTATCGTATAACTTAAATCTAATAAGCAAATCGAAAAATGTCCGCTAGGGGGCGTTTCTCTGATGGCCAATCATAAAACAGGGTTTTTCTCAAAAATATGCAGATGTACAGGTATTTTCTATTGTAATCATCGAGAAATTTGTAATTTTTTTGATCTATCTCATAAAATAAAGTGGTGGGGGAAGGTTAAACTTGCTTTTATTAAAATAAGGATAACTCTGATTTGGGTTAGCCGATTTAGACAAACTAGGGCTCGTTTAAAAGAGCTTTTCTTCCTTAATGATCTCCAGTATAAATTTTGTTTCTACAATTTTTTTTGTGGTAGATAGAGGGCGCTGTTTGACATCATAACAGATATTGCGCTTTTGCATAAAAAATTTAAATAGGAGGTTATATTTTTCTTTGTGCCGTTAAATAGAGCACAACATTTCCAAAATATTAGCGCAAACCGCAACTTGCTATCTTCTCTCTAACGGGAGATTAAGAAAATAAATCATATTAGGCTGTCGCGTCGCCTAGAATTATAAGGTCTAAAAATTATAGTAGTAGGCTAGGAAACAAAAAGAGGTAAATTGGTTGCGTCAAAATATCAAAACGTTTAAGTTCAGTTTTCATGCATTCGATTTTCGGGCGTTTTTAAAAAAAAATGACGTCATAAATTTTTAAACGTGTTTATGTAACATTATCGTCCGTCCATATACATATACGTAGGTGGTTCTCAGATTAAAATAACCGAAAGTCGGACAATCAATAATTTTATTAAAATTTCTAGGAATTATATGCCGCCATATGGTTTTTAACGAAAAACGGCCGAATTTCGTATGGCCGAAAACTAGGGGTTTATTTCATGTAACGTCATTAACTTCGTTCTTGATTTCACTTGTTTTCGTGTTTTATCTGTTGTTTGTGTTATTTATTATTATATTATAAAGTTTATGTCATTTGGGTCACTTTTCATATAGCACAGGTGCGAATATTAATATGCACTACTGGTCCAAATCTACCCTTGCTGCAAGTAGTTCAGCACCAAGACCGTTGGTCGGTAAATATTTAGGCAGGAATTTTAGGATGGCGAATGATTGGACTTTTTTAATTATCTGAATGAAATGAATATCCATAATTTATGATAATTTCTAAGAGATAAATTGCCAACTTTGTTAGGGGATCCATCATGAAATTGCATTTATTGCAATTTCATCAGCATGAATGTAGTTGATACAGTTGGTGCAGTTGTGCCCCCTATTTTGCTATGAATGTGTGGGGCTTCTTAGAGACCACTTATTTTAGTAAATAGAAACGCTGGAGCGGCATATTTCGATGGCCAGTTAGGTCATCGGATTCAATATGCCTGGGTTTTAATTTATGGGGTCGAATCAAGAACGAACATGGATCAATAACAATTAAATGGTATTAAAATGAAATTAAAATATATGTTTTGATATATTGACGTAACCAATTTACCTCTTTTTGTTTCCTAGCCTATTACCATAATTTTTAGACCTTATAATACTAGGCGACAGCCTAATATGATTTATTTTCTTAATATCTCCCATTAGAGAAAAGATAGAAAGTTGCAGTTTGCGCTAATATTTTGGAAATTTTGTGCTCTATTTAGCTGTTAAGTAGAAAAAATATAGCCTCCTATTTAAATTTTTTATGCAAAAGCGCAATATCGGTAATGATGTCAAACAGCGCCCTCTAGCTACCACGAAAAAAAAATATGGAAACAAAATATATACTGGAAATCATTAGGGAAGAAAAGTTTTTTTAAACGAGCCCTAGTTTGTTTAAATCGGCTAACCTAAACCAGAGTTATCCTTATTTTAATAAAAGCAAGTTTAACTTTCCCCCACCAATTTATTTTATGAGATAGAGCAAAATACTCTATATTAAAAAAAATACAAATTTCTTGATGATTACAATAGTAATATTTAAAATACCTGTTCAACTGCATATTTTTGAGAAAAACACTGTTTTCTGATTGGCTATCAGAGAAACGCCCCTTAGCGGACATTTTTCAAATTTGAAAATAATTTCCAGCGATTTCTCTTGGTCGATCGGTAGTTTTTTTACTATGTTTACTATTTAGATTTTTTTCCCAACGTTATACAAGTAGTTTCTGAGCTACAGCCGGTGTCCATTCTTACTTGGCCACCCGGTACCTACTGTATGATAAGTATTGAAGTACTGTTAATTTCGAGAAAAATTATATATTTTATGATAAGACCTTATTTATTTTTATGTCAAAAATATTTGGCTACATAATTCCGGAAAGTACCCAACCGCCCGAAAGCATCAGAAACTTTGGATCGCATCCTGCAAGAACAGAGCGCAACATAATATTTATATGAAATTGTCCTTACGGGCACTTTCCAATCTAAACTTGTTTCGTTTTCGTTATAAGAAATTAATAATTTATATTTTAAATCGCCATTTACAAAATCTATTATGGCGCATTCTCACGACTCGTATACTTGACAAACATTTGTAAATTGGTATACAAATAAAGAAAATATCCAATTTATAAAATGTTTGATCTACTTTCATCTACTAATAATTAATTAAATAACCAAAATAATATAATTTCTCTCAAAGAGTAACCTTTATTTGAACTTTTTAATTAAAATTTTGTTAACAATTTTATTGAAAGTTATTAACAGATAAAATATATTATAAATATAAAAATACCTACTTACAGTACTTTCCGGAAGAGGTGGTAACGTATGGTTTCTTATCATCGCGGATAGTATTGGGATTTTACTTCGTTCCATTTCATAGTTCCACTCGTCTCTAAATTGGTCTTCATCCGATACCATTATTGTTTCTTCGTTTGAAGATGTAAGTCCTATAGGAGAAGCTAGAAAAAATATAATAATATGGTAATCAATAAAGTCAAGCTTTTATAAAAAATATATTGTACTCGCAAAACATTTTCTGATGCACGTCATCAATCATATCGACATTGACATTAAAGTCTATAAACCTGAAATTTTGGCGAAAATGTTTAAATTTGTTGTATAATTTAAGATACCGAGTAGCTCTTCATTTTACTTTATAGAGCATATAATTGTAACAGATATTAGATTAAAGCTGCAAAAATTAGTTTAAACCGAATTTTATTATCACTATGTTGGTCACATAGCGCCGTGTTCAGCAATGTTGTCCTTTATTATTTGACAATTATTATCCTAGTGTCAGTCATTATTTTGTATAATATCGTGTTGTTGTTGAATCTTTGTGAATAATTCCCGTTTTTTTGCCTATTTTCATAGTCTTTTTTTTTAAATTACACTTTTAAGCACAAACAGTTCTTTTAAGAAATTGTGTGTTAAATATGCCGAAGCATTTAAACAGTCGAAGCAAACAGCTTGTAGCTTCCCTGTTTTTTTTTAACTATTTTGAATGAGAACGTGACAATAAAAGTCCTTTATTACTCTTCTCTATTCTCGGACTGCAGTCAGAAAAGTAAGTTTGATTGCTAAGCACATTATACCATTTTCAAAGTTAGTTTTTATTAAATTCCGTGATTATTAGTTTGTGCATTAATAGCACCCCTTAGCCCACGGCCACACAGAAAGCGTTTTTAGCGTTTTGCGTTTTTTGCGTCTCAAGCGCTTTTTGCGATTTTACCGCTTTAAGCGCTTTTTTCGATTTGTGTCCATTAAAAATACGCAAAAGACGCGGCAGGTCTGCAGTTTCTATCAAGGTGTCAATTAGTAACGTCGCAAGCTCATGGATTCCCGGCCCGTCCAACAATCAATCCTGTAAGAAAGAGATAGGCGAGATCGGCGCTGTTAGCATTGAAGTGACGAAGATAATATATTCGGAGACAAACAATCTACTGCTAGTGGCCAGTGGTGTGTGTAAAAATAATTATTATTATTTGCCATTTATTTTACGAATTTTAGTTTATATATGTATAGTTTTTTTTTTATGTTGTAGTGTTATGGTTAGTACTTGTTATAATAATTATAATATAATATAATAAATAATTAGAATTATATAATAGAATAGTAAATATTTATAGTTACTAATACAATTTTAGGACATTTTGGAGTGAAACTTCTTTACGCGCGCTGGGAGTAAAAATTCAAGGACGTGTCATACGAGCTAGTGAGACGGCCCTGACACGAACTCGTTGTAACGAAACGTATTAACGGCTTAGAAATACGTAGTGACGCGACGTGTATTTGTGAGCAGTTCACGTGTTTATCAAAAATATTGATATTTTAATACAAATTTTGTAAAATTGAATCAAATTATTACGTGTAAAAACTATTTTTATTATTTTACGCGAATAAAATTGTCACAGTTACGCTTTGTTAACACTTAAAAACTATTTTTTTAGATGTATAAAACTATTTGTTACTGGTAGAAAACTCTATTTTTACGCGTATAAAGCTATTTGTTACGTGTAAAAATATATTTATTACACGTAAAAACTATTTTTACGCGTCAAAAACTTATTGTTTCTGGTCGAAAACCTTTCTTACGCAAAAAAAATATCTTTTTTTACGTGTAAAAAACTATTTCTTACACGTAAAAACTATTTTTTACGCGTTAAAAACTTATTGTTTCTGGTAGAAAACCTTTGTTACGCAAAAAATTTTTTACGCGTAAAAACTATTTGTTACATGTAAAAATCTATTTTTACGCGTAAGAAAATATTCCTTTAATTTATTACTTTTTCAACATTTCAAACTATACTTTTTCAAACCATTCCTTCAAATTTTTGAATTTAATAGAATCTTCCTAAACAGTAGATGTTCTTTATAAAACTATTTTTAGATAATATCCTAAAATGAAAAAAAATGCATACTATTTAATTTATTTTTACTGTATTATCAAATATAACGTACGCCTATGACGGGGTCTCATCTTAGAAAACGCTAAAGACGCCACGTCATTTGCGTTTTTTGCGAGACACGCCGAACGTTACACGCTTTTGGTGTGGCCACTCCTATATAATCCTGTTATTTTGTTTTAGTCGCTAAAGACGCTTCACGCTAAAAACGCTTTCTGTGTGGCCGTGGGCTTGTTATTACCACTTATGGACCATTTTGGTTGTTTCTATAGGGTATCTAGGAAACCGTGGGAAATATTCAAATTTTGATATTGCAGTCTCGGGTTCTTTTTTTGAAAAAATCATAATGGCGCAAACGGATCGTGGCTATCTTGAGCGGTTTCGAAGCTACAGGGGGATTCTCAAATTTTGTACTTTTTGAAGATGTTCGATAGTTTGTTTATTTCAACAACTACGCAAAAATGAATTAAACATTCTAAAGGCACTTTTCGGTGTAGAATGCAGTGGCGTAGTCAAACTTTTTTTGAAAAAATATTTTTATGATATTAACTATACTTATGTTTTTTTAAATACAACCCCTATATATTTTAAATTTCCTGATTCAGTTTGGCATGGGCTTCTCGAAAATATATAAACACTATATATTTATTTTCACTATTAACTTTAAAATTCCAATTTATTTAAAGACATCGACTTTCCTCTTGGTAGGTCATGCCGAGTATTAAAGGAAACAAGTGAATATCTACTTTCAAATTAATCCATGTATTAGCAATTAAATAAATTCGGAGAAGAAAAAATACGAAGCAAATAATTAATAAATTAATATAAAAAATAAAAACACAGAGAATACATTAAATGTTCAAACTGCTGCCCATTATTATCTAGACAGAGTTGGCACCGTCTCTGCACACCGCCGCTAACAGCATTTCGAATGTGTATGTTGATTATTCTTTGCAACTTCCCCTAGGAGATGCAAGACCTTGTCGTTGGTGGGGAAGCTCCTGGTCAGGTGCTGGGGGGAATCCCCCTAGCACTTGGCTTGGTCTAAGAAGCATCGCACTCATCGTCTTGTCCCTGACTGTAGTGTCGTGGCCAGGGAATTGCACCAAGACATATAACGATACCGGGCGGGGTTACGGACAGCCTCAACCGTGGGGCATCGGGAGGCACCCCATTGTATTTTACCTCTTACTTCTACATGCGGGGCTCTGTAGAAGTGGACCGACTGTCCCTAGCGACTCATGGGAACACTATGAGATCTGGTAATAATAGTAATAAAAACATCACCGGTGAAGCTGTGGGAAACCCTCTAGCAACACTAGGGAACAGTAACAATGAAAGTTCCAAGGGGCCAAACCCAAAGAGAACTACAGGAGAGGTGGCTGACACTTGCGTGAGACCATCCTCCGCAAGTGGCATACAAGCTACCACCTCCTCCAAGGGTCGGGAGCCTACCTCCTACCTCTAAACCCAACAGGCGACACAAGCTACCGTTTCGTCTACCCGGCCTGGGTCGTAGCTCCTCGACTGTGAAGGACACGGGTCTCCGTAGGAAGTCCTGAGACTGTATGATGAGTTAGATGTAATATAAATTAAAGTAATTGGAATATCAGCATTTAAATATCTACCAAAATAAGACTATACAGATACAGCATGTCCCCGAATTTAAAGTATCATCCGTTGTTAAAGTATCACATTTTCCAATAACTAATGTGAGCTAACGAACTAAATAAATTTTGTGCTTCTTTAACATTTTAAAACAACAAAAAATATGACGTTAATTAAAATTCTACAAATAACAATCTATCAAAGAATGAAGACAAAGTTATACTACCAGAAAAACGCGTTTTGATTTTAAAAAATTCAACAATATTTTCATGTTTTTCTCAATTAACTTCTTAATAAAGCTTAATCCTTATAATATAACTTTTTTTAACTTTTTTTATCTTTTATTATATCTGTTTCAGTGGCAAAAATGCCTAGACTTTTTTTCGAATTGAAAACAATGCCTTTCCTGTATAACTCATTCAAAATAACCACTCAAAATATGACTGAAAAAACACGGCGTCAGCGATGTCTATAAAATGAAAATCGCTGTCATTTTATACGTAAAATTATATGGGTAACGTCATCGATGTTCATTTCCAAGCCAACTGGACGCCCTTTATTTTCTATATTCTTCTATATATCTTCCATAAAAAATATTTAAATTAAAAAAAAACTAGGAACTGGATAAAAACATACATAAGCAGTAAATAAGCCTATCCAATCAATACATAATCTTAAATAACAAGTATTTTAACAAGGTAGAATAACCAACTTAAATTAGAACAATTAAATTTAATAACCTACGCCTCAGGTATAACCTACACCATCAGGTATATTGCGTTCGTCGCTTGGTATTCGTCACTTGCATCGCCCCTTCATAATCGAGCGATGTCGGTTATTTCAATAATCGAGTACTTGAGCGAATTTTCGCTCGAGTTATGCCATCACTAGTATTATTCCCCTTGAGTATATCCCAAAATCGCCTCTCGGGCTCCCCTACTATAATATAAATTACAATTTCCATGAAAATGTAAATATCTTAAAACCAGAAATTGTATAACTATTTTTGTTAAGTAAATGTAAAGCTTACCTTGAATTGTTAAAATGTTGCAAAACCCGCATAGCGTCAGAAGGTATAATTTCTGGAGCATAATCTAAAAAAAGAATAGTGGTTATTAATAATATCAAATGACCCAGAATTATTATTGATATATTATGTAAAATAGATAGTATTATCCTATTATTTCAGTATGTCTGTATCGAATTATTATACAGATAAGTTTTCAAGTTTTGTTTGAAAATTAAGTTATACTTTCTTGCAATATTATTAATTTAAATATGAAATAAATATTTCGGAATTACTATTATTTTTTTTTAATAGATACATTATATACAATATGATCGAGAAAAAAAGTGTCAAGTTATCTTAAAAGTAACAGTCGACATTTTATGTATAAAATTATACAGGGTGGTTCGAACTCAATTCCGGAAACTTATCCGGAATTCCGGAAACTTATAGCAGAATATTCTGCAGAAATAAGTAAAAAAGTTCGTGTATAAATGTATGTTCTAAATTGCTTAATATCAGAGATACAGGGTGTAGAAGTTTCTTTTTTTTTCAATTTTTTCCAAATAATTTCTGAAGTAACGTCAGCATTTGGATGAAAATTCATGTCTAACAGTTTTTTGACAGGTTTTAGCTGTTTTTAACTGTTAAGAGTAATAACTTTTCGTCCGTACCTGTATAAAACTACTAAGTGAAAAAATATATGTTTTTTATTTCAATGGTTTTTTAGGTAAAAAATGTCTCTTAATAATAATCGCTTCGAGCAACTGTTCTCAACATATTTAGAATAGAAGTAGTCAATACCTGTCATTACTGACAAAAAATAAACATTATGTCGAGTAGATAGTTATTTGACTGAAATGATAAATTTGAGAACTTTTTTTTAAATTAATCATAAATTTTTCAGCGAAAAATGATGATTAAACAGTTTCTGTTAAACTTTTGGCACAACATTTCAAATTTATGAATTCAGTCTAATAACTATTTTAAATACTATTTAATCAACATGTAATTTATGTAAATGATAATAGGTATTGATAATTTCGATTCCAAGTATCTCGAGAACCATTACTCGTGGCGATATTTACCAAGAGATCTTTTTTACGTAAAAAACGTTATATTTTTACTCGGTAGTTTTATACAGGTATGGACGAAAAGTTATTACTCTTCAAACCAGTTAAAAAATATGTAGGTTATTACAAGTAGAAGGCATATTGACATCAAAATTAAATATCTCATGTCAAAAAAATCCCAAACACCAATTTTCATCTAAATATTGACGTTACTTCGGAAATTATTTGGAAAAAATCGAAATAAAAATTAAACTTCTACACCCTTATCCCCTAGACTATTTTAGGACATACATTTATACGAACTTTTTTACTTATTTTTATCTGCAAAATATGCTACCGAAGTTTCCGGAATATAGTTCGGACCAACCCTGTATAGTGAATGTCATCTGTCGTCACTCCTAAGGTAACTTCGAACCTTTCATCCCCCACTATGAATTCACACTTCTATAATAACTTTAATAAATAATTAAAAATAATAACATAAAAAGCTCATGATTTAATTATCTGTTAATACTAACATAATATAATAATTATAAAGCTTTTAACACAAACTTTTTTAACACGCCAACTTTGCTCATATATAAAACTGATATTACTGCTTGCACTAGCCACAGCATCAATACCAAGCTAAACTAAGCAATCAAACAAGAATCGTGGCCTACTTGGTACCATCGAACGAATTAATTTATATAAATTATAAAACAAGCGGTATTAAAATACTATTATGAATTTCGCCAAAGAACTGCTGGTACCTTACCATCACGTATCTTAGGACTAACGGGACTAGAAACCTAATTAATTTGTAGTTCGTACCAATTAGAATGTATAAACAAATAATCCACTGATACAGTGCCAGTACTTAAAGATATATACAACAATTAGTATAACCATGTTATATTAACTTATTAATTAATTAAATTATTCTCTGGTCCGAACTAAGTTTACTCACTAATAAATCTAAGCTACCTTCATAAAACAAAATTCACACGCAAATTAAATTTTTTGAAAACAAAAGTGTATGAAAGGTCCACCATATACAGGGTGGCGCCTCTCATACGCCGCGGAAGCTCCAAGGAGAACGGTAGTTTATATCGAAATGAAATTTTGGCAGCATATATAGGTTCACTGAAAGCATTGTATAAAAATATATAGAATTATACAGGGTGTCCCCAAAAAAAGTTACACATCAAAGTTGTGTTTTTTCTAATGGAACACCCTATATATTAATTGATTTTCGGATTCTAAGAAAAAAATAAAGGTGAGTTTTATTGAAGAAGCATATACCTAAAATCTGATGATTTTGACATATTTCACATTTTATGAAAATGAAGAGTAAATTTTAAATTTAGATAACAGCTACCTAAATTTTAGTTGACCTTGTATAGCCTAATATTTAATTACAGTAAACATTGTATATTAAACCAAATTGAAATTTCATCGGAAAAGTTATACAGGGTGAGACAAAATTAATATGGAACATTAGACACTTTTAAAAGCAAGTTACTCCTTTATTTTAAATGGAACACCCAGTATATTTTTCCGGTGTTCAATGGGAAATTTATATATCTTCAAAATATTATTAAGGTTGCCTACCCCTCAGACAAAGATTTTCCCAGATATTTTAATTTTTATGATTTTGCGTCAGTAAATCTTTAATATTTGAAATAATCTAGGTGGCTGTGTGATATACCTTTTGTTAATTTTACAAGAATTAAAGATTGTTGAGTAAAATACACAAGGGTAATAAAAAGATACGCGTTTAAAACATATTTTAATTATTACAGAATTAAAACTAGATATAAGCTTATAATAATGCGACAAAAATTAGCTAGATTAAATCAAATGCTCAAAATGCTTCCCTTCCTGTTAACTGCATAAAGTGGTTATATTTTCAAAAGGATCTTTCCATTTTAAAAGGCATTTATGTGGAGTTCTACCTCAAAAAGCAGCTACAATAATTTCTCTTATGTTGTCGACACTATTTGGTCGAGTTTTGTAAACGCTGTCTTTAACATATCCCCATAAAAAAACCAGACTAGATAAAATCAGGAACATTTAAGTATTCTCTTAATTGGTGAATGCAGTGTGCAACTAACAGAATCATATCAATTCTCTCTGATGTAAGATAAGTTTGCAATTTCAGCAAATTTCTGAGATTTTTTTTTGTTTTAACTGACACAAAATGATAACTAGTTACTAAAGTTGGACTAATTAGACAGGTATGTTGAAGTAACGTCAGACATATCATAGCCACCTAGATTTTATCAAACAATAAATATCTACTTAGATCACATCATGTAAATGAAAATATCTAGGAAAATTTTTGTTTGAGGGGTAGGCAACCTTAATAGTATTTTGAAGAGACATGAATTCTCCATTGAATACAAAATAATATTCTGGGTGTTCCATTAAAAATAAGAGAGTAACATGCTTTTAAAGGTGATCAATTTTCAATATTAATTTTGTCTCACCCTGTATAACGTTTTGGATCAAGTTTTAATTTGATTTAAAGTACAATAGTGAATTTAACTACATATTAGGCTATACCGGGTAAATTCTAATTTAGGTAGCTTTTATTGTAATTTAAAAATTATTCTTTATTTCTAGAAAATGTTAAATATGTCAAAAACCTTACATTTTAGTTATATACTTCTCTTATAAAACTCACCTTTATTTTTCTTTCAGAATCCGAAAATCTTTTAAAATATAATGTTCCATTACAAAAAACACAACCATATGCTCACAAAATTTTATTTCAATTCAAAATATAAACTGTCGTTCTCCTTGGAACTTCGGCGGCGTATGAGAGGCGCCACCCTGTATAACTTTTTATAATTTCTAAACAAGCAGCAGAAAACAACTAAATTTTAAAATAACCATATCCAATAATCATCAGTTTGTGTAAGGATTCAGCTGCCATGTGAATAATCTTATTATAAATAGGTGCCTACAAAAGAGTTTTCCTAATTTTGTCTTCATCGTCTCATTAAATTTAAATGTGTCATGATTACTATAATTAATTTTCAGTCAGCTTCTTGATCATGAACCTCATTATCGAATTTCTTTTTGAAAATATAATTCCAAATGGCAAAGATTAAAAAACTTTGATCGTACGATACATATCATATGAATCAGAAATTGCGTTAAGGAAATTTATATAGGTAATTAAATATTGTTGAATTTTTCAACCATATTTTCATGTCCATTTCTGTATGAAAATATTTCAGTTTTAGATAAAGAAATCCGATTCATAGAGAAGAAAATACATAGTCAGATTGTCAAAACTAAATTACTTTTTTCGCAATTTTTTTTCAGTTTAGAGAATATTTTTTGGAATTAGAAAAGTTCGAGATAGAGACGTCTCACTGATATCGATCACTTTTTGTAGAAGCGCAGATTGTTTAATAACATTACGCACAATTAAATAGCATAAACATAATTTTACGATTATAGACTAATTTCGGTATCAACATAATGACAATTAGATATTTTTAATATTAATTGCTGTTTATATTATTTATTTGGTTTTATAATTGCCGGTTCAACTAAGTTCGATTTCTCAATGGGAGCTATCTTCGCTAGATAAAGTTCATTATAGTCGTCATTAATGGCGCGTCATTTAAACATTTATCTTTATATCAAAATCGAACGATTCTATTTTAATGACAAACATACGATATTTCAATATTTACTGGTTTTACAGGGAGTAAATACCTAATATTAAAATTAGTACATATTTAGTACACCCATAATAGTTGCTCGAAAAAAATATTTACCTATTTTAGCTTGTTTTTGACTAAAGATCTAGAGTCTATTTCACTAGTCCGAAAAAGTACCAAATAAGCGTTCGGCATTTAACGTTTTATGTAAAACTGGCTAGGTATTTTTACACAAATGGAGAAGGAAATTAAAGATACAGGATTATATCCGTATTGTATCACATTTTTAGACAACGTCTTACGTAATACTTTAAAATCTTAAAAATAAAGATTTTGATGGTCAAAAACATCAACAAAATATTCCTTATTTTGGACTAAATTTTCTCTAAAATAAAGACATTATTTAAAATTCCGTTACAATACAGAAATAGATTGAAGTTTTGTGATTACAGTGACATATAATTTTTCTACGACTAGCCTAGAAAATGCAGTTTGACACACGAAAAACTCGATCTGAAATTGGCGTTTTGCAAACTGTGGTGTGCTAAGGATTTAGACACAAGACATGTGCCAATTTTAACATTTTTAATCTCCAATGTTTAGCTGAAACGCCAAACGCAACGCAGCCGCCAGAAAAGTGTCATCATTACCTCTGTCATTACATCGCAAATTATTTCACAAAACTGGCAAAAACTGAGTGAGTCTGCTGCTAATTTGTAGTCGTAGAAAAAATAGCGTAAAAAACTCGTTCGAAAACTTCTTTGTACACTCGTTCGACTTGTGGCTCTTGCCTGCGGCTCGAGCCAACAAACTGTCGAAATCGTGTGCAAAACGTCGTTTTCAAAACTCGTTGTTTAATATACTATTATATGGTTTTGTAACAAATTGCTCGCTATTTTATGGCAAATGCTGAAGCTCTGCAAACCTTAATAAAGCCTTAATCAAGGCACGTGTGTTTGGAATTTTGGGCGTGGTTTAACACGACAGGACCGGGCTAAGCCTTCTGACATATAATATACATTTCCTTCGGCCACACACAGGGTCTATTTTTCACCTAGCGGGCCCTAAGGCCCAAGCAAAAATTCGGGCCCTCTTTTCCAATAAAATTCAAAAATTCAAGAAATTATGGATATTTTACAATCTTTAACGGGCCCCCCAGACCACCGGGCCCGAGGCCCGGGCCTTATGGTAAAATAGGGCCTGGCTACACACCCGCTTTACCCGACCCCTGAAAGCGACCCGAACACAGTACAGCGTAATAGACTAGTACAGTAACATAGTACAGCGTAATAGACTCTTAAGAGAGATATTCAAACTAATAAAATAAATTCATTATTTCAAGTGGATTTAAGTAGGGGAAACCGGGGGAATCCCGCGCACGGGGGAATACCACGCACGCCGCTGTAGAAAAAACTACAACTAGTAATACACAGGTGTGAGGCTGGAAGTGTTGCATAAGCCATATGAAGTTTGCTCCAAAAGTTTGGAATAATTGCCGGCAGTCGTTAACCAATAACGAATATTTTAGTGCTAGATGGGTTTTTCATCTATCTTTTCGGCAATTTAATCGGTTGATAATTAGTAGTTCCAGTAATTAATAAAAGCAGCTTGATTTTAATTCCACTTACCAGTGCATCTATAAGTGTTATCGCAAGCGATCACCAATAAAATGTAAGTACTTTTGCTAAAATAATTTTTTAGGTAAAAAACGGCTCCCGGGAAAATACCGCGCAAAAACAAATCAAACAATAACGCGCTGCGCGGTATTACCCCAAATGTACACTCTTCTTGTTTATTTTTTTATAGCTAGTTTCTTTTAGTTTATGATGCCCAGAACATACCAAAGGGCATCAGAGAAAGGCAAATGGTCAGCGGATGCACTGAAATCAGAATTGGAAACTATGGAAGAAAAAAGAAGAGAGAAAACTATGGAAGAAAAAAGAAGAGAGAAGAGAAAAAAAGAAGCAAGTAATGTAAATATGAAGGAAAAGAGAAGGAAAAGAGAACTCACAACAACTTTAGAAAGTAAAAAAATCAACAAGAAGCCAAAGAACATTCGCAATATTAAGTTTGATGACGATGATACTGAACCTGAGTGTTATTCTGAAATCGATCTTTGTGTTTGATGATGACTTAGACGAAGTTGATCCTTTCCCAACCCATGAAGATGACATCTGTTTAATTTGCGGAGAGTTTGGAAGGGACAACGAGGTCTGGTATCGGCTGTAATTCCTGCTCAAAGTGGACCCACGCTGCTTGTAGTAGAAAGGAGAAAGGAAAAATCTACCTTTGTGACTACTGTTGTTAGGTAACAGTTTATTTTTTATATAAATATCTGTGTTAGAATGTGTTTGTTATGTTAATATACAATAATGTATCTTTACTTTTGTTGACACTATCATCTTTTTTATTATTTGTGTTATCTATATACCTGTATTTTATGTATAAAGTCTTAGTTAAACTGCCTTAAAATACCTCAATGCATTCCATTCCCCCAGACCATGCGCGGTATTACCCAAAAGCCCGGGTAATACCGCGCAGTCACACATTTTTATTTTTTTGTATTAATAGGTACAACAAAACAAAAATGTTTAATTTTCGATGTTGCAATAGTTTGTATATTGTATCAATACTCCTCATACAAAAAATTACCTCATAAAAAGCTTAACATCAATCTAGGAGCTTTCTGCTTATGTGCGCGGAATTCCCCCGGCTTCCCCTATTTATAAAAGAAATATAAAATGTATATACAAACTTATAATGGTTTTAAAATATGATTTGAATACGGACGTTAGCAGAACCTGTACTGACTTGTAATGTAACAAAAAAAAACGACAACCGAGTGGAGCACCATTGTTTTTCGCGAGCCGCTCGGTTCGCTGGTTATTTCCAGGCACTGACTAGCGAATGATGGTGTTACAAAGCGTAACATTACAACCCTTGGCTCAAGTCAATATCCGCCTTAAGAATATGGCCAAGCTAACGGCAGTATATAGTTTACCGAAGTTGCAAGGCCCAAGGCCCCAAAAGATAGGAAAACGGTTCTACATTTCCTATACCGCTGTCCGGCTGTGTATAGGGTATAGGACCCGGAATCGTTTCCTCGGAGGCTACAACTTCGCAGATCTTGAAGATGTTGCCGAGAAACGGGAAGAGCATAACGGAAATCATCTGTTTCATCAATGTCGGCCAATAGTTATAAACACAGCCTCAGATTGGGTGGTATCAAAACGAATTCTTCTGCTAATTGGAGTTTGCACTTTAACCAACCAAGGCATGAATGGAATATTTTTAACGACTAGTATATTATCGTAAAAATTGAACGTAACTGTTCCAGTTTTATTTAAGTTATACTTCTTCTTTTTTATGGGGTTAACCAATTACCACTATTTTTAGCACTATGTGTTCATTGTGTTATTGTTTACTTTTTTACTTAACACAATCTATTGAATTTTCTGCAGTGCTACAAATTAAACGAGTATTTCCTTATGTACCTTCGAACCACAATACTTGAAAAACCCAATGAAAAAATATCTTTAGTATGCAAAACTTTTAAGATTATTAAAGTTTTTCCAGTGTAAAATATATATATATACCGTGAAATAATATTAGGTACATCATTAAGAGGTTTATGCATATTGGACTTAAAGTGGTAGTATTGGTTTAAAGTATAAAGTAACATTAAAATTAACAAACTAACACTGAACAACAAAAAAATAATGTGATATACTAAATAATATAAATAATATACAATGTATGTATGTATGTATGTATGTATGTATACTCGACAAATTGTATAATGATGAAACATCTACTCGCGCAGGGGCGGATACAGGAATTTATTTTAGGGGCGGCCCAAATAAAAAGTAATGTAGAATATGCTATTTAGGGGGCCATTTTTAACCCAAAAGCCTAATTTTTAACCCAATATATACATTTAGGGGGGGGGCCGGGCCCCATGGACCCCCCTCTGTCTCCGCCACTGTACTCGCGTACTTGGCAAATATTTATTATTGGCATACAGGATCCGGCGATAGTGCGTCGGGGATCTGTAGCTCCTATATTAAACAACTTAAAAGTTTTGTATAAGTGCAAGCCTAAAGTATGTATGTATTAGGATGTATTTCAGTTCAGGATAATATTTTAACTTCTACAGGGCGGCTTTATCAGAGTCCGGCTTTATCAAGAAATGATTTTAATATTTAAACTATATTATACTCGTATATGTGTATTTTTAATTTTAATTATATATTATTATGTATTAATATTGAAGCACTAGTATTTTCGGTAAATTTATTAATCAAACTGCACTCTAAATTTCGTAGGTATTAAAAGAAGCAAGGTCTTTACTTCAATGTACCTGTATAGACATCTTCAGCATTTTATAAAAAAAGCAGTTCCTATGTCTTTTTTAGACACGTATTATACAATTATTTCATCATATACTTGTTCCACAACGATCAACTTCAGTTAGAATACTTTCTTTCTGATTTTTAATGAAATAAACTTACCTTCTTCGGAGCTTATTTATTCCACATTATCTCACAGACCACACATGATACTAAATTGTAATTTTTGTCAATTCCGTGCGGTTAACAGTTTAAATATGCGATTGGCCTACTTTCTCAGTTCAAAGTGCGAATAATGACTTCCTTCTTATGTTTTTTCAAGAAGTTTTTTCATTAGTTAAAAAAAACGAAAGAAAAATTAAAATCTAAATTTTACATAACAAAATTTAAAAAAACGTAATTAACATTATAGGCATGTAGGAAAGGCAGGACAACCAAACCAACCAACCCAATCCACTGTGACATAAAGAGAAGCCACACGTGGCTATATCTATTTCAAAAATTAAATTGTTCGTTATTTCAAAAATTAAATTAAAAGTTAACAATGATTGGGTGTATATCTATCATGCTTTGCTTCTTGTTTTTTTTTAACCACTCTTATTGTTTTATTTTAAAAATGACACATCATATGTCAATATGATTGGACTGACGAAAAGATGACCGACGCACGTATATACGCAGATACGTATGAACTTCACTTAAGATTTTTGAAACTTGTGAAACTCTTGTAGACAAAGTGTAGACCCAGAAAGTTGTATTGGCTACCAATAAAGTTTGTATACCATGTCATATATGGTACTGGAGTAGCTGTAAAATAAAGACATCACACGATAGGTAAATAATAAAATTGTTTTTAGTGTGTAGAGAAATAATGTCAAAAAGTACTAGTACTAAAAAAAATAAAGTTAATTAACCATATAACTACATAAAACAATATACCTGTTATTTGATATCTAAATTTCTTACATTCGTTTACTGCTAATTCGAAACTTAAACATCAATATAACTTTTATACACAAATGAGTAATTCTTTGGGAACCACCGTCAGTCATTCAACTCAACGGATAATTTTGTTTTTCTTCATTATTCGATGCATTATTTATTGCGAGGTCGGCGAACTAACCATCATCATCTTCAAGTCATTCTTCTTCTTCCGTTTTTGCCGTATCACAATGAAAACAATAAAAGCAAATAAAAAATAGGTGACGTAGAGCCTATTTAAATCTTCACCTAGGTGACCGTGACAACAAAACGCACTTTCATTTCTTCGCTTTCGTTGTGAGATTTTTTTTTCGCTTCATATTTTCCGATCAATGACTGCATCTTTTTATCATTTAGATATAAAATAGCATATTATTGAAAAAGTTGGAGTTACAGTGGCCTTTGGAATGACAATCAAGTATAGTTTGAGAGAGCCAGACCTCCCTCTGTCAAAAAATAATTATAAGATGGAAAAATGTTTCTAGACAGTCCAGTAATTCGCATACAAATAGTTCTACTAAATAATATTTTTCGAAAATAGAATGGTCTCTAAAAACGTTTCATTATGTAAAAAAATAATAATGCAGCAAAGAATGCATCGTCCGATGGTCAACTTCACTGAAAGTCAAGCAGCGCCTAAAGATACGCGCACACTGACTAGAGCCGCACGCGCCGCGTCGACAGAAGAAAAATATTGTTTGTGTTACTTTCAATGAAGGTGCGCACACTAGCCAGAACCGCACGAATCGCATCGACGAAAATGCGGCCAGCATTGTTGGGCCAGAATGATTTTCGGTAAATGCGGCTAGTGCTGCTGACTGCTGTCGTCACACGCAATTCCTTCCACTCTACGTAGCGTAGGTAGCCAAAGAGGAGATTAGAAATTCAATATGCTAAGAAAGTTCGCAAATTTTTCATGGCTCATATTGTAATATTAAAAATTTTTTAGTTCATCCTCAATTAAATATGGAAATAATGTGGATTTTTGCCAATATTGTGAGCCTATAACTTTCGAATCTTTCTCGTGATTTCTTCTTCTCCTATTAGCAAGGAGCTCATAATTATTTCTTGTTCATTGTCATTTATTGTCGAGAAATATTAAAAAGCACGCTTATCACCGCAGACAGGACTCAGGAAGCAACTGATGAGAAATTTGATTGGCATATACGGGTGTAGTAAGGGCAAAAAGAAACAAAATAGCGAATAACGCGGCGAATGCGGCGCGTGCTGCTCGGGTCGGTGTGCGCGACAAGATAAAAAAAGTGTGATTCGTGCGGCGCGGCGCGTGCGGCGAGTGCGGCTCTGGTCAATGTGCGCGTACCTTAAAGGTACTCGGTTCCACGGAGGCCAATTCAAGACTAATGTGAGGTTGTGTGTATGTGTGTTCTAAATACATTAGGCGGGCGTACCAATGTTATATTAGTCTGGATACCAGGACACAAGGGTAACGAAAAGGTGGATAAATTGGCCAAACAAGGCTCATCAATTCTATTCATAGACCCAGAACCCTTCTGTGGCGCGGCGTTGCAGAAGCAGTCATGAGATGAGTGGCTAGCAAATCTCTAGAATGTAGAATGGTGGAGAAACTCACCAGAGCAGAGACAGTCAAAAAATTCCATAGTAGAACATTCGCCAAAGTTCACGGCAGACCTAATAAGCAAAGACAGAGAGATAGTCGAATATGTAGTGAAGTAAACTAAATAGACATCTAGAGCTAATGGGATTGACGGATGAAGTCATATACAGGTTGTCAATCTGAAAAAGAAACGACAGAACACATTTTATGTCGGTGCGAGAGCCTGACCATGGCCTGGTAATGTGTGATTCTCTATGGGCCACTGCCTATATGGTGTCATGAATTATATTATATGACATCACTATGTCATTCACAGAGCTACATGGAGGGTTCATGTTACTAGACTTTTTGAAAACGATAGGACTCTAGAAGAATGTACCCTGAGGATCAGAAGAGGACCACATTAGATCTGAAAAGGTCGCAGTGGAATAAGCCGACAGCCACCTCGAAGAATCTGATATAATCTAGTTTTATTTTTCTCTATATTTAATATTAAATTTGTATGTCAATTTTTATGTATGTATGTCATATAGGGATCGGTAAAAAAGAATTATAATCGATTGTCAAATTAGACTCTCATGTGACGACTTTTTTTTAATCATATCCGTAGTAGTATATCTCTCTCTCTTCAGTCCTGACCCCCATTAGGGAGTGTAGTGGTCAGCGTAACTAATGATTTTTCTCCATGCGCCTCTGTCTTTGGTCATCTCGATGACATCGTGCATTGGCTTGCTACAGCTAGTCGTGATCTGGTCTATCCATCGCAACGTTTTCGAGAAAGTATTTTAAGACGTCTGGCTCTTTGATATATCTTTTACTATACTCTCTGGAACAGCATGCGTCCCGTCTGGCTGCCGATACTCGTTGCGTTCACTAGTGCGCATCGGAAGAAGATCCTATATTTTTTTTTAAATTTAGTCCTATAAATTCTACTATTGAATATAAATCGAACATGTCTCCATAGCGCAGTGCGTAGAGTTTCCGACCACGAACCGATGATTCGGTTGAGTTCGAATCCGGGTCAGGGCAAATACTTTTTTATTTTATTTTCGTTTATATTCTGATAGTAAAGTATTAAATAATTCTGGTGATTAAAAAAACAAATATTTAATACTTTTCTATCAGAATATAAACGAAAATAAAATAGAAAAAGTGAATCGATGATTCGTGGTCAGAAACTCTACGCACTGCGCCATGGAGACATGTTCGATTTATATTCAATACTAGAATTTAAAGTACTAATAAAAATATAGGATCTTCTTTCAATGCGCAGGCGCAGCAGGGAACGCAACGTTTACCGGCAGCCAGACGGGCCGCATGCTGTTCTAGAGAGCGTAGTAAAAGATATATCAAAGAGGCAGATGTATTAAAATACTTGTTTTTCCGACGTTGCTAGCTCTCGTACTAATATGATTGTTCGATAGACATCATATATGCTACCACATTGCTTATGACCTCTATATTGTTTGTATTTATAGAACACCTGACGCAGATATGCATATGTCCTTTCAGAAATTACTGAGTTTGCTAGAGTCCGTGCCTGTGAATAGCAGGTTGATCTTGTGTGGTGACCTTAATATTGACTTCTCCAGTGTGTGTGATGCTCGGGAATCTCTCCAGTCTATCTTCGAGACTTTTGGTGTAGTAATGCATGTTAATGCACCAACAAGAATCACTAGAACTTGTTCTAGTACTATAGACTATGTCGTGTCATCCTTTGATCCAGAATTAGTTGACTGTACTGTGTTGAACTCAGGCTTCTCTGATCATGAAGGAGTATTAACAAAATTTTCCATAAAATCCGAGAGTAGAAACACTTTTCGTAAATTAGGACGTATTTTTTCGGAAAAAAACTTTATAAATTTTAAGCAGCTTTGTCTAACAACAGATTGGCATGTCATCTCTGGTGATGTAGACACTGAATTTTCCAGATTTACACAAACATTATCTGGTCTGGCATCCAAAGCCTTTCCTCTCAGGCCTGTCAAAATTAAACATCATAAACCCTGGACTATTAAGGGCCTACGTACATCTGCAAAAAACATGCCTCTTTATCTCACCTAAAAAAAATTCTCGGATAGTGTCTTCTTTCACGAGTACGTGAAACTTTACAGGAAAATTTACCATAAGACTATAAAAGCCGCCAAGGACATCTATTACAATAGGAGGTTGACTGAGTCCAGTAATATTGCCAAAGAAACATGGTCGATTGTGAATGACTTGAGGAGTAAGGTTTCTTCGTCCAACATAACCTCAACTTCACCTGAGGACCTAAACAATTACTTTGTAAATGTGGCGAAGAATATAGTGAATACTATCTCACCCTCCCTTGATCCTCTATCATTTCTCTCTGACTATAATGTTAATTTGCACAGTTTCTTCCTTACGCCTGTGGGGTTGGCAGAGCTTCGCAATACATTAAATGATATTAAAAATAAATCTTCAGCAGGGACTGACGGACTTACTCTTAAAATGTTCTCTAGTATGCCGGAATGTACATTAAACCATCTTTCAGCCTTAATTAATATGTCATTTGAATATGGTGCTTTTCCAAATTGCCTTAAGTCGGCGATAATTATTCCTTTGCATAAAGGAGGTGATAAAGAGCAAGCTTCCAACTATCGTCCAATTGCACTCCTTCCCACGTTATCGAAGATCATGGAGAGACTGGTTAAAAAGAGGCTTGTATCATTTCTTCTAAAATACAAAATACTCACCCCCTTTCAGTTTGGGTTCTTGAGTAACAAACGTACAAATGACGCTATGTTTTCGCTGTTTAATAATGTATACTCCAGTCTGAACAACCGTCTCGTTACAGCAACAATTTTCTGTGATTTCTCGAAAGCTTTCGATTGTGTTAATCATAACATCCTAACTAACAAATTGCAGTACTATGGTATCAGGGGAACGCCTCTTGAATGGTTTAAGTCCTACCTTAACAACAGAAACCAGCGTGTGAGGGTTGATAAGACTGTGTCTTCTTGCAAGCCAATAGAATGCGGAGTACCTCAGGGCTCAGTGCTAGGTCCTATTTTGTTTCTGTTGTTTATCAACGATATTGCTAGTCTGGACATCAGTGGTAAAATCTGTCTCTTCGCGGATGATACTTGTTTCACATGGAGCAGCCCGGACACCACGGCACTTCATAGAACCATTTCCAGTGACTTAATCAACATAAAAACATGGTGCGATTCTAATTATCTGTGTCTCAACGTCTCTAAAACTAAAGTCTTATCATATAAAAGTACGTTGCTACCTTTTCAACTTGATAATACCACCATTGACGTCGTTGATTCTGTGAAATTTTTAGGCCTTGTTGTGGACAACTATTTAAAATGGGATTTGCACATCGATGCTTTAGCTAAAAAATTAAGTTCTGCCTGTTTCGCACTTAGATCAGTTGCTAATGTGCTTAATTTGTCAACATCTAGGACAGTCTATTATGCCCTTTATGAGTCGCATCTCCGATACGCACTTCCATTCTGGGGTGCGTGTTGTGCGACTCAATTTGAGCGTATCTTCAAATTACAAAAGAGAGCTGTGCGATATTCACTGAGGCTAACCAGTTGTGCTCACTGCCGGGACTTGTTTAGAAGATATAAAATATTAACTCTTCCTTCCCTATTCATACTCGAATCCGTCTGCCTAGTTCGCAAGCACGTATCGAGTATTTCTCTAGAGCCAGTTCATGGCTATCCAATTAGGAACGCAGAGCATAACATGTATCTGCCAACCCCTCACTCTGAGTTAGTAAAGAGTTCCCAATTGTACAATGCAAAAAAAAATGCACTATCATCTGCCATCTGAAATTAATTCCATTTCATCCTTTCCTGCATTTCGCAGAGCCTTGAGATCATACTTACTGGAGAAAGCCTTTTACGCGGTTAACGATTTTTTTATTAATATCTAGGGTTCTAAATTTAACACACATTCACTAAATTTAGAAATGATTTTGTTTTCTATCCATTTAAATTTAGTATTGACATTATATACAGTTGTTTATTTACATGTATGTTTATATTTTATTTATATTTAATTAAATAAATTTTTGACAATGTACAATTTCTATAATTGTATAAAGTATTGTTCTAGTTTTGTATGTTTGCTGTTAGTTTTATATGTTTTTCTATTGTTAAGTGAAGTTTTGTATGTTTTTTATATTCTTTTTTTTAAGCTTTGTCAACAAAATGGTAAAATTTTTATGACAATAAAGCAATTTCTTTCTTATGTTGTGATATATACAATTATATTTCAAAATTTAGATCATATAAAGAAATTCTAAGACAAGGCTAAAATACCAAATAGGAAGTAATAAAAGACATATCAAATTATTTCCACAAATATGAACGTCTTCTTGTTGTCCAAAACCTTGTTTGAATCAGGCATACTCTGAAATTGTGTTACAAGGTTTTCATATTATTTATTTTTACTACATCATAACTGCTTTAAAAAATAATGAATTATTTAAAAATCAGTGGCAATGAAATTTGTTTTACTTCAAATAATTGATGTAATCAAAGTTCGTTTACAAAATAATTACATTAATAAATAGTAAAAACTAAAGTGTTCTCGAATAGTTGCATTTAGATATTTTAAATAATTTTTTTCTTTGTTCTTTGTATTTTTTTGCTTCCGACGACGGAAAGAGATATACTTTCCGAAACTTTAAGCATTTTTTGTCCACTAGGCAAATTTGTTTATTACTAAGCCACTGCTTACAATCAGTCTCCGTTGGATGAACGCAGGAGTGTTTACAAAAAATAAATATTTTATTTTGTAGATTTTCTTACAGTAGCGAAATACCCATAGGAGAGATGAATCCGCCACAGAGGTATGGACATTTTTAAACAGAATATTTGCTGCTCATAAAATATGCCCAGAGACCGGTTCTATGATTGGGTAAGAAAAAAGCTGTTCAAAGAATAGAAACGAATTTTTGGAAGTTCAAAATGGGACACATCAAGAACACCCTATTCAGAACTTCAGAACCATGGGGTGTTTCCCCATTTTCTCTTCAGAATCTGCATTCGTCGTTATTTCGTAGCTTCAATCTACTTCAGTGTTCGTCGAGGAAACAATGTCTTATTAAAAACCCCGTGACAATACGAAGATTGTTCTTACTGAAATCAAGGAAAGTCTTTGATTTTCTCGGTCGTAAGTACTGAGAAATTTCTTCGAATGTGTCTTAAACCGTCGGAGGATTTACATTCGAGGTTACGGATGAGGTCTTTCAGGCTCTCTACCTGATCTCTGCACCCATTCCCCTATTCCTGTTCCCTGTACCAACTTATGCAGGTCCTTGATAGGATGGGAGCATAGTTCCTCCGGTTCTAGCCTAGCTTTCCCAAATAAAAAGCGTCGCTTGCGATCCAGAGCCTCGTAATGACATGTATTATGCATAGCAATATTATGTGCTCCGCTGTTTCAGGATCTTTATCGCAGAGTCTGCAGCAAAGACTTCCTTGAAACAAGTAGAGCTTGGTCAGGTAACACTTGACAGCCATGTGTCCTGTCAAGAGGCCTGTTGTAATCTGCACTTTATTCCTGCTAAGCATTAACAGTTCTTTTGTGGTTTTAGAACTAGGTCCTTGGATAAAAACCTTGCCGTGCCTGTGCTCCCTGTCTTTTTCTCCAGTCCGTACCTGTATTACACTTGTATTACACTACTGAGTGAAAAAAATACACATTTCCGTCGTTTTCTACGTAAAAAATGTCTCTTGGTAAAAAACGTTACGGGTAATGGTTCTCAAGATATTTGGAATCGAAATAGTCAATACATTTCATAATTGACAAAAAGCGTCTGCAAAAAAAGTCATGAAGAATTTGAAATGATTTTGTGCCAAAGATTCAACAAAAACCTTTCTTGAGTTATAACGATTATAACTTATAGAGTCTCAGGATTCTCAGATCTCATAGAGTCTCAGGGCTTTGACAAAATCCAGAGACGGTTTTACAGAGGTTAGTTCTCCATCTCCGATTTCAGTCGTACCTAAATATATGGCACAAATGGTTGTCTCGGCGCACTTAGTGATCGGGTGTTGTTTCTTCCCCAATCCGAAGATTGTTCTTACTTAAATAAAGAAATATCTTTGATTTTTCTCGGTCGTAAGTTCTGAGATGTGATCAAAAATATTTTCTTCGTCGTTATTAAGCAATGATATAAATACAAAACACTAAAGTATTTCACCTACGGTCACCACCGTTTTTTACATGTTCTAGAGACGTCTTTTGATAGACAAGATTTGTAAGCTATTAACCTGTAACCTAACCCCGTAAAAAACAGGTGTTAAACCGGGGATCAGCGCCAAAACCAGTAGTGTCCGGGCTAGTCCGGGCGAAACCCGAGCGCTTGAAAGTATGGTTATATTATTTGAAGACAATATCTAAACATCAAGCTGTAGACGATGTCGAATAATAAAAGAGATAAAGACACTTCCAGGAGAGACTGTGCAGATAGAAGAATTTCTTATTAGTTCTAGAAAACTAAAGCTAAGCGCCAACCTCTATAAACGTTGCGGAATCGTCATCGAGAAAGAAAATTCCACGAAAACAAAATCGTCCGTTCTTCCGGCGGGGTCTAGTCTAGCACGAGCACTTTCTCGAAATCCAGTTTATGAAGCGGTGCATATATGTCTACAAAACAGACACGTATACGAACATACGTACGGACAAATGTATAATGAGAAAGTAAAATTGGAGCTCAGCTTGTGCGTTTTTATGACGCTTCAAACCCATACGTCTCATTACTTTCCATCTAGGACGTTGGAAGAACCCGGAACTTAATAATATTATTTATGATATTTATTTAATGACTGCATTCAGCATTCAGATAAATTTATAATTTATTAATAAACGTCTCTGAGAAATGTGTGTCTCTAGATTCTAAAGCTAATATAATTGTACATTTTTTTAACATTTCTTTCAGTTACGAAAAAATCAACATTTTCAGATAAAATTTCCAACGAATTCCTTTACATCATGCCATAGGATGCCTATACCCGGCTGAGTATTTTGGAATGTAACAAGTACAATATAATCGAAAATCTAAATAGTCGAACATACTTTGGCTGTTGGTAACAAGACAAATCTTTTAAGTGTCAATAATACCTACCTAAAAATTCCTCTACTAAGAAAAGAATTTTATCATACAGTAGATACATAGGTAAGTGCATGTTATATGAGGTAATATTCTAGGTAATCTCGATATAAAATATAAAAACATACCACAACCAAACTTATATGGAATCATCTATTTTTTTCATAATTTTTGAGATGTATGAAAATTTTGTTTTTATGAATAAAACTCAGCCCTTGCCAATGACTTTTAAGAAAAATAATCCATATAGCTTTTTTATTGCTATATCTATATAATAATCAGTTCCCAAAATAAACACAATGGTATTTTTTGGTTTCTGAAACGAAATTAAGATTTAAATTTTTAATGGCCAAAAAGCAAAAACAAAAAGAAAATTGTTAATTTTAATAATCCTTGCGACCTCTAGACCTTCTATCCGCGCTTCTAGCTTCTATCCGCGCTGGCATGCTTCTTATTAAATTATCAACGTTGTCTTGGGGTATGTTTTCCCATTCTGCTAATGCTGCATCAATAAGCTGTGTGAGATTTCCTAGATTGGTTCGACGAGCTCCAACCCTTATTTTGAGCTGGTCCCACAAATGTTCGATAGGGTTTAGATCTGGTGAACATGCAGGCCAGTCCAAAACTATGACACCTTCCGTTTCAAGACGTTCTCTAGTCACTCTGCTTGTATGGGGAGGTGCACTATCGTGCATGAAGTTAAAATTATCCCCAATTGCAGCTCTCCAAAGACTAACGATTCGTTCTCGCACTAAATCAACATACCTCCGACCCGTTAAAGTAGTAACAATGGAGTTTTTGCTCCCCCCTTTATATCTTGGTACAGATTTGGCAGCCTGGAGTCTCGCTCGTCTTTTTGGAGCTCTGAGAAACCGAATTCGATGGTCATCTGATCTTAGGCCAATTCTGGTCTCATCCGAAAAAAGAACATTTTGCCAATTCTCAGTTGTTCAGTTTTGATATTGAAGGCATCAATTTAGCCGGTTAATTTTATTTTGCCGAGATAACTGTGGGATCCGTAACTCTCTCCTGCTGCAAAACCCTCAAGCACGAAGCCTTTTTCTTATGATTACAACTGAAACGTTCACACTTGTAGCTGCCAGAAGTTGTCTTGGTAGCTCTGTATGAGAAACGCTGGGATTTATTCTAGCAATTTGGCACACAAAGCGGTCTGGTTGTTCAGATGTGACTCTTTGACGACTTTGTCTGGACCTGTCCTTGTGTGTTCCTAATTCCAAGTACCTTGCATATGCTTTCGATACATCACCCTTGGTAATGCCTACTATCTCTCCTACGTCTCTTTGGGGCATTCCTTCTTCAATGAGCAATAATTCTGTACATCTGTTAATCCAACATAAGGCATTTTTTATTTTTTTTGGATGGAATTAAAATTACCGGGCAATCGTGATTTTACTACTGAACACAAAATTCAAAAGGAAATAAATCGCAGCAGTCCTTTATTTTTTATTATCATGTTAATTTACAACAAAAAGCCTTATCTTAAAGTTGTATACCAATTTTTTTCCTTGCATGAAATTTAGTCAGAAATAAAGAGTGATTTCATATAAGTTTGGTTGTGTGTATATAAAAACAAATAAGTAGGTATACTCTGTTTTTTTTCTCAGGTAAGATTTCGACAGACGATGACAGAAGAAAAGCAGATGACGTCCCATACCAATCTATTTATTTTACTAAAAAAAGTTTCTAATAATTTTTAAGTTAACTATGGATGGGTTTAAATATAAATCCGTCATGCGTCGTCTCTTTTTGTGTTTAACCAGTTTTATTGGTTTATTTCAAAATGACAGATCGTATTTCAATTTATTGGTTTGACGGAACGATGAACGACAAACGGACGCCGATGCGTATGAACTCGCCTTTAGATTTTTGACGCTTGTCAAAGTCTTGCCAAATTAAAGGTTATTATTTTGTGGCAACTATTGTCAAATTCCCTGCGTTTTGGAAAATGATGCATTTTGATTCCTGCTATTACGTGTGTTTTGTGTCTTTTGAAGTCAAGTGGAGGAAATCGAGTGAAAATTAACTGTAGACCCAGAGCACAGTTTATGGTTAATAATACTCGCTGCCCAGGCAGAAAGTTTTATACACCAATAAAGTTACCATCAATAAGGTTTGTATACCATTTCGTCGTAGATAAGTGCATCTCGTATATGGTAGAAGGATCATACTAAACACATACTACAAACTGGAGTAGCTGTAAAATATCGACATCACACGATAGGTAAATAATGAATTTTAGTACTGCAGAAAAATAATGTCAAAAGGTACTGGTTTAAAAAAATTAAGATCAAAGTTAATTAATCAACCTTTAAGGTATAAAATTTGGTAAGCGTTATTATTAATAAAATAGTTTGTTTTATTTATGTTGTTTTATTTATTCCTGTGGAATATTACAAATTCCAAATGTGTATTTGTACATAAGTTATATTGATAAATATAATCATAAATGCGGGAAGTTTTATGAAGCTTGGAAGTAAGAAATAGTTCTTTTTTATATTTTTTTGGTATGTGGTGTCATGTTCTTGTTTGTTTTGTTTGGTTGTGACACCGTTTTTTGTTAAATAACACCGTTTTTTGTTTTGTTTGGTGTAACACCGTTTTTTGTTAAATAAAATAACTCTATTACATTTTTTCAATTTTATACAGTTTTCTCACAATATTTTGAAGCAATCACTTGTCTTGTCAGTCAAATTTTGAATATATTAATTTCCTGCTGTGTTCCAGTTGTACCAACTTATTTCTTTGTAAAATAAAATAAACTACTTTGAAAATAAAATGACAGACACATCTATCACTGTCACGGATCTTCTCGTTGGACAGACTATACTTTAAAATATCACTATAAATCCACCGGGATGAAAATATCTACTAAGATGACAAATTTCTCAGTGGTTCTGTATTATTTAATAACTGTTATTTTTGTGATACTCAATACTCTCCAAAGAGAACGATAATTTGTGTAATGTATGTATATTGGACTACATTTAAAATTATTGAAAACCCTACAGAATGTCCAAAAAAAAGTTAGTCCAAGTTAAATATCAATGTATATTTTAAATGGAATAGCCTATACAGGGTAAGTTTTAAATAAGTGGAAATATTTTTAGGGGTAGTATATTTCGACCCCAGAAACACGTCAATATGTTTTCTTGCGAAAAAAAAATTGAAAATATGGAATTTTTTGAATTAATTTTTTTTAGTTTTTAATTAAAAAACATAATTCCTTGATAATATGTAAACATAGGCAGTAGATTAAACTTACAAGGAAGAAAACTCAGAAAAGATAAACGGTTCTCAAAATTTAAGCAAAAAAACAGTAGGTATACCTACATTTTTTGTAATTTTCAAAGCAAAATAACTCTAAACTCTAAAGTTATTTTAAACAGCCTCTACACTATCCCCGAAATGTTTTACGAAATATTTCATAAAACATTTCGCAAAACATTTCTGGAAATACTTTCAGAAGTAAACTCAAATATAAGCCCGTGTTATAAAAATTAGTTACCACGTTTCCTGAAATAGATCGAGACGCGCCGTGATTGGTTGTTTGTTTTTTATTGTTAACCCAAATTAACAATAAAACATTATTAATTACAATATAGTAAATAAATATATTTCCAAAATTTAAAATCGTAAAACTGCAGTGCCTAACTCTTCTGGCGGTCCGCCTTTTACAGGTTATAATCCACTATGTTAAACAATTTAAAAAATCGTCTAATTATTTCTTATTTTTGAATGGATTTATATCTAATTATGTTATTATTATATATAAAAGTATCTTTTATTGAGATCGGGTCAATCAATAATTTTCCCAATGAGGATATGGTTGGATATGTTGATGATGTTGCCAGTATTACTCATCAAGCAATACTACTGTTGTATTAATCAATTAAGGCCGCGTAAACAAATATAACATATACAATTTCATATACTAATTCATTGTAATAAAATTAAATAATAAACATATTGTAATTATATTCCTGCAGATTAAGTGAAAAGTTTTGTTCTTAAATATCTACTCTGCAATATTAATCTTGTAAAATATATATCAACATAAAACGAGATGTAATTAACGAAATATCATCGTAACAACAGCTATTTTAGAAACATCTAGGTTTACTTATGTCACTGAAATTTATGAAAAAAAGTCCTTTGCCTCGGGTACAGATACCGCGACGTTTTGGAAATAGCTCAAAACGAAATAAAATTGAACGAGGCGACAAAAAACGCCAAAAAAATCCCCCCACACCCTCCTCACCAGTAGTTTTCCAGCGCTTTTAAGAATCGAAAGTAAGTCGAGGCAAACCGAAGTAGATCCAGAAAACTAGAAATAAACAAAAATGCGACAAAGTTGAGTGACGAAACGCGACCTTGATCTGCTTCGAAGAGTTCTCCGCATACGGGAGATAATAATAATACGGGAGAATTTGTCTTAATCAAGATAATTAGGAAAAATTCACACGGTTACAAACATCTGCGTAATTTTCTTTGTTTTAAATTTAATCCAATTTAAGTTGATTAAAATATTACTCAGAAATCCATATATATTTTGTTGTTTTTGCAAATGACAAAGACATATTAATCACATCTACTAACAAATAATAAATTTTATTACAGGGGAGTTACTACTAACATGTAAGTGAGTAGGTAGATAACATGTAAGTGGGTGGTAGGTCTGTTTATTATTAAACGGTAGTGCATTCTGGTATACCTACAGTGTGTTTAACTTTTAACTAATTGCGGGACACATACATTTGTTACAAACGAATGACATTAAATGATATTTGATTTATATTACTGAAGCTCGTTCTAAGTCTATAGCGTGTCCAAATCTATATACAATTCCAGCGTTTGGAATGAATTACTTAAAAAAAAAATTACCTACAGATGTTGGTTGACATTTTTCGTAAACAGAACAATAAGAATCTTTTAATAAATTTGCACGCTTTGTGGAGCAAGTTTTTTTTATTTTCGATCATATTACATACTTATATTATGATTTTAGCGTTCTAATTTTAAGCGTCAGATGTATTTACGAGATAAAATAACTATAAAGAATAACTAACTACCATATTCCGATATTTTTTATTTATATTTGAGATATTCAATATCACTCCAACTATCTTCACTCTACAAATTGTTGAAAATAGTAAATTAATTGTTACTCCATTTCCTGTGAAAATATCTTATTGATTCTTGACAGTTATAATTCTAAATTTGTTAAAGGAAATTATGCCCATAATAATCAGTGGCGAAACTAGGGGGGGCTTGCTAAAAATCATAATTGATGTAAAAATACTTACATTTTTAAATAAACAACGACATATAACCAAGAGTCAATGACTAATTATGCAAAATATTTTGATATAAATACAAATAATTAAATACAAATTTTATGATATTCCTACCTTTTATCTTATAGCAATTTAGCAATTTAAATGTAAATTCTAATGTTATTTTTCAATTTTAATAGGTACTAACTTGCTTTTATAGAAAGCTATAATGATATGATTAATTCAGCGATGTTCCATTTTCGTACAGGATTATCAAATGTCTGTCGCTATTATAAAAGCATAATACATATTTATTTTTTAGAAGCGATTTATAAATATCTAATTGATTTAAAAGAAAAAATGTCTTATCTTATTCATTACTAGCACCACAGAATGTGCTAGCACCCTTGTATAATAAACAAGTCTAGCAGCCTAGCACCACAGTTCTAGCACTAATGCGAACACGAGTGCAAACCAAAGATATTTAAAATTTAAACTCATGCAAACACTTAAAAAACAAAAATAGCTATTTTTAGGCAGAAGTCTACTGGATAAAAAATCTACCAATTTCTCAATGGTTCCTTCTTTGTAGACAAATTTAATCAACAAAAAATAACATTGAAATAAACCTATTTATTAAAATGTGTAAAAAATATTTAAAAGTTTCTTGATTTATTTGGGGTTTTAATTTCTTATAATTTTAAAAATTATAAGAAAATGCTTTTTCTACGAAAACTTGAAGAGATAGGTAAAAAATGGTATAATATAATTTGATAGACAATTAAATTGTGCATCTGATTCTCGTAAAATATACAGGATGTTCCATTTAAATTAAACAAGTTGTTGCCGTTTAAAGCTAGTAATTATTTAATATAAATTTTTGGACACTCTGTATAAGGTAGTATTTTGTTTATTATTGCAACACAATATCTGATCAATAAATAAACTTCAGTAAATATTTAGTATTAAAAATTTTGATACCCTTGGAGAAATGAAGCCTTAAAATTTTTACTGTAATTTGCATCAACAAAATATTCCTTATGTTTGGACTAAATTTTCTCGAAAATAAAGACATAGTTTAAAATCCCGTTACAATACGGAAATAGATTGAAGTTTGGTGATTACAGTGATATATAAATATTATGGTTTTGTAACAATTGCTCGCTATTTTATGACAAATGCTGAAGCTTTGCAAACCTTAATCAAAGCACGAGTGTTTGGAATTTTGGGTATGGCTTAACACGACAGGATCGGGCTAAGCCTTAAGCAGATTTCTGAAATATAATATACATTTCCTTCGGCCACACACCCGCTTTACCCGACCCCTAATAGTGACCCAAAAATACAGCGTAATAGACTCTTAAAGGTGCGTATTCACTATCCGAACGAACATTCGTTGGTTCGTTCGGTAGTAGTATGGACGGGACCGAATTTTAGAACCGAACGAACAACATCTACCCATTCGTTTTCGAACTCCTTGGATGTACCGACTCGAAACGGATGGTCGAGCAAACGAACGGCCGCATGCGTTCGGTTCCCCGTCCAAATATACCGAATTCCATGCGTTCGCTCGTTCGTTCGTTGGTTTGTTCGGATAGTGAATACGCACCTTAAGAAAGATACGAAACGAGCCAATTATAATAATACTACTATACCGGGTGCGTCTCAAAAGTGGCACACCCCTATAATTTTTTTATTTTTTTAGTTAAAAAACAAAATTTGGTATGTTAGTATATGACATTAATTAGGATTGATTGACGTATTCAATTGTTTTCGGTCGTTTCCGGTTTCACACAGGTATTTTTTTACTTTATTGGATAGAAAATGTCACTCTGAATAGAATGACACATCATATGTCAACTTTTGACATTTTCGCATATGGTTTATTTGAAATTATAACATGCGGTTCGTAACAAAAATTTGACTTGAAATACCAAGTGTGTGGTATCAAGTTATTCGTAAAAAAATGCTTTTTCCAAATATGCTAATGAGCCACCCTCGTTCCATTTGAAAAAATTGAGTTATGATTAAAAATACGATTTGAGAATTTTCTAACTGGCCAGGACACGCCACTAAAAACATTAGACGATCAAATCTATTTTTCCAAGGCTTCTTGATGAAGAATTAGTATTTTTAACATAGCCATGGCACTCTAGATTGAATTTTAAAATACAATTTTTTATTAAGCGAGAATGTCAAAAGCTGACATATGATATGTCATTCTATTCAGAATGTCATTTTCTATCGAATAAAGTAAAAAAATACCGTGGGTGCCATTTAAAAATCAAAAGTTGTAGGCATTTCCGGTGAAACAGGAAGTGGTCAAAAACAATTGAATACACCAATCAATCCTAATTTATGTCATATACTAACATACCAAATTTCGTTTTTTTATCTGAAAAAATAAAAAAGTTATAGGGGTGAGCCACTTTAGAGACGCACCCGGTATTCGTGTTCAAAACACACAGTAGTTGACATTTAGCATAATACTAATTATTATACTTTATTAGCGGATTGGCAAAAATCAATCATAGAAAATTACAGACACCTACCCTAATACATTTAATTATTATTTAATTATGAAAAAATCTAAACGCACGTTTTGTTAAGACTCCATTACGCTGTTTGCAGAGCTTCAGAATTTGCCATAAAATAGCGAGCAATTTGTTACAAAACCATATAAATTATTTATCACTGTTATCACAAAACTTCAATCTATTTCCGTATTGTAACGGAATTTTAAATTATGTCTTTATTTTCGAGAAAATTTAGTCCAAACATAAGGACGATATCTTGATGTTTGACCTACAAAATCTTAAAAATAAAGGTTTTCTAAAAATGTGCTACAATACGGATATAGTATAATCCTTTATCTTTAATTTCCTTCTTCCTTTGTGTAAAAATACCTAGCCAGTTTGACATAAAACGTTAAATGCCGAACGCTTATTTTGCTACATTTTCGGACTAGTGAAATTGACTCTTAATGTATAATAAAATGAGAACCCTTAAATTATAGATATAAGTGAAAACTAAACTTACCATGAAGTGCTAAACCGTAAATCCTTGAATTGAAACGGTCAACAGAACTGGTACCATCAAGCGAACTTTCTTCGCGCTCGGAGAACGTCCGAACAGAGACTTTGTTTCGCGGCACAATTAGGCCCGGTTCACATGTGCGAAACGCGCTGGCGGTCTGCGTCGACTGGCCGTCGCTCGAGTTGCGACAAAACTACGCGATCGGGGGCCGACAGCCGGCGGAAGACGCGCGTCCCCCTTTCCATGTGGGTCACCGTCGCCCGTATCGAGCCAGATGATGGCGCTCCGGTAAAATTTCTCCGAAAGTATGTTTGTACACATGTGGATCTGACGAAGTTTATGGCTTAAATTGATTAATTGGCTGCGAATAATTCAGTACGAAAAAGGAATTGTTTCAAATTGGCAAATTACAACCCAGATATGTGTGAAGTCTATAAACATTTTAAATTAGGAAATTTTACTTGGTATTACTGATGCTTTTAGGTTAAGTGCTTATAGAGAAGAATAAAAAGTAATAGAATTAAGGACCAAAATACTTTTTTATAAGTATAGGCTTGGTGCATTTCAGTTGATTTTAATCAAATTTCGACCGCAGCGTTTGAACGGCAAAAATCAGAAATTATCCCTACCTATTTCACGCCGACGCGGCGGCGTGAAATAGGTAGCGATAATTTCTGATTTTTATTGATAATGATAATGATTGATAATGACCGGCGCGCCGTCATGTTGATCGCATTAAAATAATATTGAAATGGTGGTTTTGTCATAATATTTAAGTATTTTAGTTTTTTGCTAGTGCAGTTATTGAGACTATAAAACATTCAGGTATGAGGTTTGCGTGATGTAACGCTGTTTCGGGTGGTAAAAAATAAGTGAAAAAGAATTCGAACTAGGCATCGTGTTGTGTTGTGATAATTTCAATTATTGTTAATAAAATTGCCGAAAAAATGTTAACGCGAAAGGTACATTCAGGCTGGGAGCGTCAACGCAGCGTCAGCGCAGCGTCATATGAGCTTGTACTTTAGGTTTTCAGTTTGTAAAATGGCTTAAAGGAGAGCAGTTTGTCTAATGTTACTATTGAAAACACCATATTTTACATTCAAATTACTTAGATTATTAATTACATAGGTTAAAATACTTAGATTTTATGTAATTTATTACCTATTATTCCGTTAAACTAATTAATATATTTGAATTTATATTTATAGGCATTAACACAACGAAGGCCAAATAAGAAGTGCCTTTATTCTGGTTTAAAAAAAAATATATAAAAATAGCTAGTACATATAAAAATCTTGGATAAAAACTAGCCAGACCAAATTCCTTTAATCTACAAAAACATTCACATTTTACAAACTAATATATTTAATTTTAAGATTTAATCCAAATTAATATGGATTAATTAATATATTACAATAAGTAAAAAAAATCCATTAGTTTATACCAGCCAAGATAGAATTAAAAACGACTAGAATTGATCCTTTTCAATTTTATCGGGTATACAAAACCCATACAAAGAAATTTCGAAAGCTCTCATATATTTACTTGTACTGTGAAAAAATACTAGAAATATCTAGAATTGTAGGCATTTCTTCAAGTAGTCGATCACGCAGATTTCTATTTTTATACCTATTGAGGCAATTTTGCATTCCACAGTGTAAGTCTTGCCTGTATTTCGGCGATTAGCAATTCTGCGTACTGGTCCTCAGACGCCATGACAACCATTGAACGCTAGAAATCTCGCCGAAAACAATTCAGATTGAACTGGATGCTCGATGCTCAGCGGACGCTAGCGCAACGCCGAACGCGACGCTGTCTGTGTATGTCTGAACCGTGAACCGTCTAATTTAAGTTAAGGGAATTGATTCCATTTCGTGGCGACGCAACGCGACGCTCTGAGCCTGAATGTTCCTTAATAAAGGAGAATTTAATTAGGGCGTTGTTGGGTGCAATAACATCCAATAATTCAACTTTCCCAGATATTCAACTCTCCCAAAACAACATTTTATAGCTTCATAGTGTCTCAGAGCCATTTGATCAAAAGCAAAAATGGATTCAAGCAGTTTGACGAAACAGATGAGTAAACAAAGTGCTCGTTACATAATCAAAAAATTAAAGAAAAGTGATTAAATGTTTTATCAATTCATGCCCCACTAGCAAAATCGGTGATTAAAACTAACTATATATATATAGCTACCGTAGCTGAACTTATCTGAAAAGTTTTTTTAGCTGGAATAATAAATTATATTACAAGTTAGACCTTCTGAAGATATCAAAATATTGACTGGTTTATTTTTATTTTTAGATAAATTTTTTTAATTAAATATTAAATTTTTCATATTCTCGCTATTTAAACCCGCGTATTTGTAAGTACGAGTTGTTTACGATATTCTCCGATGGTGGCAGCACCGGCGGAGAATACACCAAGCCTATACGAAAGTGAAGCTAAATTGCAATAAAACCGAAAAGATATTAATGTTTGTCCAACAAGTCAGGAAACATTTCGACAGACGACATCCAACAATAAAAATGGTAGAAAATACAATTTACCCGTGTATAAAAATGACAGACAACTATCACTGGCAACTGTCAGGTGTGAACAGACTACAGGGTGTCCCGGGCTGAGCGCGCATTAGAAGTTTCTAGAGAACTACAATTCCTAGATCGGAAATTTTTTGCACATTACACATTATTGTTTTACGAGATCTATCGATTGAAAGTATTTTCAATATGGCGGTACTTCCGGAAATAACGGAAATTGGCAGCAACTTTCTTATTTTAAACGGATGCTCCCATTTTTTATTGCATACTTAAATTCTCTGTAAAATTCTATGAATATTGATGTTAAACACTCTATATCTAACATTAACCGATTTTGAGAAAAAAAATATTTAAAATCTTTGGACGAAAAAACTGTCTGTCAAAAAAATGTGTACAGCCTAAAAGTCAAATTTAATGCGTACAACAGCCACTGTGACATAAAGAGAAGACATGTGGCTATCTATTTCAAAAATTAAATTGTTCGAATGTCATATACCTAATAATGACCGCAGCTGTCATGGAATTGAGCGATTAAAGCTTCATTCAGAACCTCGCAATTAGTGGAATAAATTAGTGGTTTCGGTTAGCGTAGAAGTTTGTTTCTCTAATTTGAACGTAAGCATTCAGAACGTCAAAATTAGTGGTAGTAATCTTCAATTAGTGGAAAAAGTTAACAAACTTTTAACTTTTCCACTAATTAAACTTTTCCACTAATTAAACTTTTCCACTAATTATACTTCAAAATTTGCGAGGAATGTCATTTTGGCCTTTGATTATCATCCGTCAAGTGAAAATGTGGTTAGAAAACAAAAGTTTATCGTTTTATAAGCTAAATATTAGGCTTTCTCTATGGATACAATTAATTCCCGAAAGCTGTTGCTAGGATATTCTATTAATTTTAATTGTGCGTTTTAGACATTGTGAATGATCGTAAACTAAAAAGTATAAAGTGTAATTGAAACCACTAATTTATTCCACTAATTGCGAGGTTCTGAATAAAACTTAAGAAATTATCACAAATCATGTTTTTTTTCAAATGGAAACCCATTTTTTATTTCACCAGTGAACAGGTTTTTCAATTCGATACTTTTTGCCTCTGCAGGATGGCACACCTCATTCACCTCGGTTGATTATACGAAAACAGAAAGATGTAGAAATAAAATATTTTATAGGTACACGTAGAAAGGCAATGTGCATAATTTAAAATTATTTTGAAATGTACAAAGTGTGTCAGAACTAAGATCCATACCAAAGTTATATTTTTTCTTATGGAACACCGGTGCCCGGTGGCGTAGAGGTACAGGCTCTCGTCTATCAATCTCAAGGTTGTGGGTTCGAATCCTACACTCGGCATTTTATCAGCCGACTATTTTTATTATAAAAATAGTTTGGGTACCTAGGTCGACTCAGCCTTAAATGAGTACCTACTTGGGATTCACAATCCTGAGGTAATAAGAGGCGGTTGAAGCGTAGGGCTAGCCACATTACCTTCCTTGTATACCGAACGGCTCTAGCATGGCAAGGTGGACCTTGCTACTCCCAAGGCGTGAAACGCTATATAAGGGAGCTATTATTATTATAGAATGGCATATAATGTAATTGGGTATTAAATAACTATCTCGGTACAAAATATCTAAATAAATAGAATTTAATTAGTCTAGTATCTCTGAAGTCAATTGGAATAGGTTACGACTCTAATTTCGGCACTGTCTTTGTCGACGCCATTGTCGACATGGTCTGGACAAACAAATTAGAATCCAATTGTCATCGGAAATATTATACCTAAATTTCTAAGGTTTCTGCAAGAATCTAGATCTACAAGGTTTCTGCAAGAAAAACAATTTATTATCTGTTAATCAATAATTTATTATCAGCTGATAAAATACACATTAATAAACATAAAGCCTAAATAACAAAAAGAATCTAAATAATTAAAATCTTTCTTGGCATTATTACGCATAACTAAATTCGAAAGCCACTAAATAAACTAGAGAACAAAGTAAAAAAGTTCGGGGACCTGACATCGTTCGCAAACATCTGTCACATATCAATAAGTGACAATTGATTAAGCAGCTTCCCATAAACAGCTTAAATAATCAAATAAGCAATAATTGGTTCCATAAGTAAGAAAGTCCATTTTGTAATAGGTACAATACAAATTGTTAAAATAGTGTTCTTTTGGAAATGCTTAAATTGACCAGAAAAAAAGGTATATCACAGACCTAAAGATAATTGTCGTCGATAATTACAATTTGCACCAAAAACACATAGAGATCAATAACCACTAAACAAGAAAATAATATGAAGACTAGAGAAAATTAGTTTGAGTTAATTTGCGTGATTATAAACCTCAAGTTTTTAAAGGAATGTAAAGCATAACAGCTCAATTAATAAAATAAAATACGAATTTGGTAAATAAAGAGTTATAATTACGTATATAGAAGTTTGGACATATAAAAAAATAGAACTGGTTAAGGTTTGCTTATTTTCTTAAATCGGTATATCCTCACAAAATATATAAAAAAGAAGAGTAGGTAGTCCCTTTTGTAGCACTTATACATATGATTGTCTACTGTTATATAAAATTTTGGGTACTTTTTTGTTGTACATGAGATCTGTAAACTTATGTTCTTCAATTTATATACCTTCCAAAATACTAACAGCAATATTGACACATTTATATATTTTAAGTGACAGTATACTTAATTATATGGGACGATTGCCTTCAATTCCTCAAACATTTGGTGAAAACTCTGTTCAAAATATAAACAAATGACCTAATAAGAGATTGATGTATTCCAACCATACACTTCATTCTAATTTAACTATACTGTCATGTAAAGCTTTATGATTTTTAAGATATTTAAAAATGTATCTTTTTATCGAGAATATTTAGCTTGAGCATTTGTCCCTATATGAATAATAATACAATTATATTCATCTTAAAAGTAAAAAGCTAGATTAGAATGTGCCTTAGAAGCAAAAATACTAAGATAGATAGATATAAGAAGAGTAGGTGTTTAAAGAGAAAAACTCAAATAGCCTTATGCTCGGAGTAAAGAAAATATTAGTCTAAAGTGGTTCACTAGTAGTTCAGTTCAATGTTGTTGATTTTTTATAAGGCAATTTTGGAATATAAATTTATACAACAGCAGACTAAATTCATTAATAGCATTAAAATTATAGCAGAACATATAACGCGTTCTAGTAACTAACAGACTAAAGCTAAACCTAAAAAATAAAGTTGAGAAATCCCCACTTTTTTACTTTGCATAATCAAAAATAACTGTAATGTTATTGGCAACGCAACCTTAAATTTAAATTGTGATATGCAACAGAGACTAAATATTACTTGCATTTCTATTTGCATCAAAGTAAAGTGCACTAATATTAAGAAATATTGAAACTAAATACTAACATTGGCCACGAAAAATATATTATTACAACCTAAAGAGTAACAAATTGATAACATTTATTATTAGAATGTTGATATTACTTTAGTACGCTTGTAGAATCAAAAATCATTGACAGGCTTTTTATATAATGGCATTTTTGTCAATTTATCTTTGGAATCATAAAGGCTTCCTGTGAAGGCAACAGAATTTGTTCTTTTTAATACGCGAATGTTCAATTATACCGTATGATCGAATAGAAACGGCGTCAGCAATGACCATGAAATGACGATCAATGACATTTCCCATATAAATTTCCATAGAAAATGACAGCAATCTTCATTTCATAGCCATCGCTGTTGCCGTTTTTATTCGATCATACGGTATATGTTTATAAACAAAACAAGACTTAAAATAAACTGTCAATACAAATTTCAATTTTAGAAAGTAATAAATAAAACACTAATCAATTTTATAATCCAATACCGGTTATCAGCGATACCGGTATTTTTGACCATTTTTTGAAAAAAAAACGTTTGAACCATTTGAAGATTAAGTGATTAATTTTATTCTCAGGGATATTATTTGGGTCATTGTTGAAGTACAAAATAATGATAAAATGAATTAAGTATATAATGAAAAAATGTGTTTAGTATGACCTTTCTAATGACGGCCTATATATTAATATTTAAATAACTATTATTAAAATCTAGTTAAAAGAAAACAAATTCTGAATTAAATTTCTTCTATGATTATTATTGCAGACGTCAGTTCTCTAACCTATGATGAGATAAAAAAACTAAACTCCTTTCTGATATCCCTAATCCCTATATTGTCCTTTCACTACCCTACTAATAATAATTATCATTAAGTACACAATTGATACTGCTTGAAATATTGGCAATAAATCTTTGGCATCGTGCAATGTCTGTCAATGATTCTTGGCCTGAAATGTATTCTTAAAACTATTATATTACGACCGGTTCTTTATAGATCCATCATTATTTATTTCCCGGCTTTAAGTTATGCCCTTAAAAACTATTCATTTGTCCGACGTTGCCAGTTTTATTTTGAGTTGTATATATTTACGCATTGGAGCAAGAAAAATTCGAGATCAAATTTCACCACCCGTTTAGAAGGAATACAATAAATACATCTAATTAATATTTTCCTCTATCATTATTTTGAAACGATTACTGTATTACTAGAGAGAATTAAAATTAATTAATAAATATTAATGGCAATAAGTAGTACAACACAACATAAAACTGACGCTTCCCTTAAAAACTAATGTTTCTCTGTTGACTATGATAGGTTTTAAAAATAAATAATATTCATCCCTTTTAGAATACATACGTTGGAATTGAAGGATTTGTTGATATAATTGCTTAAACGAACATATACATAATGTGTTGCCTAATGTAAAAATAAAATATTTTACATCCACTTTCGAGTTCCAGTATTTGACTAAGTTAGAAAATGGACAATAAACCTTCGAAATTAATATTAACAAATCCTTTTACAAGAAGAAATATTATCTTTGTGCCATTGGAATGCATTGTCTAAACTTTGCATTTGAAAATTATTGTCTAGACATAAATATATCATTTGAATACTTTTTATACACAGTAATTAAAAATAAGGATATGAATAAATAATATGCAATGTTTTTCTCTCTCTCTCTGTAAATATGTATCTGAGTTCTCCGAGAAGTGTTTCAAGTTTCATTAGCCCTTAATTCTAAGATCGGCATATACGCCGTATATCATTCATATACAGCAACATTTATATAATAGCCCTTTATTTATTTATAAGAGTTGTACGACTTTAAATTTCATAATATAACCCCTTCTTGTTTGAACGTTTCTTAACTTAACCGAATTCCAGATTCTCCAATACAATATATACATACAGAGTACATTAATGGTACTACATTTTGTAATTTGATAGCACTCCATACAGTTAGATTTTCGTTTAAGTCGGAAACACTCGTTATTATTAATTTATACTAGCTAAAGACACACTCTAAAATAAGTAACTCTATTAAAGCTTCAAAATTTGACCACTTAATTGGAATATAAAAGAAAGACATAGTGCTATAAGAAAAAAATGGACATATACACGCACACAAGCATTCTTATATTGTATCTAGTATAGAATATATCTCATATATATTATCTCATATTGTATTGAACGACAAATACGTTAAATAATAATATAATCAACGAATTATAATTCTCATAAACCAAAAAAAAAGTCCCACTTAATATTAATAGTAATGATAAAAATTGTATACCTGCCGTTTTCATTAAAAGTAAGAAGGCTGCAAGTCATCTGAGCTTAGATAAAAATCATAATTGTATACCTAAAATCACGAGCATTTCTGGCTGTCACTTATGTATTTTCACACGCAAAATATATATATTAACGAAATTTAACGGATTTTATAAGCATAATAAATCGCGCTAATAATTAAATGGAAATCATAAGAATTTCAAGGCAAAGAATTGGCCATACATTTAGAACTACACAAACAAGATCAGGTTTTAGTTATCAAGCGTTTTAAAGTTATTTTTGACATATGCAACAACTTGTTGTATATTAAAATTATTTTGTTTCCAATATTATTCTATATTTCCCTTAAAATAGAAAATAATATTAGTTTGATTTCAAATTGCTGTTATTTATAACTACAAATAAAGAGAAACTTTAAGAATCGTCATTTTTTGTCAAAAAAATGCTCGGTCACAAAATTACTATATCCTAGGTACATTAGAAATCTTGATTTTTGCTATCTAAAAATATTATTTTCTTGTTTGTTTTCTGAGTAAGATCCTAATAAATATAAATTACTATTGAAAATGTCTTACTAATATCAACTATACTATACGCAACATAGTTGATTATAATATCTAAGAGAAACGTACTTCAAGGCAAGTAAATAAATATTTACATTTTTTAAAAATACATAACTTAACTGACAATATAAACTCTCCATAATGCCAAAATACCGCATAGCGTCTTCTAGATGCAAATATAACCATGTAGTAACGTTTACGGTTACTATGACATTTTAACTGTCAAAGTTTTTAAAATAACGTTTCCTTTAATAACTAGGGTTCCCAACCGTCCCGGTTTGGCCGGGATTAACCAGGAATCAGAAAGTTTGTCCCGGCGAAAGTTTTGCCTTGGCCGGGACCTGGAAACTAAAAAAATGTACTACACACATAATATTTATTATTTTCTAATATTTAATGTCTTGCTTCAATTATTTAAAAGCTTAAAAATAATTGTCCCGGAATCGCCGATGCTCAAGTTGGGAACCCTATTAATAACGCATATCGCTGCCGTAGCTCTAGGGTAGTATCAGTTTCAAAGACATTATCGAAAAATTCAACGAAGATAAATAACTACAAGTTCGCATTAAATACGAAAAGTCAGCATCTTATATTTGGACAGTCTTCATAGGTCTAGGTAAATATTTGTATTTACATATGTGTTATGTCGAAGTGTGGCTTAGAAATAGATATAAGGCAATAGTAGTTTTCCATTTCAATGTTAACTGCTCAAAAAGAAATTTGTCGTCGTAACTAGTAGCTATTTAATTATTAATCCTGATATGCACCGCTATGTGCACGTTTTTAAAAAATTATGCGTAATTTATAATGTAAAATATGTAATGTGTATGTGTTAAATATGTAAAGCGACCATACTGGCTCGGCTGGGTATCAAACCCAGTACGATAGAGTAATATCTACGATAGAGAAACAGATTATTTAGAAAAATGTAAAAAGTTACTTTGAATGTACAACAATGTTAAAAGTCTGAAAAATATATTTTATAAAACTGTATTGTGGTTCAATAAACTAAAATTACTGAATTAGAAATTATGTCTATTACATTCGCTTTGTCCTATAAGTCATACGTAAGAGAAAAAAATAGGTACTAATCTTCATTTATTTTCGAAAAATAACCAAAATACTGATTTTTAAAAAATCCCTGTATATATATATGTATTCTGTAATATAATACAGTACATATGGCGTAAAATCAAAACAATTTTTCTCTTGGACGTTTTTCGATATTTTCCATTTTTGAAATTTTCGAGTGGCATAATATGTCAAAATATTTTTTGTTTTTGGATATGCTGAATAAATTCCGTTGTTTCAATAACTCAATAATAAAATAATTCCATTCGTTGCGAAATTTAAGAACAATAATCCATGATTATCAAGATTTAATTGAATCACTTAAATTAGTTATAGATGCCCTATTGTCGAATTATCAATAAAGCAATTTAGTTTCAAACAAACGAATGTATAAAGTCAGAAGTGTTTCCTCTAAACACCCAAAAATAAATAAATTGTTTTAAAAAGTCATATTATCATATACAGACAACAATTTTACTTTTAATTTTAAATGTTTGCTTTATGAAAAACACAGTTTCAGTATTCTGAAAATAAGTATCAAGTGTAAATATAGTTACTTACCTATTATGTTAATAATAGGCAATCAATTGGTAATAAGTAAAATATAATCATAGGTTATAGTTTGTCCATTTTCACAAAGTGGTGGCTCATGTTAAAACTTGTTTAACATTGACTTTGTTAATCACATTTAAGTTTTATAATCATGGGTATTCTTTGAATTTAAATTGCGATCAATATCTTATTATTACTATATTACGTTATTTAATAAATAGATTAGATACCAATATGATCACATTATCATAAATATAAAGTTGCCTCATAAAAAACGACGATTCTTATTGTAGCATTTCAGTTATGTTATATACTAAGTGTAAACTCCAAAAAGATATCTCAATAACGATCCAAGATAAAGAATAAAGTATACAAATGTCAAAATTACAATCCATGTCTAGGTTTTAGACAATTTCGAATATAATTGGCATAATTAGTATTTCTATGCTACAATGGAAGTTTTATTCTTTTTTATCTAACCTTGGCAGAAATTAACCGGTAAACATAAACTTGGCCCATGTACGTTGTACAGTGTGTTCCACTAACAATAGCTGTCGGCTGTATCTCGGAAAGTATTACCTTTCGAGCCTGCGGAAAAAATAGAACTAAAGAGGTCATAAGAAATTGCTGGAGGTTATTTTCAAGTTTCTAGAAGAGACTAGAGAACACAACTGGCTATGGCAAATAAGAAAATACAAAGTTTTGCCTAGTTAAAAAATAGTAGAAATAATAGCGTTATAATAATCAGCAAATTTCGATTTTTTTTAAACATTTTGTCCTATCTGCTAAAATGAGATGGTGGGGGAAGGTTAGATCTGTCAAACTAGCGCTCGTTCCAAGAATAAAAGAGCGTTCATCGTTTAGAGCCCCTTACCTAGGAGAAATTTTGTAAAAATGCAATTTTCCGATTTGCCATAACAATTGCGGCAATTCTACAAACTTAAAAATGATTTCCAGCAATTTATCATGGCCTCTTCAGTTATATAAATATTTTTTCCGCAGGCTCTGCGGCTAATACTTTGCAAGATACAGACGAGAGTTATTCTTTGTAGTACAACAATAAATATTTACCCTAGCAACAGGATAAGAACATCTATAAGAGTTTAATTGCACTAATTGATTTTTTGTATTTTGTATATTGAATAGTATATTGTAATTGAATATACGAACACATAAAATATGCATGTATTTCATTTTTTAATTGTTTTAATTCACCTAATAGATATCATACTATTTTAAAGAAAAATTTTCCTCTTTTTGTCAGGCACATAATTTCTTGCATTTGGTTTAATATTCGACCCCATAATTGAGTAATTAATGACCTTAAATAGATGAGTAAATTAACAATAAAGACGCATCCATCTCGTATAAAATATCGATACACAAAAACGATTGATTGAATCTATATGGAAGATAAAATAGATCCAATTTGGATGAGAGAGGATTGCGATTAAAGCTATAATTAAATTAGAAGATAGCTTGTTGACTCCGCTTTTTTTGGCCCAAATCTTACCAGATCATTATTTAGAAATAATTCGTGTTCTCGACAACTAGACTGCCTGTTTTCGTCTATACGCGTCTCGATAATTAACACGTTAGGCGAAGTACATGACTTTCTTAGTGTCAGCGTGAACGGTAATAGCTCTAGCCATGGCACCTGGTGTTCTATCCTCCGAAGAGCCAGACTGGTGCGATCCTTCACCGCTGAAAATTAAAAAGAAATAGTATAATTCCAGGTAAAATAGAGTTATTATAAGGAGGCCAGAGGCCAGAAGTGCAATAAGACGTACAAGGAAGATATCTATCACATTGCATCCTATTCTAAACGAATCATAACAAAGTATGTCTAACAAGTCAGGGAAGATTTCGACAGACAACTGTCAGTCATGTATTCTCTTGGACAGACTTTACAATATCCGCAGATACCACCTTTTTTTCAAAAAGTAGGTAGGTACAACATTTTATTTTTGAAATAAACAAATGTAGTAAAAAGTCCAAAATCTTTCAATTTTTGTTGTGAAACCCTTCAAAACCAGTAACACATGTAAATACATTGTGTCAATATTGCATTTATCATTTATTCCTTCATATTTGTGTAGGTTAGGAACCTCTACGCGCCACGCTATGAACTTGCTCAATTTATATTCAATACTAGATTTAGCGGACTAAATAAAAAAATATATAGGACCTTCTTCCAATGCGCAGTAATGAACGCAACGTGTATCGGCAGCCAGACGGCCTGCATGCTGTTCCAGATAGCATAGTAAAGATATATCAAAGAGCCAGCTTTCTTAAAATACTTTCTCGAAAGCGTTGCTAGCTCTTAGACTATGACTTCAAATAAACTATACACGTATGCAATGCTTACAGTAATGTCAACATTGCAAATATGATTGTAAATAATTTTAAAAGAGACTGATCAGGAATGTTTTCATGGAGAATAAAGTTAATAAATTATTTTATGAATATTATTACAGAATGCTAAGAAAAACATATCCTGAGAGAAAATCTATTTTAAAAAGGATAAGAAGTTTTCTTTGTGCACGAGGAGCGCCTACATTTCATTTCGCTACATTTCCTACATTCGCGCAAACTGGTTTTCGCAAGCCATTTTTTCCCCTACACTTTGTTATTGGGTGCTATTTGTCTAACGGTTTTTATTTAAATAACGTAAAAGACATTCGATAAACAAATTTTGACCTTAAATCTCAACCAGTAAATGTCAAAATTATCTAAAACCATGATAACACTCAATTAAAAATCAAAACGAGACAAATTTTACTCAAGAGAAACATTTGAACTGCACAAACTAACGATACCTGTTTACATTTTATGATTTATTGGTACAATTTAGCTTCCACAATCCAATTTGCGCAAATTAGCTGTTTAAACCGCCTTTAAGATGAAGCATGTTTTGTGTTAATACAAACCTGTCATGTTCCTTTTCGACGAGATGATATCGAGCACGGAAAGCGACAAGATGAGCGTAATACGCCGGAGCGGGTATGGACACCGAACGCGTACAACGTACATAGGTGTGGCACAGCTGGTAAGTTAAACATTGTAGCTCATCCGAATCCAAGTGCGAGTCATCCCACAGCACATGATAATGAGATGGTCTGGATGTACCCTGAAAAGTAAAGACGAAGTAGTAGTAATATCCATATAATATAAATTAAAGTAACTAAACTACCTTGACCACATTCAACAAATATAAAAGATGGGGTTACCCATACTGATAAAGCTCCATCTTACTTGTTTTCATATTAGCGTAAACAACAGACCCAATTTTAAGTGCTGCATAATTTGTGGTTTATTTTTATTAGTAGTGTTTTGAATTATTTTACGTCTGATATGTTCTAGTGGTAGTAAGAAAATATACATTGGGTATTGAACAAGAAGTATAAAAACAGATCTTTTTGTTCTGAACACGATCGCACGCTGCACACGTTAAGTATTCTTGAAGCATCTTTCTAAGATTAACAATAATATCGTAATGTCTTTCCAGATTTGTACACTTTGCATTAAACTAATTATAAAAAAAAGCAAGAAATAAAATGAGGCGTCAAGTTGCAAAACCCGCCTTATCCATTTTTTTTTAAAGAATGGCTTAATGATAATATACATTAATAGTAGACGCTACAATCTACATAAACATAGTCCCAAACTGCAGCAAAAGTCGCCTATTCCTATATAAAATTCACTACAAATTAAGTTACTGCAGCAAAATCTGTCTTATCCACTTATAGTTACTTTTTATTGTCATTATTATTGCAAATCCCGCATTTTTTCATAGGCTTTTTACACAAGTATAATATTACTACTGACGTCTTATACATTTCAAATGCTTACCTAATTTTAATAAGTTAGCATATCTAATAATTCCAAGTTAGGATACAAATATCTTGCTGTAGCAAAACCCGTAAAATAAAAAAGCACACAAAAAAAACGTGCGTATAAGTGGAATCATTGTCTTGTATCTGGTTTTTGTAAAAATAAAAATTAATATTTAATTTTTAAAGAGAAATAGCACAAAAATAATTCAGATAAGGCGAGTTTTGTTGCAGTATATGCATCATACTGTAACAAAACCCGCCTTATCCGAATTATTTTTGTGTATGAAAATGAATTGTGAACTTAATGGACACGTTGTTTGTAAACTAACGCTTCAAACATAGCTAAAACAGTTTTTGCTTATTACCTCCAAACAACGTTTTTGGGATAAGGCGAGTTTTGCAACTTGACTCCTCAAATAAACTCGCACAAATTATGCAACAAACCTCAAAAGTTCTCATCATATTCAAATGGATCAAGTGAAATGTCAAACAAAACTGACAAAATAAGGTATTTCCATGACGTCATTTCCGTCTATAAAGAATGGATATAAAAATAGTATTAGACTCTACAATTAGTGTTTTTGTTCAATGGTCAAAACAAATTAGAAAAATTAAAAATGGAACACAACAAAGAAACGAAAAAATAAATTAATCATATTATAAATATGTTTCAAATCTCAACAAGTACAAACCCCAAATAATGTAGCATAAATATGTACTGTTCATCTGAAGAATTTTAATAGTAGCCAAATCACAACAGATAATGCACAGAAACTGCACGTACAAATGATTAGTACTGAAAGAGTTCAGTGATTTTTATCAGTAAAATGGTAGGAAAATACTAGTTTACACATTTGTAATTTACATGCACAATAAAATAATCCAAGTTAGTTTATTAATGAAATTTAATCAAGATAATAATGTTTACCATTAAGGCAAAAAACAAAATAACTATTAAAAAATACGTCTATATAAAAATGTCAAAAGTGCCACTATACCAAAAGTTAACAAAACACTGTACTATACAATCGAAAAAAACTGTATCATAGTTTGCATTGAAATAACAATCAATGACATTTTATATGTAAAATTATATGATGAATGTAACCGACAGTCATTTCCTTACAGACTTTGACACTATTTTGTTTTCGATCATACAGTACGTGATAATGTTATTAAGTAGATGTAAACTAATATAACAAGACAAATAAACTATAACTATAAAATAAAAACAAATACAAAATAAATTTCATAACAAACACAAGCAATAAGGTAAAAAAAACCTCATGGTTATACAAATATGGTTGTGTGTTACTAATATGTATATGTTACGATTAAGATCCGATGTCCCGTTAATATCGACATTACCCGGTTAATCTGGAGAATAACACACAACAAAACAACCAAAAACATAACCAAACTCAAACATTAACTTGTTAATGTCGACATTAACCGGGCATCGGACTTTAACCGTAACAAATATACCTATAGTTCATATCATTTAGAATTTCCATGAATGTAGCTGAACAGATCACTTTCAAAACTAGCCTTTTTAATACTAAATAGAACAGAGTATGAAAAAATAACCAATATAAAAATAAAAAATTGACCAATTCCATAAATACTATTATTAAATGTAAAAACTGCTGCAAAAATATTAAAAAAAAAACGAAGTAGTCTGCCCTGCGAAGAAATACTTTCAACAGTCAAGAAATTCAAAAGATTATAAAAAAAACTCTACATTTGAAATAAAATTGCAGACAACTAAAATTGCCATATAATCTATCACTGGACAGATTATATTGACCACAATATACATAGGACTGGTACAGTATATAAAAAAAGGACGACGAGTAAGGAGTAAGTACTCCTTCTATGTAGCAGTTTACGATACCCGGATTTTTTATTTTAGTCCAATTTGATATCAGTCTAATATTCAAAATTATAGTAATGACGCCTCTGACATCACTTATGGAAAGTGCCACGCACTGCCATCTTCAAACAAATTTTGGCAGTGATTAGTCAAAAATATGTGGTTGGGATTACCTCTAGAGTTAAGCAAAATAAAACATTACCTAATTAACCACATTACACCAAAACACTTCAAATTTCAACACTTTTACTGTAACTTTAATCATCTGCTGATGCTAACATGGTTAACAAAATGCACGACCAGTGGTACAAGTTAACTGTTTTGGTGTGCTGTGGTGAATTGCTTTTATTTTAAAGAGATTAGTGTCTCACTAAGAATAACAAGGATAACCATGACCATCTGTATTTACAACTTACGATTTGAGAGTTACAATCTTTATTCAACATAATAAATCCTATTAATTGAACAAATACAAGTAATAACACCAACCTCAATTCTGAATTAAATACGATTAAAGCTTGATTTTCATGCATCCATTGTCCGACGATACGATATTAATTTTATTGGTTGAATTTAAAGGCTTCGATTGGTTAACCGTTTCTAACCAATCGAATTATTTGAATTCAACCAATAAAATTAATATCCTATCATCGTATCGTCGGATAAAGGATGCATAAAAATCAAGCCCCTTTAAATACTAGTATATATAATACTAGTATTTAATGACGCCCTCTGTTGCTTAACCCACTAAATGCGCTTAAATGACGTCACATTTTTAGGCGCCTATTTGAACTATAATCTGGTGAGTCAATTTTCTGTCATTTTAATTCAGATATTTTCCGGATATCGTCTGTCGAAATTTTTCCCGACTCATTGGACAGATTTTTATTTTATAAAATATAGAATTTCATTTAATGATATTCCTTATTCATACCCTAAATGCAAACATGTTTTTTTCGTGCTAAAGATATCTTTAGGTTACTTCAATTAAACTTTACAATAAAAAGCAATAGGCTTAGATATAGTAAACAGTGTATTAGAGTGGTCGCAACCAAAAAAAGAGTCAGAAGTGTCATCAATGACGCGACTGCACAGCGATCGCCCCTTGCTTGCGATTCGACGGTTCGGTGACCCATGAACGCAAGCTTTGATGTTTTTACTCTAACGCCATAAAATAATATTTACTTATTTCTTGCAGCACAGTCAAACGCCGAGGAGACATTCACTGGCAGAATATTGATAATTCCAAATATATAACCTCCTGACTGCGTCTTTATTTGCGACCACTCTATTAAAACCGGAACTCACATCGCTTTTTGCAATTTCCATACTCTGCGTAATCCACAAAACGTCACTACATGTATAAACCATACCGGTTATATGTATATTGTACTTACTCACAGAAATTCCAAAAATGTTTCTCCAATAAAAATACAAGTAAATAAACAATTGTATGTGAACATAATAAAATAATACTTTCTCTACCACCTGTCTTACAAAATATATGTTTATAATCAAGGAAAACCCGTAAGGATAGCATGTGCGTTAATATGAGTTAGTTTAATCTTTCACCACAAATAAACAACTTATTACATGACAGGCAACGGGCAATATAGTCAATAAATGTTACCTGGATACCCTGATGACTGCACAAATAAAAGTCAAACTCTGTAGGATGAGTAATACCAACGTCCACCGTCGTACCAGCCGGAATGTTACCACTTTTGCCACTCTGCTCCTTCTTATCGGCACAGAACAGTCTAGTGTGATGTCGCTTTTGAACAACAATGAATGTGATCCCTGGCTTGTAATCACTTTCCAGCTTAATACAGGCCTCTCGAATGGCGGTCAATTCGTGCTGCAGCAATTGTAAAAATTGCCCCTCTGACACGCCATCCCGGTATAGAATAATACGATGCGGTTTATAACCACCAGTGGATTTGTAGAACATGATAAGGAGTTCCCTGCAACAAAAGGAATTATTTACATAAAATGATTCCCCTATTTCTCTGTACTGGAAAATTAAATATATGTACATATATTTCCCTATGGAAATATATATTTTACTTTGAATAAAGTAAACTGTAATTATTAGAACAGCAATATTAGTCTGGTCAAATTTTATTTTTTGTTTTGGGGTATTTCTAATTTATTTTGCGCTCCATGTTTTTTGGAGCGATGAATCCGAATCTGATGTTTGCTAACAAAATTTCGTGACGGGGCAATGAAAACAAAAACGCAAAAAAAACGTAAAAAATGCCTTCAAAAATGACAAGAAAAGGAATAGGAACTAAGCTCAAACTGCAAAAATGCATCATATGAATGTTTTACCAATTCGATAGAAAAGTGTGGCTGGATTGTAATAATAGTTCTGATTTAAATCTGTACAGAGTTATTCATTATTGCAAGATGCTTTTCCACTTCATTTAAATTTGATTGTTTAAGAATTACCACCCATAACGCGCTCTATACTTTTCTCTTTTAACAAGTGACGTAACAAGTATATTCTTTCATCTGCAATTATACCTGCACCAGTATTTACAAGTATTTTATATACAGGGTGTCCCAAGCTGAGCGTGCAGAAGTTTCTAGAGAACCACAATATCGGGATCGGAGATTTTTTGCACATCATTGTTATACAACGAGATCTATCGATTAAAAATATTTTCAATATGGTGGCACTTCCGGAAATACCGGAAGTTGACTACAACTTTCTTATTTTAAATAGCCGCCCCTATTTTTTATTACATATTTACATCCTCTGTAAAATTCTATGAATATTGATGTTAAACTCTCTATATCTAACATTAACCGTTTTTGAGAAAAAAAATATTTAAAATTTTTGGACGAAAAAAACTACCTGTCAAAAAAAATTGTATAGCCTAAAAGTCAAATTTAGTGATTACCACAGCCACTGTGACATAAAGAGAAGTCATGTAGCTATCTATTTCAAAAATTAAATTGTTCAAATGCCATATGATAATGGCGGTAGCTGTCATGGAATTGAGCGATTAAAAAGTTATCATAAATCATTTTTTTTCAAATGGAAACCTACTTTTTTTATTTCACTAGTGAAAAGATTTTACAATTCGTTACTTTTTAACTATACATGTTCCTATACCAAAAATAAATCGTTTTCAAATTATTTAAGATTTTGTTTGAAAACGTATATTTCTCTTGATTTTATCTAGCTTTCTTTGACATTAACTGTCAAAAAGTCAGACAATTTATTTCCATCTGTCAGAAAATAAATTATTTGAATTTCCTATCTTGTAAATACTGTTGCCTTAAAAGTTTAAAAAGTGTGTTTATAAAAATATATCCCGTATTTTCGTTAAAATCATTAATTATATTAATAATGTACTGTATCAACCCTGAAGAAAAAACAACACAAAGTTGGCTTGCAAATGATGATCGATAACATACTGCTTTCTGAACAAAGTGTCACAATACGACATGGCCAGATCTATTATTTTACATCACTTGACGTTTAAACTAGGCTACTTGTTAAAATCAAGAAAAATATACGCTTTAAAACTAAATTTTAAATAACTTAAAAACGATTTATTTTAAGTATAGGAACATGTATAGTCAAAAAGTAACGAATTGAAGAGCCTTTTTACTAGTGAAATAAAAAAATGGGTTTCCATTTGAAAAAAATTATTTATGATACTTTTTTAATCGCTCAATTCCATGACAGCTGCAGCCTTTATTATATGACATTGAAACAATTTAATTTTTGAAATAGATAGCCACATGTCTTCTCTTTATGGCACAGGGGCTGTGGTAATCACTAAATTTGACGTTTAGACTATACACATATTTTTGACAGGCAGTTTTTTTCGTCCAAAAAACTTTTTTAAATATTTTTTTTCTCAAAAACGGTTAATGTTAGGTATAGAGTGTTTGATATCAAAATTCATAAAATTTTACAGAGAATTTAATTATGTAATAAAAAATTAGGACAACCATTTAAAATAGGAAAATTGCTGTCAACTTCCGGTATTTCCGGAAATGCCTCCATATTGAAATTATTTTTAATCGATAGATCTCGTTGTGAAACAATGATGTGCAAAAAATCTCCGGTCTAAATATTGTGGTTCTCTAGAAACTTCTAATGCACGCTCAACGTGGGACACCCTGTATATATAATATAAATTTGATTTTTTTACTATGGGAGGTGGTATAATAATTGTTGAAGAAATCACTGTCTATATAACGCTTACCTTAAACTAAAAAAAACACATACCTACTAGACTTTAATAATAAATTAAGAGTATAGGCTTGGTGCATTTCAGCTGATTTCAACAAATTCCGACCGCAGCGCTACAACGGCAAAAATCAGAAATTATCAGTACATATTCCACGCCGCCGTCGTGTTCTTCTTCTTACAGCGCCATACTCTATACAGAGCGTCGGCTACCTCTCGCATGTACAGCTGGTTCCAAAAAAAATGAATACGACTCTTTACACATTTTTTTTGAATATTTGAGCAGTGTATATCAGCATACGGTTCCAGGTATTTTGACATTGAATAAGGCGACCTAAAGCTGGTTTAGACGCTTATGCATTCTACGCAAACAACTTATGCAAGCTAGAACAAGCAATTAGCTTAAATTTTATAAGCGTCAAAGTTAGAATTTTTCGTACATTTTTTAGAATTTTGTTCGAAAATAAACAAAATATTTAAAATAAGTTTATTTTTATTACTTCCACAATTTTATAACGCAACTCTTAAACTATTATCATTGTAAACATACTATATTGTGGCGTAAAGACAAAAATGTATTACTATTGGGCATACTGCTACCACTGGGTCTAAACAATTAATATTTTCTCATTCTTCCATCGGCGTCTATCACCGCTTGGAGCCTTCTGGTCATCGATTCTAAAAATGATATTAAAAAACCTTCTTCTTGAGACAGTTCCTCCCATATTCCTTCAATTCCCGCCCATAAATCTTCAGCATTTTGAGGCAAAAAATTTCTTTGGTAAAGTTTTTTGACCATGACTCCCCACACATTTTCTAGCGGATTTATATCCGGGCTATAGCTTGGCCATGGCAGTGTTTCGATATTGTTTGTTTGAACTACTGAGTTATAATATTGGCCGTGTGCACCGGGCAATTGTCATGTTGATATAAAAAATTATTCTCTGGATAGAGCTGCTCAACACTAGGCTGCATTATATTTTCCAATATATCTAGGTAGGTTTGCCCAATAAATCTAAAACAAAATATACTTTAAATTAGGTATCCAACTGATTATTTAGAAAGTTACCATCTTTTCGATCACGATCTAATTAAATATAATTTTAGTTACAAACCTTTCATTAATACGGCACAACACTCCCATTCCCCTCGATGAGATCCATCCCCAAACGTTGACACTAAAATGACCTGCAGTTCGAAAATAATTTGTGTAACGTGGATCATATCTGGTATTTTCAGGTCGGTAAACTCCAAGTTTTCCTTTTTTTGGAGGACTGAAATATTTTATCGTCAATAAACACGACACGATTCCAAAAATCTTGATCTCGGTGTATATGGTTTAATGGAAAAATGATGCGGGACTGCTTTTGTTGTGGGGTAAGGTCGGTTTTGTTTGCAGCAATCCTATAGTTTAATTGAGAATTTTGAATTCTACGCCAAACCGTGGTTTTTCCTCCAGGAAACCCAGACAATATTCGAGCATTTCTCGCATTTTGAAAGGGGTTTACCACTAGTTCCTGAATAAGCGCTTCGTCCTCTTCAGCTGTACTGATTTTAGGTCTTCCGGATCCCCCTTGCTGTTCAACAGATTGCTGCTGCCTCCACCTTTTATTAATTCGAAAAACTGTTGCTCTGCCTTTATTAAAATGATCAGCAACTGCTGTGATGAACCAGCCATCTTCCAGTTCAGTTATTATTGTTGCTTTTAGCTCTTCCGATGTATGTGGAGCCATTTTTACTTGAGAAAAATACTATGCTTTTGACAAAGTGGCAAATAAATTTTTCAGAACGTCAGCATGACATAAGTAGAGAAATGGGGAACAGGTATCATAGAATATACTGCCCGAAATAATAAAAATGGGTTTTAAATCGTAATCAATTTTATTGGAACCAACTGTACTTGTGATGTGTGTCGTCAGTGTTTCACAAGTACATGTTGATCGCATTAAAATAATATTAAAATTGTGGTTTTGTCATAATATGAAAGTATTTTAGTTTTTTGCTAGTGCAGTTATGGAGGCTATAAAACACTCAGGTACGAGGTTTGTGTAATGTAACGCTGTTTCGGGTAGTAAAAATAAGTGAAAAAGAATTCGAACTAGGCGTTGTGTTGTGGTTGTGACAATTTCAAATGTTAATAAAATTGCCGAAAAAATGTTAACGCGTAAAGGAGAGCGTAATTAAGGCGTTGTTGGGTGCAATAACATTCAATAACTCAACTTTCCCGGATATTCAACTCTCCCGAAACAATATTTTATAGCTTCATAATTTCTTACACTGATTTGATCAAAAGCAAAAATGGATTCAAGCAGTTCAATGAAACAAGTGAGTAAACAAAGTGCTCGTTACATAATCAAAAAATTAAATAGACATACTATGAGAGGATAAAATATAATTTGCAATATCAATGGTATACTTTTTTTAATGGCTGTACTTAAACTGCCGTTAAACGGTAGCTTACTAAAATGCCGTTAATAGGTATGACGTCGTTGATGTGACGCACTTGACGGCTTTATGAAATATAGAAATTTTATAAGGACTACCCAACGCTATCCACCCCACCAAATAACCAACTTAACCAACGCAACTAACCTCGACACTGATAAAAAATATAAAAAACAAATATAAATTGGTAAAAATCAACCAACCCCACCAAATAACCAACTAACCAATGAATTAACACCCTCCAAATAACTACGCTAACCAACCCGCCAAATTACTAAACCAATCCAAATAAAAAGAGTGAAACCAATGCAATAAGATCACGCTCTATAAGCAAAAAAAATATAAAAAAGTCTTGGTCGGCGTGAGATTTGAACCCGGACCATTCGCTTACGAAGCGATAGCCTCAGCCACTGACCCACAGGTACTCTTGCAGAAAGCTTAAGGCCAGGCATTACTTTCCGCCGACATGAACGACGTCAAAATATCTATTAACGGCATTTTAGTAGGCTACCGTTTAACGGCTGTTTAAGTACATCGTTTTTTAATCAACTAGCAATTAAATGTTTTATAAATATCTTCTAAAATTATAATTAGGTAACTTTAAAGAATTTCATTATAGCTAGCCGAAATAGCCCCAATTATGCTCCACTGGCAAAACCGGTGATTAAAACTATGCTCGCTACCGTAGCCTGAACACATCGAAAAAGTTTTTTTAACTGGAATAATAAATTATAATACAAGTTAGACCTTCTGAAGATATCAAAATATTTACTTTTTTATTTTTATTTTTAGAATTTTAAAATAACCATTTTATATTAACCAAACACTTTTAGAATAATTAAATAATAAATTTTTCGTATTCTTGATATTTAAACCCGTGGATTTGTAAGTACTAGTTGTTTACGATATTCTTCGATGGTGGCAGCACCGGCGCAGAATACACGAAGCCTATCGGAGTACAAAAAGTAGGTATTAGGCGGGGCAACCAAAGAACGCTAATTTTCAACTAGTTGTTGAACCTAAACAGTTTTCTTCAGAGATAAAACCATTAATTAACAATAATTATAGAGAATTATATTTACTGTAATTTAGAATAGAAAGATTATTTCCGAAAGTTTGATATTTTTAAAGCCATAAATAAAAAACCGCAAAAAATCCAGTTTTTTTTTCGACTTTTTCGCATTTTTCTCCGTGTTCCGTCACGAAATTTTGTTAGCAAACATCAGATTCGAATTCAGCACCCCAAAACACATAACATAAAGGTGCGTTCACACAGGCTGAGCGGCACCGCGCCAATTTCATTATTTTTTAACATATACTTTTGTGCGCGCTAAAAAAAATACACTTCAAAAGTACATGTTAAAAAAAATGTTTTACGCGGCGAGGCGCGGAGCGGCGCAGCCGTTGTTAACGCACCTTAATAGATAGAAGAAAAATCAGAACTATACCAAAACTTTCCTCCAAAAGGCATTTTTAAGTACAAGGTGACTAGATTATATATAAAGATTAAAATCGCCAAGTATCGATTGGTTTGGTTCAGAAATTAATCGTTATTGTAGATTATTATTTATACTCTGTTTTTTTTCTCAGGTAAGATTTCGACAGACGATGACAGAAGAAAAGCAGATGACGTCCCATACCAATCTATTTATTTTACTAAAAAAAGTTTCTAATAATTTTTAAGTTATCTATGGATGGGTTTAAATATAAATCCGTCATGCGTCGTGTCTTGTTGTTTTTAACCAGTTTTATTGGTTTATTTAAAAAATGACAGATCGTATTTCAATTTTATTGGTTTGACGGAACGATGAACGGACAAACGGACGCCGATGCGTATGAACTCGCCTTTAGATTTTTGTCATATTTGACGCTTGTCAAAGTCTTGCCAAATTATAGGTTATAATTTTGTGTCAACTTTTGTTAAATACCCTGCGTTTTGGAAGATGATGCATTTTGATTCGTATTATTACGTGTGTTTTGTGTCTTTTGAAGTCAAGTGGAGGAAAAATCGAGTGAAAATTAACTGTAGACTGCCCAGGCAGAAAGTCTTATACACCAATGAAGTTGCCATCGATAAAGTTTGTATACCATTTCGTCGTAGATAAGTGCATCTCGTATATGGTAGAAGGATCAAACTAAACACGTACTAACGGTACTGGTTTAAAAAAAATAAGATTAAAGTTAATTAATCAACCTTTAAGGTATAAAACTTGGTAGGTGTTATTATTAATAAAATAGTTTGTTTTATTTACCTGTGTTGTTTTATTTATTCCTGTGGAATATTACAAATTTGTATTTGTACATAAGTTATATTGATAAATATAATCATAAATGCGGGTAGTTTCATAAAGCTTGAAAGTAAATAATAGTTCTTTTTTATATTTTTTTGGTATGTAGTGTCTTGTTCTTGTTTGTTTTGTATTAACACATACCGTTTTTATTAAATAAAATAACTCGATTACATTTTTTCAGTTTTATACAGTTTTTTTCACAATATTTTAAAGTAATCACTTGTCATCTTGTCAATCAAATTTTAAATATTTCCTGCTATGCGTTCCAGTTGTACCAACTTATTTCTTTGTAAAATAAAATAAACTACTTTGAAATTAAAATGACAGACACATCTATCACTGTCAAGGATCTTCTCGTTGGACAGACTATAGTAGTTAGTATTATTAAGAACTTAATTAGTTTTTACTTATTTATATTTATATTTTGTTTAATAAATTAGGTGAGTTCCATAACAATATGTATGAAATGGTGTTTACCTGACCATAGAGCTGAGTTCCTGAATGATCTCCTGGCGGTGTTGCTGGACTCGGACGGTGGCGGCGTACCTGGAAGGATGCGCGTCCATGGAACCGACGACCGCGGCGATCGATGGCTTCTTGTTGTCGCCGGCCGGCGGATGGGTGACGTCCGCGCCCAGGAAGATGACCGGCTCGTTGAAGATCTTCGGACGAATGGATGGTACAAGGATACTGTTGATGCCGCCCAGTTTGACGTTTATCTTGAGGCACAAATTGGACAGGGTTTGCGGCGACGTCTTGTTGACGTTCTTCGCCTGAACACATTGAGTGGCCATGCCGAGGACGGTATCCCCTACCCGTTTAACCTCGGCTAAAACAAAAAGGGGTTTAATCATTACAAACTGACGAAATTACTGCCTAGGCGCTATAAACAATTGACGAAAGAAAGACGGCCGTTAGACGGTTTTAGATGTTTATTAAAACATGAATCCCGGTGAAAACGAGGTAAATTTGTAAAGTATGGCGGTTATTGCTAAATACAATAATACCGTTGATTGAAAGAATTGGGAAAATATGCAACTTAATGAGCGAATTCGTGACAAAGCTGATTTGATTTCCCCTTACGTCTCAAGTGCTGTACGGTGGAGACGCCAATCGTTCTGCGAGCAATGCTAAAACACTTATTTTCCCTAATTCGGCCAGCAAAGGCATATCGAAGACGGTTTGGATCCGAAAGCGACAGTGTTATATTTGCCCCATATTAAAATCTGTAATATCTGTAATACGTTTGACAAAAATATCTTTGGATGAAAAATCCGCGTTTATGTATTGAAAATTTATTCGTGTTAAAACATAGAATAAACAAAAAAATAAAAATTCTTTTATAGGTACTGAAAGATCGAAAAAAATCGTTTAATTAGCTTAAAAATGACAATTATTGACATTTACCATAATATTTATCATATGAAATAACAGCGATCCTCATTTCCAAGTCAACTCTGACGCCGTTCTTTGTTTAATCACATATAACGTTATATTAAATTGTTTAATGATAGACAATCCGTATTATTAACGTACTGTACCCAAAATCCGTAAATATACAGATTAATAAGTAATTCTGGCAACACTGTCTCCGGCAAACACCCCCTCTGTCCACGGAAAGCAGAACTACGGTACAGCATTCTTTATCCGCTCCGCTGTAAGCCAGTATCAGCGCGCAGTGGCGCAAAGCTAAACTAAATTTCGAATCTTGGACAGGCTGACGTCAGCTACATCTCGGCCAGGTTTTGTGCCACGAAATCTTCCATAAGGTTGCGCATCTTCTTATTTCCTCAATCAACGATAATACCCCACTTTACGCGGTAGATGCGTTCTATAGAAAATCCCGTATAACGAGGTTCAAAACATTATGTATTACTATTTATAGGTTACTTTCCCAAAGAAGCAATCCATTACCAAATTTTATGTGTTATTGTTTTCCCCAACGTAAGTTCAGCGATTAGGTACTGTTTTTAAAATAAAATTACATTTTATTGCATACAAAAAAAAACAAGCAACAAACACCTAGTTTTTATTACCTAATCGAAAAGCAAAAATAAAGGTTGATTTTCTTTTCAAAAGAAGTTTGCCTGAATGGAGGGATCGACAGTAATGATTTGACGGTCAGTGGACCTAAAAGTTAGGTTAATGTCTAGCTATAGATCTAGCGTTTTGATTGCTTTGGTTTCACTCTTTTGTTTTGTTTTTTCATTTTTCTGTTTGATTAAGAGAGAGTTTCGAGAGAGAGTTTTTGAGATTCTGTTTGATTGAAGAGTATGATTTTAAAATTGGATGTTTTACAATGTTAAAAATTAAAGAATTGCGCCGTATTCAAAAACCAAGTCTCACTCAAGAATTTAGTCGCACAAACCAATAGAGGAAGACTAAAAATAACTCACCATAAACCGGGGTTTTTCCAGGCAATACTACAACAACCAATTGCAAGGATGCAAAGGTGGTCTTCAGATATCGGAACATGGGTTCAACTTGGTCTGGACCTGTGGCGTACTTACAGAAACATGGCTGACCAATGATCGGCATACCAGCGTCGTTAGAGATCTTTTGTAATTGCTGAGTAAAATTCCTGAAATATTCACCACAAATTAAGTTTTTAATGCATTTTTTTGTGAAGCCTGTTTTTTATAAGTGATATAACAATAGACATTAGGCTGGAAGCACACAGAAATAGCAAAACTGTTTTAGTTAAAAACATGTTTGTTCCAGGCAAAAAAAACCTTTTTGTCTTTTATGAAAACATTATGTTTCAAAGAGAAGCAAAATATTTTATTGACAAAATCTATCGATTGATATCCCTTAGCCTGACTGTGACCCTAAACCCGTGTTAAACCTAGCGACTAAACAGCGTTTCAAAAACATTTTTGACTAAAACTGTTTTGCTCCTTTTCGTATTTAAAAATGAAAATAATATAGAAAGAATGTCAATTGAAAGAACTACGTTTTTCACTCAAAGGTATTCAAAATTCGATTAAAAACCGTATTTTTTGTCCATTTATAACTGTCTTAATGAACAAATTTAACAGATATAGCAACACGTTATTTTTAAAAAGAATAGATTAATAAAAAAGGAGCATATAATGCTGGATTTATCTATTAACAAAAGATATAAATAATATAATAAATAAATGAAGGGTCTAGAGGAAAAAGATGACAAGCGCCATTTTACTAATTTTAAAAGAGAGCCCAAAGAGTATATTTTTACTAGGCATATATCATAGGATTTAACAGCTTATAGCCCTGCAGAGTTTATACATTTTGTAGGGACCAGTTAGACCTACTGTAATATTATAAAACCCTAAAATTAAGAAATTGGCGCTAATCATGTTTTTCTTTCATGGACCCTTCAAATATAATAGTCAAGGAAGGTGTTGCTAGTATATTTATTATTAAGTATTTAATTAACTTAAAAAAAAATGGAATAAAGGTATTTTACATGGTCTAAACGTAAATGTTAAAAAAATGCGAGGTGGTTACTTTTTGAAAATATAGGGGATTTATAAGCTGTCCAATGACTCAGGAAAACTTTCGAGAGACGACATTCAACAAATGACAGAACAGCGAACTCCGAGCGAATCTCCCTCTACTACACCTTCTTTGTAGGTAAATAATAGTATCAATCACTTCGACTCCGCGTCGACCGCTAAAGGACCCGTTCGTGGACCTCCTATTATTTACGTAGGAAGTAGAGCGAAGGGAGATTCGTTCCAAATTCGAGACGCCTCCGCTTCGAGATTGAGACGACTCGTGTGTGACAGTCTAATTGAAAATAGTACTATTAAAATATTACAATGGAGCAGCTGTTTGAACACCCTCTATATACCATACCCAACCAAAAAACATGACTTGATTTGGGTCATCTAGACGCTAAACGTCAACTTTTTTGCATAAACTAATTTTTAAAAAATTATTATATGATTTTGAGTCGCTCTGTCAAAGCAAATAACTTTGTAGGGAAATGTCAAAACAAAAAATTTTACATGAAAAAGAAATCGCCTTCACAATTTTATGCACTGATATCCTGTATATTTTTTCTTTACATAAAAATGTTGTAATGTTTTATATTATATTTAAAATAATTCCCCTATATTTTTTAGGAACATAAGGGAACAACTGACACGATAAAAATATCAAAAAATATACCTTAAAGCGTCTTCTCTCACTGTTCGCTGTGGTGCAAAACATGCGATAGCCCATACTCTGATCTCAACTCCGGTAAAGAATTGTTTACCGCGCATGTCCCATACGCCCTGGTTTGGACATGCTTGTTGTTTACTCTGTAATAAATTAGCAAAGCTGGTATAATTTAAACACATGTTAAAAGTATATAATGTGTAAAGCCTGTCCAGCTAGAAAAAAAAAAGATTCTGACAGATGACATCCAAAAATTGATAGAGAAAATTACTTTAGAATAAAAATTACTTACAGCTGTCACTGGCAAATATTTTCTCGTTGGACAGGCTATAGATAAATAAATAATTTATAAAATTCTTTCTAAAAATATCTTTTGCAGACCTATCCCTATAATGAATATTTTATTATTATAACTAGAAACATTAACATATAATAAAAAAATTAGTCGGTATAATTTAAGAGACGTTATGTTAGAGAAGTTAATGACTTTATATCAGTCTAATTTTTGCTTTGATGAGTGTAACACTGACAAAGTAATAAAAAATCAATCAATCAAATACGTAAGTATAAATAAAACCTAAATTCAATTACAAATACACGTCCATAATTAATACATGTAAAAAATTAAAGATGAAAATACAAAACTTATACAACATCAATTAATACATGTACTACGCACAAATCTAGAGTTAATGAAATTGTAAAAACCAACATCAAACTACCATAAAGAATCTAAAAATAAGAATATTTCAACTAAAAGCAATAGTGAATGTAAGAAACAAAAAATAAAAAATAAATACATAATTTTCAAAGGAACTATTTCCTTAACTATCTAATAAAAGTTTTTCAGTTAGTAAACTTAAGAACAGAAGAGCTTTCATCTTTTATGCTTACTTCCTTGATGATAAAATATTCAATAAAGTATTTTTCTGGCTAATTCAGACCAATAACTGTTTTCGGTATTCCTTCACTATGATTGAATTCTGGGCCATAATATACTGATATTAATAATGGGACTAATTGGATATTAAGGCGCATTCTCACGACTGGTGTACTTGGCAAGTACGCCAATATTGGCATACATGACAGGTATCCCCACCAGTCCCCACTTTGTAAACAACATCGGCAAGTGAGGCGCTCACACGACGTGTCCATTTCAACAAGTACGCCAGCACAAACATTGTTTAAATCCTTGGCAAGTAAACACTATAGTTGCATCGATGCATACCGGTCGTCCCGAAATTGTCGTTGCTAATGATTCTTTTTTTTTTCCTTTTAAGTTCTTTTACTGTACACTGCAATACGATTTCTATATTCTTTATGTTTGGCCATCCATATGAAGGGCTCATTTTCGTATAAATCCATAAATTCCAAAATAACATCATTTGAAGACTACACGGGAAAACCCGGTTTTGTCCATTTTAATTGGAGCCGAGAAAAATGCAATTTAGTGTTTTTAAAGAAATATGTTATTTTCGGTTGAATAATTAGAAAAATATAAATTACTACCAATTCTGAATTATTAATATTGTGAATTATCGCCATATTCTGAAATACCGAAATAAAAATGTCAAAATGCAAAACAAAACACGGGAAAACCAGGGATGTCCAATTAAAGGTTGTATAAAACCTAAATCTAAACTATTATTTTTTTGTTGTAGGGAGAAAATTAATATTTAAGTAGGTTTTTATTACAATACATAAATTTATAACATATGTATAATACTAATTGCAAGATGCATGCTTGTCGCCCATGCGTCAGTATATCTCTGGTTTTTGCCATTCACACGTGGACTACTCTGGTTTTTCCTTTGTACGGCAAAATAACCAAGATGTAATATCTTTGGGACTAAGCGTATTATTGCTTTCTTTTCTCTCGACTGACGTTAACATTTGTTCATAAAGTCGCTATCTTAATTTCTATGAATATGTGACATATCTGGTTTTTCCCGTGTAGTCTTCATTTGTCCACTCCATTTATTGCTGTGGGAACGATTTAGATGCCGCCAATATTAAAGTTATTAATGTAAATTTCATATTACATAATCTATTATTGTTTTAACGTTTTAAATTATTCGCAATTAACTCGAAAAACACTATAATCCGGAAATAAATCGGACATATGCTATAACAGTACAATTATTTGCGCAGTCGTTTTTTTTGCGCCTCGGCAAGTGTAAACAAGGCTGGCTAAGGCTGGCCAAGTATACTTGGCAAGTGTACGATTAATCGTTTGACTTGGGCTACGTTTACCGACAGAGTGGGGACGCGACGAGTGACCAAAGAAACCGTTCTCACGGCATGGCAAGTATATTCCAATATCAAATATTTGTCAAATACACCAGTCGTGAGAATGCGCCTTTAGATGAAGTAATTTTGATAAAAAATAGTTTAAAAAAAATCTAGTGCTATCTATTGCAGTAGAACTGCTTATTATTATTATTATTTTTTAAGAATATACAATGTGGCGTATCCAATTCTTCTATATAAAGGTGCGTTGAAACCGGCTGCGCCGCGCAAATCATTTTTTTAACATATATGTACTTTTGTGCGCGCTAAAAAAATACACTTCAAAAGTACATGTTAAAAAAATGTTTTGAGCGGCGCAGCCGGCGTGAGCGCACCTTAATAGCTCTATATTTTAAAAAATTTTCGTACCCATAATTTAGGGAAACGTTTAATAAAAACTATAGTTAGCTTGCAATTTTTGACATTTCTGATGTAATGTAATTTAATTTAGTATCTCAAATAAGAAGTCAATTTGACATGAAAAGTCGAAATAGTTATAGCAACTTTTTCGCTGAATTTTAGTTTGGCAACATCGCTTAACTGCCAGTGTAATTGTAGGTATGGATTTACACGCCATCCGTCTTATGTCGTCCATCAATCATTTCAAAAATAACAGCACATATGTATATCTGATATCAATTAAACTTTTAGTTACCTCATGGAGGGCGCGATTTTTAAATTCATTGTTGCCAACCGTGGACATATTCGGCGCCAAGCTGACTAATTGGAATTTAAATTTCGCGCTGGGGATTCAGGTGGTAGCTCTGCTGTAAAAAATGTCAAGTTCCACATTTATTTATTTATTTCCTGACATTGTCATTCGTTTTGACACTTTAGTTTTGTATAACGAGTTTTTGGTTTAAATAAAGTGTTACTGTGACACTTTTAGCTTAAAAATGCTGGCCATGCAGTCGAACATTGTTCTTTTTAAAACCTGTTTTGGTGCGAAGTGTACAAGATAGCTTAACAGCCGTAAAAAAACTCATCGCAGCTTTATTAGAATATTTTGAAATGGAAAGCGGTAGTAATGGCCCTTTATGTCCCTTAAGTGCTATTAAGGACTGATTTTTGTTGATGTAAAAAATAACTGTTTATATATTTATAATTAATTTATTTTTGTTTCCTAAAAGATTTTGATGAAAATATGTAAAAGTAGGCAAGTTTATTTGATATAAACTATACCTAAATTTGATTGGAGTGACAGAACGACGGACGAAGCATGACGGATGCATGTAAACCCACACTAGTATTGTAGATTTAAGTTTGATGTGGAAGCAAAGATTAAAAATTAAAGGAAGGACACTTAGAAAAGGCAATCAAATATGAGAGACAACTACGGGTGTATGTTTAAAGGGACAAATCTTGCATAATTTCCTCTATAAGACTGATGACTAAATAACTATTAAAAAATAAGATCTACAATAAGCATGTAAGTCTCCTCCATTGTTCCCAATGAAAAATATAAAAAAAATGGAATGATCACAAGCATTTGCTAATTATGCGGTGATTTAATCAATTTTACTATAAAAATGGTTATTCTATAAGTTAACTTCGTTTCGCGAAAAAAGTCGAACGTAGTTCAAACAATTTTCAAGAAGCTAAAATTTCTTTTAATAGTCGGTCGAAACTAATGATAATTACAATACAAAGTTACCAAAATATTCATAATTGAGACATCCTTGCTATTTAATAACTAAAATGCAAAACTTAAATTGTAAAAACACTGTTTAAAATGAAAGAATAGCGCCTAAAGATAAATATATCAGTGTAAATTCTCAGTGAATTCAGTAAGAATACCACCAATATTGATAAGAATTGATAACCCAATTGATTAACAAAGAACTTTTGTTTAGGTTAGGGTCCGGCAATAGCGCGTCGGACATCTGTAGCTCCTACAATAAAAATCTTGAGAATTATGTTTAAGTGCAAACCTAAAATATGTACCAGGATGTATTTCAGGAAAATATTTTAACATCTATAGGGTGGTTCAAAAAAGTGTGAGTGGATCTGGATGATTTTTTTTAAAATTAAAATTATTTTGAAAATGCCTTATGAAATATAAAACCGCGAATATCTGCGAAACCGTTAAAAATTTTGAAATGCTCTAAATAGAAAAAATGTCCATTTTTAATTCTCCATCTATTAAAAAAATAATATACAGGGTGTTCAATTTAAAGAAACGAAGAAAGATTATTTTATATGTAAACTTAACGGGTATTTTTTTGCCTAATGTAATGCCCCTTTGAATTAATTTCAGTAACAAAAAAGGATTGCTTTTTTGTTATCATTAATTTCTTTCCCCGTGTTTCTGATGCTCTTAAGAGCCCTAGTCAATTTCTTATGTGCAGGCTGGTCGACATCGCCATAAACAAACAAATGGAATCATAAAAGTGGGCCTGATAGTAATTAAAATTAAATAATTTTTTGAAATTATTTGTCAACAAATAAAAGATAAAAGAATAAAAAAAAAGTATTAGAAATTAAAGAAACATATAAAAAAAATTGCGTTTCGTTTCGTTGAGATCGAATTAAAAACTAGAAAAATAATACATTGAGTACACAAGTAGGTATATATGTATAAACAATAATAATTAACAGGTTTAGACAAAACAACCACAAAACTTCAATTTGGCAATATCAAGGCTGGCAATATTGCCATAACAACAACTTTGCACACGGAAAAAACACACAATTTTTGCTTCAAAAACTGCTTCTCCCACAGTGCCTGAAGAAGCGACAATAAAGTCGCGAAACGTCGCAAAAACATTGTTTCCTTTCGAGCCTTCCCAAACACCCACAATTTTTTTCTTTCTGCGTACTAATTATGACTGGGAACTAACAATGATCATAATTATTTTATATTTTAGAAAGTTTGGCGTAGAATTTTGACTATCTAAAGTAAATACCTAATATAGTTTTGATTTCAGGACAGTTCTTGTATTATTAATAACTTTTTTAAGAAAAGCTGAAAAATATATAATTTTTTTATTTATTTATTAATATCTCTGAAATTATCGAAATATATTTACTCATGTCTTAGGATTATATAAAGTGATCGGAAAGGAAGCCAAAAATGCAATAATATACAGGGTGTTGATACATCCTAGTACGTACTTTAGGTTTGCACTTAAACAAAATTCCTCAGTTTCTTTATTTTAGGAGCTACAGATGCCCTACACACTATTACCGGGCCCTATATAAGAATTTATTAAAAAAATGTATACAAAAATTACAACATAATGCCTATTCTTAAATAATCTGATAATATTGTTCTTCTTGCATAACTTTTTCCAATATGAATTTGTAATTTTCTACAGATAAAATTAAATTAATTAATTTGAGTAAAACCAGCGTCGGGCTAAATTCAAACTATTTCGCAAAAAATATTTAATATATTTAGTTTCAAATTGTTACCCCTAAAAAAAGTAGTTGTTTAGTATAACTAAATAGAGTAACATAATAGATTATATAATAAAGAATTAATTAAATTGTAAAAAAACGTAATATTCTTAATGTCATATCCCTAATCTGTCGGGCAAAAGCACATATAACAGAAACAGTTGTTTTAATTAGTATGTAAAATAAGCTATTTGAGAGACTTCCTCGTGGTGTCGGCTCGATGGTGGTATTCAGATAAATATTTTTATATAAATAAAAAAGGCCACACATATCAGCTGAGGACTGAATCTTTAATCTTGGGTAATAAGAAGAGCCACTTGCCAACAACGAAAAGTTACGTTTAAAGAACTATACTTAAGATCTTTGTCTAACCCAATAAGAATATTTAAAAATAGTTGAATATTTCTGAAAATAACAAGCCTACGTACTAAAAACCAAATTAAAATAAAATAATACAACAAGGAAACTAACGTGCCAGCCCACCTGTCCGCTGAGGGAAGCCACTCGCCCACCGTACTGCAGTTTAGGGGGCGGCAGAACCCTACCGCGCACTTCCATCATGTTATTGGAGATGGTCAGACCGAATTCCTGCACGTACTCGTCGTTGTTGAAGTCCGCCCTCCGGACTAGATTGTTGATTTCACGCTCTCTATCTGGGGCCGACCTGAAAACAAAATGGAAAAAAATTATATTAACCATAAAGAGAACTGTCGATTCGCGAGTTTTAACCAAACCCACCTTACCCTTTACGGATACTCTACCTATTTACAGAACGGATCGACGCAGGGTCGGACTGGCCATATTATACAAACCAAACTAATAGAGGGGCCCCAGCCTTCACGGGTCCCCTTTTTAGTTCATTATTTATTCTTAAAAATATTTGCTTTTGCATTGCATTATGGCATTTGTATTGCATTGGTTTACCTTGCATTAGTGTAGTTCCTTGATTTCTATACGGGGTGAGTCTTAAATAAGTGCAAATATTTTCAGGGCTGGTAAATTTCGATAAAAGAAACATAATATTTTCTCTTTACCGTTTTTTCAAATAAATACAAAACAACCGAGTTATTTCACTTTTAAAATTTCCAATTTTTTAGTAGGTAAGTAATTTTTTGCTATAATTTTGAGAATCATTGGATTTTCTTTCTTTTAATTTAATCTACCTATGTTGCCATATTACAATCAAAGTATGTTTTTAAACTAAAAATTAAAAAAAAATCCAAATTTTTTTTTTTAAAAAATTCAAAAATTAAAAAAAAATCGCGCAAAAAACATCATAATCGTGTTTCTTGGGTCGAAATATACTACCCCTAAAAATATTTGCACTTATTTAAGACTCACCCTGCATATAATAGGGAAAAATTGACCAAAACGTAAGGCGAAAAAATACGCAAAAAAAATCCACAGGGCCCCTCCTTACATTGCCACCCGGGCCCCTTTGGCCTAGTGCGACCCTGGATCGACGTACTGTACTAAAGAAACATACGACTAAGAATCCGTGTGTTCGCTTTAGCGTGATCCCATAGACTTAAAATAAAATATAGACTGAGCATCTCATTCATAAATAGCTGGAACATGCGGTCAGACAATATCTTGTTATTGTTGTGTTATTGATTTAGGTTGTAACGAGTGCGACACGAGCGATAGATAGGTTGTCTCTGTCGTAACGGTCGTTCCCTGACGACTCTGCCGAGAAACACAACACTGTCTTTCGTTTCTCAAGTACACCTGAACTCTCCGTCTCATAGCCGGGTAATTTTTTTATTTTAATGAAGCTATAATTAAATTAAAAATATATCGTATTTAAACTTTTTTATATTTTATTAAGATTTAGGACAGGTTTTTAAAATAAAAGTTTAGAAAAAACGTCTTAGAGTCCAAAAAGGATAAAAATAATAAACTACACGTTATAGAAGAAATTTTACAATCGAAATTACTTAATTTTTGAAATTAATAATAAAATATTAATTTTAGTCAAACATTTACAACCCCTAATATTAATCAAAACAGGATCTATTCCACAGATATAATAGAATCGGCGACAGGGAGAGAAAAAAAAATATGATTGTTGTAATTTTTTTTCTGGTTAAGTGATGTCTTATGTAAATTAGAGAAAACATAAATCTGTTCCATTAAAGCAAGGAAGATGATAGGAAGTGGATAAAATGAAAACTACATTTATTTAACTCGGTACTGTCTTTCGGGTGCGTCCCAAAAGTGGCTCATCCCCCATAATTTTTTTATATTTTCAAATAAAAAAACAAGATTTAGCATGTTAGTATATGACATAAATTAGGATTGATTGACGCATTCAATTGTTTTTGGTCACTTCCTGTTTCACCGGAAATGACTATAACTTTTAATTTTTAAACGGCACCCTTGGTATATTTCTACTTTATTCGATAGAAAATGACACTCTGAATAGAATGACATATAATATGTCAACTTTTAACATTTTCGCATATGGTTTAATTGTAATTGTAACACGCGGTTCATAACGGCAATTTGACTCGAAATACCAAGTGTGTGGTATCAATATATTCATAAAAAATGCTTTTTCCAAATATGCTAATGAGTCACCCTTGTTCCATTTGAAAAAATTGACATATGTATGATTAAAAATACGATTTGTACATCTTTTAACCGGCCTAGACAAGACACGAAACCCATTAGACGATCAAAACTATTTTTCCAAGGCTCCTTGATTAAACCTTAGTGTTTTTAACAACACCATGGCACCCTGGATTGAAATTTAAAATACGATTTGTTTTTAAGCGACAATGTCAAAAGTTGACATATGATATGCCATTCTATTCAGAGTATCATTTTTTATCGAATAAAGTAGCAATATACCGAAGGTGCCTTTAAAAATCAAAAGATGTAATCATTTCCGTGAAACAGGAAGATACCAAAAACAATTGAATACGTCAATAAATCCTAATTTATGTCATATACCTACTAACATACAAATCTGTTTTTTTTATCTGAAAAAATAAAAAAGTTATAGGGGCGAGCCACTTTTGAGACGACCCGGTATATTAAAAAATATTGCTTCATAATGTAATATCATTTTAAAATTCTTGTATGTTATTTTAGATTCTCAAGATAATTTTAGAATAAACCGGAATATATTTTTAATAAAAGCATTATTAATTATTAACAGGGTTATAATTATGATTTTGTTACAATGTAAGTAAGTAAATAATGTAATGTAAGAGAAAAAATTCAGATTTTACATTTTACTAAAATATTATCTAAATAAGCGCCTTTCTACAACAACGCCACTTACTCCTAATGGGTATATTGAGAGTTGCCTACCGGTCGAAAGTTGTTTCAAGACTTAAATGGATTATTTAAGTCAAATTTCTTGCAAATTTGGCACTGACGAACCATATTTTATAGTTCTTGAACAGAAAAAGTCAATAAAATAAACAATTAAAGACTACAAGCTAAGAAAATGCGTTAATACAGCCGGGGACATAGCGGCAACAAAGCTTTACCGCACACGTGCGACACGTACTACAAGGTAATAAATGAATGAATAGGCTCCCTCGCCTCTAATCGGTGTTGTCATATTGTAAAGAACTTATCCTTATTAAACAGTATCCCACTTATAATTTAGTAGTATAAGGTCTATTTAATACATCTATGGAATATTAAAACCTATTTTATTAAACTGTAGTATTAATATCTCAATATATGGGTGTAACAACAAAAAAAAAATATTGATAATATTAAAGACGTGACAACATAGGCTGGATGAGGAAGGCTCGGTCGACTGTACCCAGAAGTAAACATGTGTACAAAAAAGGTTGTTTGTCCGCGTTGAGATGTAAATAGTGTAGTCTATATTTTATTTTAAGTCTATGCGTGATCCATAACGGAAATTATCTATTACTATTTCAGACCAGTGGGAGTTAGCAGATATTATTGAGTTAAAACAGCAAATTTTCTTTAATGAGAAAAAATGTATTTGCTTTCCCTACTTATAGAGATTTTTTTTCTCTTTCTAATGGTATAAAAAACTTATTAACGTAAAAAATGGAGTTAGCAGGTTATCACGTTTCACTGACGATATATTAACCATAGAGTTAAATTCATTTATTTATTAACAACTTAATTTATTAATAAATAAATAAATACAAGATTGTTGTCCCGCTAGAATGACCATCTAACGCACTGTGCGCCGCGAGTTGTGCCGCCTGCGTAGGCTCTTCAATGAGACTTCGATGGTACAAAACCCACGGACGGCGCCGGCGCTTAGCGGTTACAAGCGGGTAGGAACAAAGTGCCGATCAGTGTTGCCCATTGTTAGTGGCAAAATTTGAAATCTAGTGGCTGGTGGTTTTTTAGTGGTTATTTATGTTGAATCCAAGCCCGGTGCCGAGCTTATCTACTCGGTAGTCATGTAAAATCCAAAAATCCATTTATATAAGTAATAATATATCTACTACTTTAGATACTGGGTTGCTTATGGAATGAGACCACAGGGCATGCCCCTTACATGATAATAAAATTGTTCAATCAATTTATACTTTTAATTTTAGCGTAAATACTTAGATAAAGTGAATTTTTAAGCAGAATAAGCCCGATATAACCCTGCTTCTTTTGGTGACAATTGAAACGATCAATTGAAATGAGTAAATACCGCATGTTAGTGGTTTCTGGTGGTTTTGAGGATAAAATATAGTGGGGAGCCACTTAAATAGTTGGTCACTCTGGTGCCGACGCCGCCGCCGCTTATAAGCCGCCTCTTATGTCCTCACCCATACTAAAAACAATGTGCAGTAATTTACGAAATACCGTAATGACGTCACTAATGTGTTTAATCTGGTTGTCAAGGGAAAGCCTGTCATCGAACTGCCCGTTTTTGAAATTCACAAACTACCACTGCTTACTATGCAATTCTATTTCGTCACAAAATGTCACAAACAGGTATAATTTTTAGATGATAAATATAATGTTGATAATATTAAAAGAATCATTATGAAGAATGTACTAATCCTTACCTAGCCGTGGCTTTGATCATTGTAGATGTCTGCATATCAGTGAGTTTCTTAATGCAACGTTGACCAGCGACAATATTGCAGACTTCCAGTGGTAGGTAAGTGTGCTTATGTTCTTGTCCCACCTGAAAATGACGTAGATTCAAATTTAATATAACAAAAAATGCACAATATATTTGTGAAATATGTACCTGCAAACATGGTAAATGAGGATACCTCAGTTTCATTTTGTACTTGTCCAGGAAATATTTTGCTACTGTACATTCTACTGTTTGTCCGTTTTCCAGTTGCAGAGGAAATCTTGAAGTAAAAAAAAATATTTTAGTTAAATATGGTAATTGAAAGTGATTATGAATAAATGACACACGGTAGTTTCAAATTTGCGTAATTAAAAAAAGTTTTTCTTTGTAGAAAATGATTTTATGTACACTGAAATATTTTTAGTTGTAAAATCCAATATGTGTAATTTTATTGCTTATAACATTAGTAATTGACAATAACATTATTGATAGCTGATGTTCTAAAGTTAATTAATTAGAAGATTGATTGCTATTAACATTATTTTGAGTAAATAGCACTGATTAGTAAAAAAAGTCTAGTACATTTACAAAAATTAGAAAATATAATAAAACTAGTTAGCACATAATATGTCATTACACATAATTCTAAAGTTTTATCTTTCTCTTACTGTAAAAATATAGTGCTCTTTCACATGAAGCAGACGGTCCGCGCGGATCATCTATTTTTGAAGTTCGACGGAGTACTTTCGCCTGTGCTGTCAATATGCGCAAGTAAAACGTCTTTACAGCATGCCGCGCGCGGATGATCCGTCCAAACAAAGGTCCGGCGGGTGACCGACATACGAAACCATCCGGGCGGATCATCTGCGTCCATGTAAAAATATTCATATAAACTCATGGTACTTGTTTAACCAACGGACGATCTACTCCATGTGAAACGGCGCAATAGGACGATCAGCGGGGACGGTCCGCCCCTTATGAAACAGCACTAATATTTCAAGATTTTTTTTTCATTTCAGTTATATGAAAGGAAATTCAATAAAAAACAACTTCTAAATTTAGAAGACTATCGTTTATAAATAAGTAGCTATAATGCTTGACACGACGTGTCAAAAAGATTTTGTTCTACTGGACATCTTAAAATAATTCCACATATTTTACTTTCTAAATCAGTGATAAAAATTCCATCGTTTATAGCCAACTTATTGTTTGGTAGTCACTGTGAAATACAGTCAGTCGTTTATTCATTTGTGTGAACAATAGAAATCACAACCAATAAGAATAACAACAAACAAAATCAAAAATAAATACAAGAAAACAATGTAGAAAACTACCAAAACAGTTACAAAGTCAAGACAGACAAATGTTTAATTACAAGCTCTGTTGATATTTTTAATGACCTGTTAGGACATTGGTTGGTTTACTGTGGATAAAATTTCTCTTTATAATAATTAAAGTTGAGCCCTCCCCCCCAGTACTTGCGCCCATTAATGATAGAAATCCAACACAATCAAATAAATTTTATGTATTTGTATTATATCAAATAATATAAATTCCCTTACTCTACCGGCAGTTTAGGATATATACCGTATGATCGAGAAAAAACGGCGTCAGCGATGGCTATGGAATGAAGATCGCTGTCATTTTATATGTAAATTTATACGGGAAATGTCATCGATGTTCATTTCCCAGCCAACTAACTGGACGCCGTTTTTTTCGATCATACGGTACAATATACAATCAAAAGGACATTATCGGAAATATTCCAGGAAAATGAAGATAATTTTGTAAACAACTTACGATTGCATCTGAGCTGGTCGCCTCGTCACGTTGCACACTCTGTACTTCCTTCTCATAGCACCACAATGGGTAATTTCAATCTTGAGCCCTTTGATCTCCTTGGTAAACTTAACTCTCTGACTGTCGGTTAGAGGTTTCCGCTGTTCGTTTATGTCCCTGATATCCAACACTTCACACATAAATTCTATCACAGGCTGCGCTTTGTAAAATGCCGTGGCCGACACTAGCAAAAGAAAATGCTGAGTTAAAAATTATGTTCATAGGCACATACTTTATATAAAAGTATGCATCAGTATATTTTAAATTAAAATAACATGCCTTATGAGAAAATAGAATGAAAATGAATGTGATTAAGACCTCTTGATCGTAAAACTTTTGGATTGTACAGTTTATAGTATTTTGACAGACGTCATCCAAGTTAACACTGGCTTATAATGAATATAGTATGTATAAAATTATTTGTAATACAGTTCTGGAAACAGGGTTGCAATACCCAGTTTCCAGAACTATAGAAAATAGTATTACTTAAACTGATAAGTGAAATGAAATGAGAATCCCTCTAGGTTTACTTATTTTTCTGAGAAAAAAACTACTTATATCTTATATCAGAAATAATATCTAATTTTCACTTTTCTGCTAACTGAATATCGATTTAAGCAATTTTTGCAGTAATTTTTTCGCCAGACAGACCACAATAAAAAATCTTTGGGCAAAATAACTTTCTAACTTTGATGATATCATTAAATTAAATAGATTTCATGAAATGAATATTTTTCGTGGATATTTTCAAACAAATTCGACTTAAATAACAAAATAATTACCATCAATGTTGAGCATCATTTTCCACTGACTTGGTCTAACTGATTGATGGAAACCAAACCAAACTTCACGACCACCACCCAATGGATGATAGTATCCCTCAGGACTACTGAAGAAGCTACGGCCCACAGGAGTGTAGCTCATTGAAGGCAAGTGACGCATCACTACATCTAAAGCTAAAATAGCTTCATATGGAATTTGACGTGTTCTTCCTTCAAGGGCTTCTTCAAGTCCATAAAGCGATACCTACGGATAAATTAATAAAAAAAAAATTCTAAAATAATTAATATGGCAAGTATAACGTACCTGTGCTACCCACTTGATGCTAACCCTGAACAGGCGATCTTTGCCTTCGCCTGGTAAAGTAACTTCTAATTCTTCTCTGGAATTACCAATTGGTAAAGGGTCCCGTGTATACAAATTATTGCGACCATCAAAGACGGGTTTCAAGTTGCCAAATATTTTCCCATACGACTTTACCATAGTCTCAATAATTTCACGGTTAACCTGTAACATTCCATTATTATAATATCAATTACAAATGAAGGGTCCAGGGGAAAACATCATAAGCGCCATTTTACTAATTTTACATGAGAGTACTGGACGGCTGGTGGTTATTAGTGCTGAACCGATATCGATACTCAGTATCGGGTATCGGCCGATATTGACTTTTTTCCGATACTCGCCGATACCTAGTACTTCATATACCAAAGTATCTGATTTTCAGATACTTTTTTCTTCTGTCAAATCGTTGTAATAAATAAAAATTGTTGGCCGGTCTCTCTCGTTAGTGGCACATTAGCCGGCATGTTTGACACAGCGGTGCGGCAGATTTTAGACTGGTCTGTCTTCTCTGACTTGGATCTGTCTTCTATGAACAAACTTTTTCCAAAGCAGGGCATATTGTGAAACCTACAAGAACTTCACTAACATCAGAAAATGTCCAGAGATTAATATTTTTAAAGAAAAATTTTTACCTCTTAGGTTGAGATAAACTTTTTTTTGAAGTTGTTAGCTGTTATAGCTAAATCTTATGTAACGAGTTTTGATTTTTAATAAAAGTTCAGTAAAAAAAACCTTTATCAGTAAAGTAAAAAAAACAGTATCGGTATCGGATTTTAGGTATCGAAAGTATCGGTATCGGTATCTGAAAGGTAGTATCGGCACAGCCCTAGTGGTTATTAGGTTCTTTTCGTATATTCTGAATTTTTACTAGGCATATATAATAATAGGATGTAACAACTTATAGTCCTGCAGAGTTTATACATTTTGTAGAGACCGGTTAGGCCTTCTATAATACTGAAAAAACCTAAAATTATGAAATTGGCGCTTATCAAGTTTTTCCCCTGTACCCTTCAAATATAAATGGCACAGAATATTATGTACCTCCGGCTATACAGGATGTCCCAATATTCCGTGGACATAGAACTACGTATTTTTGGAATACGTCTATACAAATGTGCTTAGTTTGTCCGCTAGAGGGCATCAAAAAAATAAACACTTTTTTTCAGATATTGTAAGAACCGCTATTCCGATTTGAATGAGATTTTGGGTATCTATGATTTGCTAAGCGCTTTAACATTTGACTTTCACAAAAATCAAGAAAAAGTACGGGAAGGGTGAAAAATACCCCCACCCCTACATAAATTTTAATATAAATATTTTCCAGCTCTACCGACAACAGATTCAATTTTCGCAAAATGGTCCCTCTTACTATATTTTTTGTCTCTCATAAAAAAAACGCCACATCGCATAGGTTTTGAAGAAAATTTTTTTTAGAGAATTTATTTTTCCAAAGCAGGCCTACATATATACAGGGAGTTCCATTATTCCGTGGACATAGAACAACTACATATTTTATGAATTAAAATAAGATAATTGCACATAATTTACCTTTATACAAAAGTGCTTTGTTTGTCCATTAGAGGGCATCATTCAAAAAAATACCTGAATGTTAATTAATTTAAAATTTATCAATTCTTTTAAGCTTTTTATGAAGCTTATTGTCAAATATATACATATATATATATGTATGTAATACTAATATAAAATTTCTTATTTTCGCCAACTAGATTATTAGAGCATAATAAATTTTATGCGCCTCCATAGCTTGATATGACAAAAAAAAACATTTTTTGGAAGTCAGCTTCGGAAAAATATCTTTTTTGCACAAAGAGTAAGCGTAGTGGCGTTTTTTTTACAAGAGACAAGAGTAAATACTAGAAGGACCATTTTACGCGAAAAAAAAATCGGTCGCCGGTTGAGTTGGAAAATATTTATACTAAAATTTATGTAGGGGTGGGGTTAGTTTTCATCCTTCCCATACTTTTTCTTGTTATTTTTTTGAAAGTCTAATGTTAAAGCAAAACATACAGACTCAAAATCTCGTTCAAATCGGAATAACGGTTCTTAAAAAATATCTGAAAAAAATGTGTTTATTTTTTTAAAGCTTGATGCCCTCTAATGGACAAAGGAAGCACTTTTGTATCGAGGTAAATTGTGTCCAATAAACTTATTTTGATTCCAAACATACGTAGTAGTTCTATGTCCACGGAATATCGAGACACCCTGTATATAGAATCTCATTTTTACTGAGGATATACAGAAAATGGCAAAAAAAAACATTGAAGTTAAAATGATAGACGACAACTGTTATAAACTTTAGCTAGCCTGATAATTCTAAATATATTGACTGTATTTTAATGTGTAAAACTATAAAAGTAATTGACTTATTATAATTAAACAAAAACTCCTGAAAGAAAAAAACTACTTCAAAATTAAAATGACAGACAACAGTCCTGTCATTAATGTTGTAATAGAGGAGACGTTCGCGAACAGGTTCATCGTGCGGAATAAGAGGGGTCTTATAAGAGTGCGGGGCTTATATTAAACATGTATAAGCACTAACGAGAGCGTTCCCTATAAACGTTTTTTAAAGTGTAGAAAATATTTATAGAAAACCCACTGTTTGTCGCCAAAATTAGGAGTTCAGGGATTCCCCAGTACTAACTACTCACTGGTTACTCTGCAATGTAAATATGCCCAGAAATAAGAATAACATGTTCTGAATAATTATTTGTTCTCAATCTTTTTCTTCTTTTTGTTCTAAATATTCTCAAAATACTCATTTTTCTCGAGAATAGGAAAACACGAAAAAATCTGATTATAAATTCTCGACATTTGCTGGTTTATTCTAGTTTAGTTTTGTCACTTTAATGTACATGTAAATGTAAAAAGTAAATTCTTTTTCATGATCTTGTCGATACGATCGAAAAAAAAAACGGCGACAGAGTTACCTTGGAAATAAAGATATCTGCTATTTTATATGTAAAATTACATGGAATATCTCATCAATCGTCATTTCCAAGCCAACTTACGATGTTTTTTTTTCAGTCTACAGTATTCTGTTGATGGCTGCATAAACTAAAAATAAATTATCCATATACCTTTCGAGGACATTTATCTGGTTGAATATTCACATCGTAATGGTGTACGAAGCCTCTGGGCATAGAAATTTGAAAATGATTGGCCTTAAGGCCAATTGGACGACCTTCCCGTCCTAAATTCGGTCTGCGTGGACACTGGAACACTGGAGGTTCGGCAGGAGGTGAAACAGCCAATGGACCAGTTGAAGGTCCTGCGGCCCCAATTAAGGCCACCGCTGTAGTAGTCTGGCCTATTGGGGCACTTGAGGTGCCTGCTGTAAAAACAGATGAAATCATTTTGTAGATTTAATTTCAAGAAATTATAATTTTTTAATTGAAAATTCATTTTTAATGTACTTCATTCGACTAAGCTATTAATTGAATTAACATTTTTATAGGTACTCTATTTTGTGCAAAAAGAACCACAAATGTGATCTATCTTTGTCTATAGATCAATACTGCTCTGTCTGCTGTGCTATAGAAAGGTCAATGACCTATCATGCACTAGAAGCAAGCATACAAAAAATTAATTTTACAAGAGTATTTTAACACACAATAATTATATGAAATAATGATAAATAAAAATATGATACTAAGGTGATAATACTAAAATTAAAAAGCAAGCATTCATTGCAAAATTATTAATTAATATAGAATTTCATGATTATAACGTATTTGTTACTTTAATATACATATAATTTAAAATAGATTAGCATATCTTCATACTGAAGATATAATAATTCAACTTAAACTTTTTGTACTGGGGGATGAAAATACAGGAATAATTAAAACGATACTAATGCTATAATATAATGTTCTTCCATAATCTCATTATGTAAACAAAAAATTTTGACATACAACTTGGATAAATATTGAAAAAAACATTGTTTACAAAAAAATTAATATGTAATATGTAGATATAAACAAAAAAGTCATAAAAAAATAGTGTTGACAGTTACATATAAGCCGGTTAGGTAGATTGATTTTTTTAAATTGAATTATTGCAACTTAATAATATTAATTCCAGTCAACAAACTCATCTAAAAATCCAATAAAAAAAGGTGACCTTATTTTCCATCAAATGGCTAATTTTGCATAGCTATATGTTAGGTTAACCTCGTTTTATTATAATTTAACGACTTCTAAAATACAGTAACGTAAAATCGATGATTGGCATTACTAAGAATTTCATGCAAATTGCTCATAAAAACAGAATATACTGGAGAATACACTTTAAAACGAGATATATCTGAAATATTCCAAAACAAAGAATGACACCTCCAATTAAGATGCCCACTTGGATATGCAAAACAAACTCGCTTATAAGCCTAAAATTAACTATTTTCTCTAAAAGACTTACGTCCTCCAGGTCCCGGATACATATTTTTTACAAATAAATTAAGCACACAAGCACACGCACACCACTAACTATTTTATTCCTGAAAAATGTTTGTCGTGTTACTAAACCACGTCGGCCATTTGCAATCTGCCCAAATATCTACGTCACAAAATTTAGATGCAAGCGACGTGACTGATATAGCTGTCCTTGTTGGACTCAATAGGGTTTATTCTTAGCAATAGGGATACGACAAACTGCACGAAGGAAAACTTCCAAAATATGTAAAACTTGAATTGATTCTGGTTTTTTGAAGTAAATAATTGGAGTTGACTTTTAAGTAACAAGTACGGTTATGGTCACAAAATAATTTAATTTTTTCATTTTACGTCTTATCTCGAATAATTTTAAGTTAGATATTTACGCTATTAACAATATGTATTAATAAGTTTTTTTGAAGATTGGCGCCAGAAAGTGACGTACGTTCTTTTCGCAGTCTTTATTTAAAAAGTGTTTTTAGCGAGTGGAGTAGTATAAATAAGTGCAATTTTGATAGAAATAATTAGTGGGTAAGTGGGAGCAATAATCCTCTGATATAATTAGCTTTTATTCCCTTTTTTTTCCTGCATCGCTTTCCATAACCTAAGTTTCTTGAATTAACAAGCATGGCAGCTTCTTCAGGGGAGTCAATTGGCCCCCCTAAGAAGTTTTTTAAATACACATATAAAGAATCTGGACCATACTTGGTAATAGTGGAAACCAGAAAAGAAGATGAGGAGGTTACACAAAACTTGGGCAACCTACACCCTATGTGTTTAGGAAGATGGCTTAAGGAATTTGGAATAATAGGTGTTAATAAAGTCTCGAGGAAGGGAAAAAACAGAGTCGGTATTGAATTCAGCTCTTGGAACGCAGCCAATGAATTGTTTTCTAGCAAATTATTAAAGGAAAGAAATCTAGAAGCATATATACCACCTAGCTTAGTCTCCTGTAAGGGAGTTGCTAGAGGAGTGTATAAAAACATAGAAATGGAGGAAATAGTATCGGAACGGAGAACTGGACCGAAGATAATTGAAGCTAGACGTTTACAAAGAAAGATAATAGTTGATGGCACTGCAAAGTATATAGACACAGAATCAGTAATTATTACATTTGAGGGTAAAATTATTCCTAAATCCATAAAAATTGAATATTGCGAAGTAAGGGTGGATGTATATGTCAGCCCTGTGATTATGTGTTTCAATTGTATGAGGTATGGACACTCGAAAACACAATGCAGAAGCAAACAGAGGTGTTCGAAATGTGCCGAGGAACACGGTATAGCTGCTTGCCAAGAGAAGGAGGCGGTATGCATATACTGTAAAGGAAATCATGTCACCACAGATAGAAATTGCCCGGAATATAAGAGGCAGAGGGCTATAAAAGAAATAATGGCGGCAGAAAACACGTCATATTTTGAAGCTAGAAACAAAGTACCCAAGAATTATGAATCAGCCGAGTCTTCCTTCGTCGGAGCTCATCTAGACAGCAGGGACTTTCCTAGTACCCTGAACAAGCAGTTAATAAATGAGGGCATTCCGGTCAGGCAAAGAATGGCCAATATACAGTCGCAAAAATCAGCTTTAACACAAAAACCAACATACTCACAGGTAAGCAAACTTAAGAGGAAAAAACTATCATCACCCCCTCCCCTGATAAACAAGATAGATACAAGGGGAGCACTATATGCCAGTCCCTGTCGAAGTCCAATTAACCCAATTATTAATCAAGTTCCTTCAATGGGTTCAGATGAGGTAGAAGTTATGCCGTTAACTGAGATCATGAGGAAAATAATGGAGGACTCAGGAGTCTCACTTGAGGTAGCGCAATATGTGTTAGGAAAAATTAATACAAGTGGAAACGCTCAGATAAGTAATTCAGAAAATAACATTTCCTCGGAAGATATGGAGCTGGAAGTTCTTCCGGGGAGTTCACATCATACACCTTAAAGGTACCTAATGATCCAAGTTAACAAATTAAGTATCATACACTGGAATATCCGAAGTTTACTGAGAAACTATTCTGAATTAATAATTTTACTCAATTCTTATAAACCTGACGTAGTGTGTCTTAATGAAACATGGCTGAGTCCGCACATCAAAGTTATTATCCCATCATACAGTATTGTAAGGAAAGACAGACAGGATAGAAAGGGAGGAGTAGCCATTCTGGTCAGCTCTTCTATACCATTTGCCCAGAGCAATACTAATATTAATATAGACTGGAGGGTTCAGTATTTAGGAATCTCCATAAAAAATTTGTCCATCTTTACTGCATATTGCCCTCCGGACATTCATTTAACGAGAGAGAATATCCAAGAGTTTATGGACAAATGGACAAATAGAAGCATTTTTTTGGGAGACCTTAATGGACAACACAGTAATTGGGGCTCTTCCCGCAATAATCACACAGGAAAGAACATCTTAGCCAAATGCTCTGAGAATGATACATTGATAGCAAATGACGGGTCAGCGACCAGGATTACTCCCCCGAACCAAGGGAAAAGTTGCCCGGATATCACCTTAATGACGGCAGAACTAGGACCAAACATCTCATGGGAAATTGTGGATAGCCCAGGCATGAGTGATCACTTTCCAACGAGGGTATTTATTAATTCTAACTTGTTCACCCAAACAGTACATAACCCTATAAGTAGATGGAACACAAAGAAGGCGGACTGGGACGGATACTTCATGAGCTTCAATCAGGGGGTGAACGTAAACTCTTATCTAAGTCTGGTAGACGAGATCAATAGGGCAGCATTGGGACATATCCCAAAAACGTCATTCCAAAAGGGCAAGAGAAAAGCAACTCCCAAACCAAGGTGGTGGGATAAGGCATGGCGCGTGGCGGTGGATGAACGGAGCAGGGCCCTTCGGGCATATAAAGAAAATATCAGCGATCATAACTATCTGGAGTACAAAAGAAAAGCGGCGGTAGCAAGAAGGATCATGAAACGAAAGAAAAAGGAAAGCTTTAGAAAATTTACTGAAAGCCTTGATAAAAACACACCCATGAGTACCATATGGAAAGTGATCAAGGCATACTCCAATAGTTATATACAAGTTAAACACTGCGCTGAAAGGGAGTTGTGGCTCGAGACGTTGTTGGACAGCCTCGCCCCCCCTCACTGCATCGCTAAAGACTTCTCAGCAGTTGGAGCATTCAACAACTACGACCTAAAGAGTATTTCCATGTATGAATTCAACTATGCCTTAAAAAACAGGAAGGAATCATGCCCTGGTAAAGATAACATTACGTTCAAGATGATCTCCCAAACACCCATTAAAATGAAGGAATGTCTGGTAAACATTTATAATGACGTTTTAAGACAAGATATGGAGATACCTGCGGAATGGAAGGAACATATCATTGTCCCACTACTAAAACATGGTAAAGACCCGTCTCACCACGAATCTTATAGACCGATTGCTCTTTCCTCTTGCTTATGCAAGATATTTGAAAATATAATAAAAAATAGAATAGAGCATAAGTTAGAACAGGATAGGTTCTTCAATCAACATCTAAATGGATTTAGAAGAGGACGTGGTGTCACTGATAATCTGGTAGCATTATCTAGTTATATTTACCAGGCATTTGCCAGAAAGGAGATAGCTGTCTGTATATTTATTGATCTTAAAGCCGCTTACGATAATGTTCAATTAGACCTCCTAGAGAGGAAATTAAACGATGCTGAAATTGATAAATGGTCCATACAAGCAATCTTAAAAATCTTAACACAAAGGAGCATCTTTGTCAGATCCCCTAACACAGGAGATCTCATAGGTCCCCAAATAGCCTATAAAGGCCTCCCTCAAGGATCACCCCTGAGTCCAATCTTATTCAATATATATACTAATGGTATACATCAGGTGATGAAGGAGAATGTACAGATTTTACAATATGCTGATGACTTGGTCATTTACACTTCCCATAAGAATGTTGACAATGCGGAAAACAGAATTCAACGTACATTAAGATCGATGTTGGTTTGGTTGAAGAACAATGGTCTAAGCATCTCTCCCTCTAAAACTAAGGCAATGTACTTCTCTCGAGGGAAAAGAGCAAATCCTCCTCACTCGATAAGAGCGGATGGACAAGATGTGGAATGGGTGGAACAATATAAGTATCTTGGTCTCATAATGGACCGTCGTCTTCTCTGGAATCCTCATATTGAAGAATCTTGCAGAAAAGCACAGAAAGGAGTAGACGTGATGCGTGCTCTCTGCAGAACCTGGTGGGGATCCCCCCCATCTACATTAATGAATATATACAAGGGCATCGTAAGATGCCACATGGACTATGGGTGTCAGGCATTATTAACGTTGTCAAAAAAGAATGCAAGAAAATATGACAAAATACATATGCAAGCTTTAAGAGTAGTAACAGGTTGCATGAATAGCACCCCCACTAATGTTTTGATGTCTGAGACGGCTGAAATGCCGTTAAGAGCCAGAAGAGTTTGGTTATGTGCCAAATTCTCGGCTAAGAAACTGGCTTGCACAGAAGAGGCTATTTCAACAAGTCTAATTGGGCTATACATATCTTACAATCAGGATCCCCCTTATTGGGCGAGAAGGGAATCACCAGCCTTGTTGGAAGGCTTGGACTCAGTGCTATCGTTTTACAACATTCTTGAAAAAAGCCAGATATTACCATGTTTCGAAGCTGACTTTGATTGTCAGATACAAGACGTACATTGGGAAGATTCAGGCCTTACTAAAGCTTCCCCAGGTTGTCAGTCCAAACTGCAGGAGTTTATCTCAAAAGAATTATTAGGGTATGAGCTAATATACACGGATGCGTCACTGGATCCTGTATCTGAAAGAAGTGGTATTGGAATATACAATTTTTCTAAAAGATACTCAGCAATTGGCCGATGCATAAAGCACACATCTATATGCAGTGCTGAAATGCTAGCCATTGAGAGAGCCTTATTGGGTCTTGGGGATGACGCAGAGAAAATCGCCATTATGTCAGATTCAAAGAGTGCTCTACAGAGTATCACACGTTCGGAGATTTCTTGTAGAGCAGGAAAAATAGCAGGAAGAATAAAAGAGCGGATCATTACTCTAACACAACAAGGAAAATCTATAAAACTAATCTGGATCCCTGGCCACTCTAATATTGATGGTAACACGGAAGCTGATAGACTGGCATCTCTTGGGAGAAAGTCCGGGAACCTGGTGAATAATAAGATTCATCATTCTGAACTCCTTGGCGTCATAAAGAAGGAAAGCAGACAAGAATGGACAAATTTATATCATAATATGGGCCAAACAAAAGGAGTCTTCTACTATAACATTGTTCCACAACCTCTCAGATCCCCATGGTTCGACAAATGCGCGGATGTAAATCGCGAATATGTCAGTTTGTTCTGCAGAATGAGGTCGGCACATTGTCTCACTCCGACTCATCTCCACAGGTTGGGTATCAAAGACTCTTTTCTGTGTGAATGTGGAAGTAAGGGGGACCTTAGCACGTTATCTTTGCTTGTAGTTTGAGAGATCAAGCATGTCATGCTCTATACCTGTCTTTAGCTAGCTGTATGAGTTCTCCCATTAGGATTCAAGATGTCCTGAGGGACCCAATATCCAAAGAGGCAAGATTGGTGAATGAATACCTTAAGCAAAATAGTATTAAATTGTGAATACCTACGGATATGGATTCGCCACGCTTATGGATTTCATGCCAATAAGACTATCAGTCTGTACACTGGCTAATCTAGAGTAAACTTACATGTAGATGAATAATTGTGGCTTGATGGATGTTTTGCTTAAATAATTTTCAACTAGAAAGGAATCCTATCTCTATAGAAGTAGAACTAGTACTACAGGTTTTAATCGAGAATGCATTGTAATAGTTTTTTGTAGCTTAATCACGCTTTGCATGTTCCTGCTTTGCTTGAAATGGTGAATAATGATGATATTTAACTTTCAATAATAAGTAATTTATTTTGCAGTATATCCCTTATATTCATCCTGGCCTGGCGCAGTCCCTGTCTGTTAGTTGCTGGACACGCCACAGTACATGTCTTTCCTTTGTGATTCCTGATCCTTCACTACCTTGACATAAAAGCCTAATTTTATTGGGCCCTAGAAGAGGGCCCTAGAAGAGAACCATCCCACATGAAAGTGCAGTCAGGAGCAGAAGTTTCCCTCAATGCGCCCAAAGTCTCTTCAATTCCAGGCGTCTGCGTCCGTGAGGACGTTCTCTGTTTAACTGAAGAATAAAGAAATCAGAAAGAAACAATAATCAAAGAACAATAGACTCTGACTGGCCGTCGAAAGGCGCGTGGTCATCGTGAAACAAGAAGAAGAAGAAGAAGAAGATGTATTAATAAATAGTATTATCGCATGATCATACATAATATTTGATTTTATCATATTCAAAGCTAGGTATATCGTAGACGATAAAATATGCCTAGTTTAAAAAGTTGTTAAATGCATAAAACGTTGTTTATCATAAAAAGCAGATGTCATATTTAAAGTCTATTTCTTCTATATATGTCTATGCTTTCTTTATCTACGAGTCTAATAAGTTTCCAATTCGATAAAAAATAGGTAAACGTGTTGAATTTGCAACTATTTTCATCACAAACCTGACAACACATAATGATAACAAATATAAATGAGAGAATAATTCTAAACAACCGACAATAACCTAATTATGGTTTATGAAAAAATATACTTAATTGACTTTTTAAAAAATTTTACACGTTTTTTAATTCAGTATTTTTAGACACTCTATAGATACTCGTTTATTGTGAAATTGACAATTTAATAGTTTTCTTTTACAATGCACACTAATAATAATAATATACAAGAAATATGCGTAAAAAGTGCCTATTTCATTAAAATAATACCGTATGATCGAATAAAAACGGCGTCCAGTTGGCTTGGAAATGACGATCGATGCCATTTCCTATATAAATTTACATATAAAATGACAGCAATCTTCATTTCATAGCCATGGCTGACGCCGTTTTTATTCGATCATACGGTATAACAAAGACCTTAATCAGAAATTAACATTAATTAAATCATTCTTACAATACATAGATATAAATTTTATCTAAATAAACTGCATTAATAAGTAGTGTGAAGAAATGAGTGAATTAAAAAAATCTTACAAGGGATTAAAAAGTAGACTAGAAAAAAATACTAAAAGCGACAAAGAACACGCCTCGTGCAGATTGTCTGCCCGCTCTCCCTAAAAGACAGGCTTTTTGAATAGATGTTTGCTGCACTTGCGCGAACCCATCGTGTGCCAAGTACAGACATACGTTCCATTCAAAATGTATGGCAACGGTTTTACGGTTTTTCAAGTCCGTCTTGCGTCATTTTTTCTTCAATAGAGACATTTTAGATAAAAGAAACAATTAATTTCGTTTATCTATGAAGAGGAGGGATAATTCTTTTGGTAAGTTTTTATTTTTCAATTATTATTTAGGTAGTTATCGCGAGGGAGCAAATTTGGACTAAAATGAGCATTGATATTAAACGGTAAGTTAAGAAGCATTATTGAATAATATACCATATAATATACAGTGCTTGAATATTTTATCTATGAATATTTGATTTTTATAACATTACCCTGTTCATAGACCTAATATATGGAAACTCTTTAAATGAACAAAAAAAATCAAATCATTGCAAGTAATACACTTATATTTTTCGGAATTTAATTTCAACGTTGTTTTTTCTACATTTCACTTAAAATATTACAGCGTGATAAAAATAATCAAGCGGGCTACCTATAGCTAAGGTTTCCATATAAGTTTTTAGAAATTCCGGACAAGTGAGGTCTCAAATTCGGACAAAATCCGGATTTCCCCGAAAAATGAATTATAAATTGACTTGGATATGTAAAGTTTGTATACCTGACACTGAGGGTTGTCTGTCATTTTAATTCACTAGCAAATTGAATTTTCAATTTTCTGTCATTATTGGGATGTCATCTGACGATATTCTTCCCTGACTCGTTAGACAGACGAACATCAGACTTTGTTATTTTACCCGGAGCTGTCTGGGTAAAATAACGTAATATATCCCATAAGAATTGTTTCACAAAAGGTTTGTTCTCACAACGTGTTCCCAACATGTTTGTGCCATGTTTGTGACTTCTTCCAAACCGGTGTTAATGCGCAGGTCTCACATAATGCAGTTTCTGATCGATTTCAAACTGTCTGTGAGAACAGCGAATCCCCTACTCTTCTTTTTTGATCTAATAATACAACTAATTTTAACTCCGACGTAATACCGAATAATGAAGAAAACGAACAGGGAATTAACCAAAGACATCTTTTTAATGTTTTTGTTTTGTTCTTTTTAATGTTTTAATGTTTTTGTAATTTTGATTTGGTTTGGATACAGACACCAGACCTAAAAGAGCTGATGGAGGAACGGGTTAGGCCCAAGTGACCCGTTCCTCCATCAGCTCTTCTAGGTCTGTGTCTGTATCAAAAATTCGGACACCTCAGATTCTTCGGCAGATTCAAAATCGCTCATTTCTTTTCTTTATTTTTTGAAGAAAAAACACTAAACAAAAATAACAAACGTTTTGTAGGTTCACTTTACCAAGTAATGACGTTGGGTCGCAATACGCATTACTTGCAAAAGATCCGCAAACAGGTCTGACTGTCAGCTAACAATCAGAATTTTCTGTGTGAACAGCGTACTGTTGGTTGGAAACCAATCAAAAATTTCTGTGCGAACGCGTTTTACCCTATTGCGCATGATTATCTGTTGGAAATATGTTTCTTACAGCTGTGAGAACAAACCTAAAAGCACGCTTGATCATAAAACATATTCAAATTGGATATCAGGATTTGATGTATTTTTGAGATAACCAATCTCGAATAATAAAAATATACCATTTGATGCTGACTTTTTGTGGATACTGTGTACCCAGGACAGAAAAATAATTTTATAGAAATGTTAAAGGTAGTATCAGACATAGCTATATACTTTTGTTGCGCAGCACATTAAAAAACTGCGCAACTTGATCTGCTGCAAGTGTGAACACATCGGCAACCTGCAACGTTGCGCTCGCAACTTGGTTGCGTAGGCTACTTTTTTGTTGCGCGCAGTTTAAGAAATAGCCGTGTGTGAACAGTTGTTGAGGAAGGTTGCAAGTGCAGCAAAAGATTACTAACCAGTTGAAACTTTTACTGCTGACATCGGTGCAGTATTCTGTTGGTATGCCCGAAATATATACACTTTTTTTCAGTTAACTCCAGGATTTATACGTAGGTATTTAGTAAAGAATTAACCGACAAATCGCGATGTTGTCGAAGTCAAAACAAGCGATTTGGAATAGAGAACAAGTAAAATGTTTAATAGAAGCGGTAGAAGCAAGGGAGTGTTTATGGAACGTAAAAAGTCCATTCTATCACAACCAAACGAAAAGACGAGCCGATATTTCGGAAATTTCTTCTGAATTACATATGCCCGATGAAGACATAAAAAAAAATTCACACGTTGCGTGCACAATATTCGAAAGAACGTTCAAAAATGAAAAGTTCCAAATCTGGTTGCGGAGCAGACGAAACCTACAAAACAAAATGGGAATTATTTCTTACTAAACTTACAAAACAAAATGGGAATTTTACTAAACTATAACTACAACCGTCTCCCAAAAGGTACACACACGATAACTTGAGCTGTGGGTGGTGTACTGTTGAATGTTGCCCCTCCAAGGCTGCGGCTACCAAAATATGTTGCCAAAGTAGCGCTTTGGTGTGAACATATGAGAAGCATGCAGTGTCGACCTTCAACTTTTTTAAGCAGCTGCTGCATAAAAACTGCGCGTTTTGGGCTACTTTCTGCTGGTGTATGAACACTGTATGTAACTTTTGCAGCGGCTGCAAAAAAATTGCGCAACAAAAGTAGCTGTGTCTGATACTACCTTTATAACTATTTGACTATGTTCATATCATGCAATTACTGTTGAAAGATACTGTTGACAAAGAATAATGTAAGATTTCTTAATCAACTTATAGCAAGTTATATATTGATTTTTTGCTAGGGAAGTACTATACAGGATGAGTCTTACATAAGTGCAAATATTTTTAGGGGATATATCACCACTGGAACACGTTTATGAGTTTTTTTTTCGCAAAAAAAAGATGTTGAAAATCGTGTATTTTCTTTTAAATTTTCCTGTATACTTTAAAAAACTTTTTAGAACGTTATACCAGTGCCTTCTATTAAAAGATCAGCCTACGGGCGAGATTTATGACGTCACGCTACTTAGATATAACGGATTAATAAATATGTTGTAGAATACATGGAAAACATAATTATTCCTCAGATTTTTGGTTTGTATTTTAAAAATGATATATCTTGAAATATGATATAATGAACTAAATAAAATATACATAATATACAGTTAATAACTACAACATATATACCTATTTATAGTAATAAATACTTTGGCAAATAAACTATGAACCATACAAATGCAGCAAATGTTTTACAATGTACAAATAATGTATAGGTACATAAGATAATGGGTAAATGTAAATATATTTTAAATTTGGGGTTTGAAAATCGATCTAATTTAACAAAAACATTTAATATCTACTAATAGTGATGTATTATTATTTGCATTCACAAAATTTATATGTATATTTTGCAAGTATCGTTCGAAAAATTATATTTACAAATAATACAATATTATCTAAAAAGGCGTCAGCGATGGTTATGAAATGAAGATCGCTGGCATTTTATATGTTAAATTATTCTTGTACTTTGATTTTCTTGATTTTAGTTTGGAAAACGTTGATTAAGTTTTCATTTGTTTCATTATTTTTATTTGTTTAAAATGCCTGCTAACTATATTTCATTAGTGTCATATGAGAAATAGTAAATGAGGCTAGAATCCAAAAATTACATATACAATATAATTCACACCCTACAATGTTTACTGCAATTACTGAACTAATATAAACTTATCAAAAGACACCATACATTTTTAAAAATTATTATTTTAACACTAAAAATATCTACATTGACTATGGAGTACGCAGTAAACATTATGTGCTTGGTGTGAATATTTTATATGCAATTTTTGATTATATCTCGACACTATTTTTCTTTCATATGACACAACACTGATGGAGGCTAGTAATGTTAGCCGAACCGTTTTTTTTTTAAACCAAATAAAATAACGAAACCAAATGAAAACAATCAGCGTTTTTCCTGAACCTAAATTCCAAGAAAATCAAAAATTCTAGAATATTTAGAATCAAGGTTCAAGAATATCAAATATTCCAAGATTGTAAATTCTAGTTAATTATTTTATGTGTACAGTTATTTAGGAATGTCATCGATGTTCATTTCCAAGCCAACTAGACGCCGATTTTTTCGATGATACGGTATATTCTTTACGTAAAATGTAACATTAGACCAATTAAAACAAAGAAATATGAATTTCTTAGTATATTTTTAGTAACACCTTTATTCTTAAACTTAATTTTTGTATTGCAAATATACCAATTTTATTGTTATTTTATTCATATTGTATTCAGCCATCACTTAAATATTTTATATTAATTTGGTATTATAAATAATCAACACTATTCAGTAAAAATTAATAAATATATGTTATAGCTTACATACATTATAATATCAAACAAAACATTCTTCTTTAAACTTTTATCATTCTTGTCTTTACAAAATCTTTTTAATTTTGAACTCAAAATAATAATCTTTTTTCATGATCTTTAATACACATATTCTTTTATTTTTCCCCAGATCATAATACCTACTTACGTTTTATCTTACGTGTTTGAATCTATCGAAGCTGAACCAACAACACCAGTGGAGATTCCACAATATGAATAAATAAACATAATTGTCCAGTTTTCTTTAATACCATCCTGGGAGAATATTATTTAAATTTATTAAAGATATTTTCAATAGAATTGTCTTGATTTATAACTCGTACCCACTTTTCTTGCTCTTCCGGATATTTTAAGCTGCCTAGTATAACTATCCTTTCCGAACACAACAAAGATGAGCCACCAAAACACACTAATTTAAGCTTTATTGATGAATTGTTAGAGTCTTTAAAAACACACACAAAAATCACGATAAATAAAAATTTATGGGCACTTTTAGGTTAAAGCACTTAACAAAAAAACGTGTAATATTGTGTTTTTTATGAGAAACAGAGGACCATCATAGCGACCATATATCTGGTAGTACTTTATGTCACTTAAACACCAAAATAATTAGTTTTTTGCACTACAATAACAAATAATACTAAAATCAACCGACAAAATATGAATACAGAATCTAACCCAATATCTAAGTATGTACAGCTGATGAAGTAAACAAAAGTCCGCCCGTAGGCTGATCTTTTAATAGAAGGCACTGAGCCAGCTTATTTCTTTAATATTTAATTGGTAATGGTGTGGATCAGTGCCTTCTATTAAAAGATCAGCCTACGGGCGAGATTTATGACGTCACGCTACTTAGATATAACGGATTAATAAATATAGCAACAAGCATGGAAAACATAATTATTCCTGTATTTGTTTGTATTTTAAAATGATATATCTTGAAATATGATATAATGAACTAAATAAAATATACATAATATACAGTTAATAACTACAACATATATACCTATTTATAGTAATAAATACTTTGGCAAATAAACTATGAACCAAATGCAGCAAATGTTTTACAATGTACAAATAATGTATAGGTAATATTAAGTGATAATGGGTAAACAAATATATTTTAAATTTTGGGTTTGAAAACGATCTACCCTAACAAAAAACATTTAATATCTAATAATAGTGATGTATTATTATTTGCATTCACAAAATTTATATGTATGGTTTTGCAAGTATCAATGTTCGAAAATTATATTTACAAATAATACAATATTATCTAAAAAGTGTCAGCGATGGTTATGAAATGAAGATCGCTGGTTTTATATGTTAATTATTTGGGGTTCTTGATTTTCTTGATTTTAGGTTCAGAAAACGTTGATTGGCTTGTTATTGTTTTATTTGTTTGTAATAACGTTTTACACGAGAGCTTATTAGCAAGTTGTGTCATATGAGAAATAGTAAGAATATAATCCAAAAAATTACATATACAATATAATTCACACTTCATAATGTTTACTGCAATTAATAAACTAATATAAACTTATCAAAAAGATGACCACATATTTTTTTAAAATTATTATTCTTTAACACTAAAATTATCTACATTGACTATGGAGTACGCACAAAATATTATGTGCTTGGTGTGAATATTTTATATGCAATTTTTGGATTATATTCGACACTATTTTTTCATATGACACAACACTGATGGAGGCTATATAATGTTGAAGGAACCGTTTTTTTTAAACCAAATAAAAATAACGAAAACCAAATGAAAAATCAATCAGCGTTTTTCTCCTGAACCCAAATTCCAAGAAAATCAAAAATTTAGGAATATCAAATCAAGGTTCAAGAATATCAAATATTCCAAGATTGTAAAATTTAGTTAATTATTTTATGTGTACAGTTATTTAGGGAATGTCATCGATAATTCATTTCCAAGCCAACTAGACGCCGATTTTTTCGATGATACGGTATAATTTTACGTAAAATGTAAATAACATTAGACCAATTAAACAAAGAAATATGAATTTTAGTATATTTTTAGTAACACCTTTATTTTAAAACTTAATTTTGTATTTCGTAAATATACCAATTTTATTGTTATTTTTATTCATATTGTATTCAGCCATCACTTAAATATTTTATATTAATTTGGTATTATAAATAATCAACACTATTCAGTAAAAATTACTGAACAAATATGTTATGTTTACATACATTATATTATCAAACAAAAAACACATTCTCTTTTTAAACTTTATCATTCTTGTTCCTTACAAAATCTTAATTTTGAACTCAAAAATAATAATCTTTTTCATGATCTTACTGGCTAATATATTCTTTATTTTCCCAGATCATAATACCTACTTACGTTTTATCTTTACGTTTGAATCTATCGAAGCTGAACCAACAACACTTGGAGTGGAGATTCCACAATATGAATAAAATAAACATAATTGTCCAGTTTCTTTAATACCATCCTGGGAGAATATTATTTTTAAATTTATTAAAGATATTTTCAATAGAATTGTCTTGATTTATAACTCGTACCCACTTTTCTTGCTCTTCCGGATATTTTGCTGCCTAGTATAACTATCCTTTCCCACTAGGAACACAACAAAGATGAGCCAAAAGCACCAAAACACACTCAATTTGCTTTATTGATGAATTGTTAGAGTCTTAAAACACACACAAAAAATCGATAACAAAAATTTTACAGGCACTTTTAGGTTAAAGCACTAACAAAACGTGTAATATTTCGTGTTTTTATGAGAAACAGAGTGACCATCATAGCGACCATATCTGGTAGTACTTTATGTCACTTAAACACCAAAATAATTAGTTTTTTGCACTACAATAACAAATAATACTAAAAATCAACCGACAAAATATGAATACAGAATCTAACCCAATATCTAAGTATGTACAGCTGATGAAGTAAACAAAAGTCCGCCCGTAGGCTGATCTTTTAATAGAAGGCACTGGTTATACTTCCTGATATGTTACCGTGGTTACGATACTAACAAGGATGCAAATACACTAAAAATCCGATGGCTCTCATTTTTTTTTAATAAATCAATTTCTTTTTAAACTTTCAAACTTGAATAACGCGGTTATTTTGGATTTATTTGAAAGACGATAAAGAGAAAATCTGTTTCTTTTATCGAGATCTACCAGCACTGAAAACATTTGCACTTATTACCCCCAAAGACCCCCCTGTATAATCGAAAAAACTCGGCGTCAAGTTACCCTACGAAATGACAATCGATGAAATTTTATTTGTAAAATTGATATCATAGTGAATATTACTGAGTTGAAAATTTCTAAAGTAACTTGACACCAGTTTTTACAAACCCTAAATAAGCCTAATTAACCATAATTAAACCGCAATTAAAGTTGGCTACATCCAACTTAAGTTTGTAACCTGTATAGGTCCCTATTTAATTATAACAAATCAACTTAAGAGTATACAAACAAATACATGCATAAGTCAAAATATTCAAGAGTCCAAAATGTATAAAATATATCACTAACCAACCAGTGGCGACACACAAGGTTAGAAATTTAAAGGGCAATGTACTAGGATTATTCAATTCTCAATAGAGTAATTAATATATATTTATAGAATTATTTATAGAATTAATTATTATTAATTAATATTATTTATAGAACTATTTATAGAATTTTCTTGTGAAATAAAATTAATACTAATAGATATACCTAGATATATTCCTAATGACTGTTATCATGGTGTTAATACACATTAAGGTGACTTTGCTAGTTTAAACTTAAGACTTAGTATATAAACTACTCAGTCACTCAGTGTTACACGTGCTAGAGGAGAGCCTTTCCAATGAGGTCTGGGACGATTTCAACAGACGATATACATTACAGTTGAGGGTTGGAACCTTTGGTGTTACACAGCAAAATAAAAGCTAGACGATATACAAAAAATGACCGAAAATAAATATAAAATAAAAAAACGCTGTCGCCGCCATAAATGATAAAATAATTAGAAAACGTAAATTTAAGAATATAATTTTTGTAAATTCGATCTTTCGAGTGAAAAAATATACGCCAAATTATGTTTCAGTATTGTCATTATCATCATCATTTTCAGCTTATTCAAACATTTCCAATTATGGTGTAGCCTCCCTCACATACTCTATAGTTGAGCCCATTGTCTATTGTTGGCTATGCTGGACCCAAGTTATCCCTGCTAATTTTCTAATACCATGGGAAACACGTGGGTACCATGCTGTAATTTTTGTAGCATATCTATTGTCCGTTTTTCTTGCCAAGTGTCCTGCCTATTGCCACTTAAGGGATTTGACTCTGTGGATGCAATCTATTACCTGGGTCTTTTGTCGTATCCACTTTCTTCTTTTACGGTCTCTCTTGGTTATTCCCAGCATATTTCGTTCCATTGAACGTTGTGCGACCTACAGTTTCCTTATGATGTCCGTTTTAAGTGTCCAGGTTTCGCCAGCATAGGTCATGACTGGTAGTACACACTGGTCGAATGTATCCTTCTTTAGATAGAGTGGCATTCTAGATTTGAATATGATTGAGTTTCTTCCATAATTACTCCATGCTAACTTATCAACACAACGTGTGACGAAGATGCAAAGAAGCCTAGTTTTTGTGAGATAACAAATTTATAAACAAATTGGGCTTAAGAATAACTTAAATCTAATAACTCCATTAACTATATGCCCAATTCTAACGTCACGGGACGCCACTGGAACAAATTGCAATTGGCAGGCAAAGCTTCATACTTACAATACGACATATCGTCTGTGGGTTTACTACTGTACGAACCGTTAGCTTGCTGCATTGGATGAGATGGGGGAGGATGCCCTAAATGGGGTCCTTGAGCTGGAGGATTTGACTCTGTGGATGCAATCTATTACCTGGGTCTTTTGTCGTATCCACTTTCTTCTTTTACTGTCTCTCTTGGTTATTCCCAGCATATTTCGTTCCATTGAACGTTGTGCGACCTACAGTTTCCTTATGATGTCCGTTTTAAGTGTCCAGGTTTCGCCAGCATAGGTCATGACTGGTAGTACACACTGGTCGAATGTATCCTTCTTTAGATAGAGTGGCATTCTAGATTTGAATATGATTGAGTTTCTTCCATAATTACTCCATGATAACTTATTCTTCTGTTGATTTCTGGTAATAGAGATCCCGAGCTGTGTATTCGTTAAGGTGTGTGGCGACATCTGTTCACAGAAAAACTATAACACATTTGCTGTCCTCCATTCGCGGATTTCAAGTCACAGAGCATTACGCCCTGGGCTACTCGAGAACGGTTCTGAAAGGAGCTGTGCGCGATAGCCTGGTGCCTCCATATAGCGCGGAACAGTTCTAAAACAGTTCCGAACTTTATGACTCAATTGAATGGAGTGAGAGTATCGCGTTCTTGAACAGTTCAGAGCTGCACAACTGCGTGAATGGAGGACAGTAATTGCGAACATAAAACCACTATGCCTACATTGTCAAGAAACCTGGCGAAGTGAATAGCGCGCCCTCTCTGAGACTCACGTGGAAAATTCAAATTCAAAAAAAAATATCGATGATCTAAAAATAATTTACTGGAAGGAAAAATAAATACTACAGAGAGAATTCTAGAATAGAACTTTCGAAGATCGACAGCGATATATAAGCACAGACCGCGGTCGGCAGTTAGTCAGTTATAGGATAGTGCTCCGCAATAGAAAAATTGTGAACTATTTGGCGAAGGTGCTAGAAAATTGAGTAATAGTAGTTGCACAGTTAATTAGTTGTGTAAATTGTGTATATAGTGAGAAAAATAAATTCGTTAAGTATTTTATCGTGAGTTTAAATTAGTACCCACGGAATCCGTAATAATATGTAGTAGTAACATCATCAATATGTCGAGCTGATAGGGAAACTGACTGATTGACTCCATGTCAACAAAACTATGGACCATGAACATTTTTTAAAGGCAATCTTATTGTTTCCATTGAACGTTGTGCGACCTACAGTTTCCTTATGATGTCCGTTTTAAGTGTCCAGGTTTCGCCAGCATAGGTCATGACTGGTAGTACACACTGGTCGAATGTATCCTTCTTTAGATAGAGTGGCATTCTAGATTTGAATATGATTGAGTTTCTTCCATAATTACTCCATGCTAACTTATCAACACAACGTGTGACGAAGATGCAAGAAAGCCTAGTTTTGTGAGATAACAAATTTATAAACAAATTGGGCTTAAGAATAACTTAAATCTTAATAACTCCATTAACTATATGCCCAATTCTAACGTCACGGGACGCCACTGGAACAAATTGCAATTGGCAGGCAAAGCTTCATACTTACAATACGACATATCGTCTGTGGGTTTACTACTGTACGAACCGTTAGCTTGCTGCATTGGATGAGATGGGGGAGGATGCCCTAAATGGGGTCCTTGAGCTGGAGGTCGGTGTCCTATGAGACTGAGGGTTGTCAAATCTGGTGGTAGTAGTACCGATTGCAGCCCTGTTTGCATCGTCAGCTCAGTCTCGGCTGACATAATGGTGTTTTTCTGAAAATAAATTAATGTTAGATTAAAATACTCACCGTCGAAGATGCAAAAAATTATTTTTGTATATTATACCGATGTTATACCGTATCATCGAAAAAAACGGCGTTAAAGACGGCTATGGAATGACAATCGATGATAATTTTGGCGAGGTCAATTTCTAGACATAAAACGTTTCAAAAATTAACACCAATTATAGTAAGATTTAAAAAGGATAGAACGTTTTCAGACACCCGTTCTGACATCAACTATTAAGGTGCGTATTCATTATCCGAACTAACGAACGAACGAATGTTCGCTAGTGGTATGGACGGGGACCGCACGATAGGACCGCACGAGAAGACCGGAGGCATTTGTTGGCGAACGCCTTTGATGTACCGACTCGAAACGGATGGTCGAGCGAACTAACGAACGAACGGCCGCATGCGTTCGGTCCCCGTCTAAATATACCGCACTTTCATTCGTTCGTTCGTTCGTTCGGATAATGAATACGCACCTTTATAGTACCACCCTGTAGGTATATATTGGTAAAAAAATAAACACTAGTTAAGTAATATATGTTTTATGTGACGCATATATTATTTATATATATTTATTCATATATTAGGTATATTTCATTTTTTTAAACGCATGTTTTAATTTATCAGGTCTCCTAACTTATAACAAATAATTTTGAAATTATTGTCAAGGAGCGTGGCGATATCTTTCGAGGAAACTAAGAACCGTTAAAGCGTGTTCTGTATTACTACCAATGGACATTCGAATGGCGCGACATCTCTTGCACCGGTAGTGAAAATCCCTTTCTAGAAACAAAAGAATGTTACAGTTAGTTCCGGAATTGAAATTACGAGAACATCCGCTAGAATATATAAATGGTTAAATCGCGCCAAATCAGTCAGTTTTAAGTAGAGGTTTAAAAAAAGCGAATAGGAGAATTGGCGAAGGTGCTAGAAAATTTGGCAAAGACTTATTTATGTGTTGTATTTAATTATTATTTTTTTTTTATAATCTAAAATAAATTTGTTGTAGAACGTAGAATGAGTGGAATCACCGCGACCTTAAAGATCTACTGTGTCCCCCTTTCTTGAGTTATAACTCATCACACAGTCTATAACTCATTATACATGGGTAGTGATGTAAAATTACCGGTAATTTATAAATCGGTAATATTGCGGTAACATTGGTAATTTATAAAAAAGAGATTTTTAAATAATATTTTTTTTTATTTCAAATTGCAAAAAATTATTACAAAAAAAGACTAGAACATTTTTTAAACTAGTTAGAGTCGGAGAGGTCTATGTTATAGTACGTAATAGAGTGGCTAATGGCAAATCATCCTCAATGTCGTCATCTGGTTCTTCTTTCTCTTTCGTTAATTGAGTCAAGTGTATTACTTCGAAATCAATATCTTCTTCCATTTCTTTTTCAGCAGCTTCTACCATTCTTGGATGTTCTTCTCCATTTAGTAAATTATAATTTATAATAATAATAATAATAACTCCCGTATATAACGTTTAACGCCTTGGGAGTAGCAAGGTACAGCTTGCCATACTAGAGCCGTTCGGTATACAAGGAAGATAATATTGCTAACACTACGCTTCAACCGCCTATTATTACCTCAGGATTGTGAATCCCAACTACTCATATAAGGCTGAGTCGACCTAGGTACCCAAACTATTTTTATTTTAATGAAAATAGTCGGCTGATGAAATGCCGGGTGTGGGATTCGAACCCACTACCTCGAGATTGGTAGACGAGAGCCTGTACCTCTACGCCACCGGGCACCACAAAGTGAAAAATTGTAATTATAATTTTAGGCAATATAAGTAGGGTAAGTTTTCCGCGGTAAGTCTGTTTCTTCCGATGAACAAATCAATAAGTTTAGTACTTATGGATTTCTGAGTAGTGATGGGAAAAACCGATTAATTTCAATAATCGAGTACTCGAGTATCAAGCGATTGCAATAACCGAGTGATCACTCGAGCGATATATCACTCGTATTTAAAAATACGGTTTTTACCCGTCGCATTTTGTAAGTACTCGTTAACGCCAAGCGCCAAGCAGTAAGTTGCGTGCGCAGGGCACATATTCTTTCGGTAATGACCGGCAAGTAGTAAGCAGCGAGCGATTCGCTTGATTTAGTTTATTTCGAAGCATTGTCGATGTAGGTCGTAAAATTTTGTCCCTCAGATACGCAACGGATACCGGGTGCGTCTCAAAAGTGGCTCACCCCCTATAACTTTTTTATGTTTTCAGATGAAACGAGATTTGGATGTTAGTATATGACATAAATTAGGATTGATTGACATATTCGATTGTTTTCGGTCACTTCCGGTTTCACCGGAAATGACTACATCTTATAATTTTTAAATGGCACCCTCGGTATATTTTTACTTTATTCGGTAGAAAATGACACTCTGAATAGAATGACATATCACATGTCAACTTTTGACATTTTCGCATATGCTTTATTTGAAATTGTAACATGCGGTTCATAACGACAATTTGACTCGAAGTACCAAGTGTGTGGTATCAAATTATTCGTAAAAAAAAATCTTTTTCGAAATATGCTAATGAGCCACCCTCGTTCCATTTGAAAAAAAATGAGATATGATCAAAAATAGGATTTGGGTATCTTTTAACCGGCCAGGACAAGACACTAAAAACATTAGACGATCAGATCTATTTTTCCAAGGATCCTTGATTAAAAATTAGTGTTTTTAACACAGCCATGGCACTCTAGATTGAAATTTAAAATACAATTTGTTTTTAAGCGAATATGTCAAAAGTTGACATATGATACGCCATTCCATTTAAAAACAATTGAATACGTCAATCAATCCTAATTTATGTCATATACTAACATACCAAATGCTCATTTTCTATCTAAAAAAATAAAAAAGTAATAGGGGTGAGCAACTTGTGAGACGCACCCGGTATATACGGCGTCGAATAAATTTGCTACCAGCAATGTATGTAGAAAATTCGCTCGGCGTTTTATCGAGTAGGTCACATTAAAATCAGATTTCAATTTATCTCATTCTGGGATCGCTTGCGTTCGTCGCTTGGTACTCGTCACCTGCATCGCTCGTTCATAATCGAGCGATGTCGGTTATTTCAATAATCGAGTACTCGAGCGAATTTTCGCTCGAGTTATCCCATCACTATTTCTGAGCCTTATGGGTCTTATAGATTCTTTTCGGTTGCGGCTTTAACGATGGAAAATTTAAAATGTCTACACCCAAAATACTTATTTTATAGCTGGGCAAATGAAAAAGAGTAGAGGGGAAAAAGCAATATTTCCAATGTTACCAATCTTGCGATAATATTACGTGATATTACCACTAATATTATTAATTATATTACTTACTATTACCGGTAATATTACCCTTTATATCACTATACATGGGAACTTATTGCGCGAGCCGGTGTGGACTCGACCTAACCTCACAATATGGCCCGCCCTCGGATGACCTTAACATCGTATAGACACCGCAATGATTCATTCGTTCGAGAAGAATCGAGACCCACTAGAATGGACTAGTACATACGAGAACATTCGAAAACCTTCTCTATGCGCCTAACGATCTATTGACTATTCTAGATTTCTTTTGCTGTAGGTATAAAAGCCGGCGGCAGTGGCCTAGAGGGGGCAGTTATAAATAGACAGTTGACGCGCTAAAATTCAAAATAAATTCTTAGTTATAAATCGTTTTTAAATAGTTCTATAAGTCTTTTATCGTTATTATTTTTGTGCGTTAGTGTTAAATAAATAGTGTTTAAATAAATTGTGACTTTCTATCCACACGGAACCGACGAAAAACGTAACAATTGGTGTCAAGTGTGGCGTGTTTGATAGACTAGAAAAATAAAAAGACTAACAATGGCTGCGAAGAAATTGTTGAAAGACTTGAAAGTGTCCGAACTGAAATCCATATTGGAAGAGAGAGAGTGCGAGACAGATGGAAAGAAAAGCATTTTGCAAACCAGACTGAGAGACGTTTTAAGGGAGGAAGGCGAGGATCCGGACACATTTTGCTTTGAGTTCGAAGGTGACCTTGACTCGTGCCTACAAAAATTAGAAGCTAAAATGACGGAAAACTCTCAAAAATTAGAAGACAGTTTGAATGACAAAATTACAGAAAATTCCCGGGAATTGCAAGACAATTTAAACGACAATTTGAATAGTAAAATAATTGACTTGGAAGTTAATTTAGAAGATAAAATCACAGAGAATTCTCAAAAATTAGAAGACAGTTTGAAAGATAAAATTATGGAAAATTCCCAGGATTTAATTAATATTTTAGAGGATAAAATCATAGAAAATTCTAAAGATCTACAAGCCAGTTTCAATGACAAAATACTTAATTTAGAAGAAAGTTTAAACAATAAGATTATAGAGAATTCTACGGAACTACAAGACAAAATAACGGAGATTGAGGAAGATGTAAATAGAAAAATCGAAATTTTAAAACAAGAAATAGAAAAGGCCAATTCACCAAAATGTCAAGAAACATCGGAGGCACCGAAACTAGTCGAAAATAAGTATATCTCAAAGTCAGTTATTAAGCCTCCACAGTTTGACGGAAAAACCGCTTGGGCCAATTATTTTTGCCAGTTTGAGGCCGCTGGGTGAGAGCGAAATCGGATGGACAATCGCTGAAAGGCTACCGCTTTGACTGTCGACTGCGAGGAGATGCGACTGATATCCTGCAGACACTGTCACCATCGGAACAGGGAGATTATCAGCAATTGGTACGACATTTAGAAATGAGGTACGGCCAAGCTCATTTGGAACATGTCTATCATTCACAGCTAAAAAATCGCATTCAAAAGTCAAATGAGTCTCTGCAGGAGTTTGAAGCCGACGTAGCCCGCCTGGTTCGCCTTGCGTATCCTGCTACGCCCGAGAATGTTATGGAGCGGTTGGCAGTACAGACATTCTCCGATGGCTTACGTGACAGGGAGACAAGGCAAGCGCTTCTTCTAGCCCACCCAACGCGCTTGGTGGATGCTTTAGCACGTGCCCTAGAATTTGAGGCCGCGAAACAGTTCTCGGTCTCTAGTGAGAGTACGGGCGGTCAACCAATGTTCCGACAAATCCGTGGAAAGCATTGTACGGAAAGTCATGGAGGAGTACATGGGCAAGAAAGGACCGACTTGTTGCTGGAATTGCGGCCAGGCAGGACACGTAAGAAGTCACTGTCAAGAAAAAGACGTGGACTCGGTTTCGCCAAGTGTCGAATCAAAGGGACACATATGGAGCAGTACCCAACAGGTTCCAACGAAAACTGTTCAAGTCGCATCGCTACAACACAAGTTCAACAGCATTTTTGTGGCTAGTTTCGTGGATGGAGAGTTACGGACCATGCTGTTGGATACGGGTGCGACCAAAACGATCATCAGGCCGGATATCCTTAAAACATCAAAAAGGATTAAAACAACACAATGGCGACTACGTACAGCTACAGGAAGCTGCGCTCTCATCCATGGAGAGGTAGATCTTAATTTTGTTATCGGAAGCACCTGTTTTAATCATCGAGTGTTAGTAGCAGACATCGAAGATGAACTTATTCTCGGAATGGACATCGTGACCACTAGAGGTTTTGAACTAAACCTCAAACAAGAAATTTTGAAAATAAATGAAGAAGAAGTGGTTCTACATCGAAAATGTGAGGAGACGCTTCGCGTGGTAGTAGCAGAAGATGTTTCGATCCCTGAGCGCTGTGAGATATTTTTGGATGGTCGCCTGGAAGGTAAAACGAATAATGGGAGTATTATTCTGTTGGAGCCAAGGAACCATGACAGCGAAATAGGACGAGGGGTCGCTGTTGGAAAACCCCTGCTACGAGCGAAGAAGTCTGTACCGGTAAGAGTAATGAACACGAATTATCATTCTGTATCCTTGAAGAAGGGAACCCTGTTAGGGTACTGTTGTTCGGCCTCCTCAGTCATTCGAAGCGTGGAAGCCTCCAAAGTTTCGATTTCAAAAATTCCGGACAAAATGGTTAAGGAGTTAGTAAACGTTAAGGGATTATTTCCCGAAGATAGTAGAAAATTGAGAAACCTGATAATCAAGTATCAAGATGTGTTTGATAAAGGAGAAGCAGGACATAGAGGTCGTACCAATTTAGTACAACATAAAATTGACACCGGAGATGCACGACCAATCAAACAAAATCCGAGTAGACTGCCGCTCGCCAAACGTGAAGAAGCTGACAAAATCCTTCGAGAAATGAAAGAAGAGGGTGTCATCGAACCATCTAACAGCCCGTGGACATCGCCGGTAGTACTAGTAAAGAAGAAAGACGGTACCACCAGGTTCTGTGTTGATTATCGGCAACTTAATAATGTTACCAAGAAGGATAGCTATCCCCTGCCGAGGATAGACGATACTCTAGACAGGCTGGCGGGATCGACTATATTCTCTACCTTAGATCTGAAGAGTGGATATTGGCAAGTCGACATGGCGCCGAAAGATAGAGAGAAGACAGCGTTCTCGGTGGGCTCCGGACTGTGGCAATTTACCGTCATGCCTTTTGGATTGTGCAACGCGCCAGCTACCTTTGAGAGACTAATGGAGTCTGTGTTAAAGGGACTATCCTGGACTACCTGTTTAGTGTACCTGGATGACATCATAGTGGTTGGGAAATCCTTTGACGATCATCTGAAGAATTTGGAAGAAGTTTTCAAGCGACTAGGGAGCTCTGGTTTGAAACTTGGGACATGTAGTCTCCTCCCAAGGAGTTGCGGTAGATCTACAGAAGACCAAGACAGTGGAAGAGTGGCCAATACCTAAAGATAAACATGAACTACGAAGCTTTTTGGGACTATGCACATATTATCGCCGCTATGTACAGGGTTTCGCCACCATCGCAAAACCATTGACCAGACTTACCGAAGGCGAGAGGCGTTCTCTTGGGACTCAGATTCTGACGAGGCATTCCGAACATTGAAGAAGGCCCTGACTAGTGCGCCCATACTTAGCTACCCCCTTGGCAACGGAAACTTTATATTGGATACCGACGCTGGCAATGTTGGATTAGGCGCTGTTCTGTCTCAAATCCAGGATGGTCAAGAAAAAGTAATTGGTTATTTTAGTAAGACCTTGTCAAAACTGGAAAGGAACTACTGCGTGACCAGACGAGAATTACTAGCCGTAGTTAAAGCAGTGGAACACTTCTACAAGTATCTCTATGGAAGAAAGTTCTTGTTAAGAACAGACCATGCTGCTTTGAAATGGCTGTTGCAGTTTAAGAATCCTGAAGGGCAGGTAGCTAGATGGATCGAACGATTACAAGAATTTGACTTCGACACAGAACATCGAGCTGGGGCAATCCATCGAAATGCCGGCGCACTTTCCAGAAGACCTTGCGATAAGGACTGTAAGCATTGTTCCCGAGCAGAAGAGAAAGAAGCGAAACTCGTAAGAACAACTGTGGTTAATGATACTTGGCAACCCGAAGATCTTGCAAATGACCAAACCAGTGACCCAGAATTAGGTTTAGTAATTAACTAGAAAAATGCAGACCTAAGACCAACGTGGGAAGAAGTTTGCAGATATTCGCCGAACGTAAAGTCGTACTGGGCTCAGTGGAATTCCTTGGTAATAGATAACGGACTACTTCGCCGTGTGATCGAGAGACCGGAGGGACAAGAAGAGAGAAGGCAGATCGTCATTCCAAAGAAGAGGATCCCGGAAGTCTTGGAGGAAGTTCACAATGGAACCAGCGGTGGACATCTCGGTGTTACCAAGACACTTGCAAGCTGCGGGAACGGTTCTATTGGGTGAACTGCAAAGGAGATGTGAGGAAATGGTGCAAGAAATGTGACGTTTGCGCCGCCATCAATGGACCACAAAAGCGCGGTAAAGCCCCAATGCGCCAGTACAATGTAGGCAGTCCCTTCGAACGAATAGCGATCGACGTGGTTGGTCCTTTCCCAGAGTCGAACGATGTCAACAAATATATTGTGGTAGTAATGGATTACTCCGCAAATGGGTCGAGGCCTACGCGTTGCCAAATCAAGAAGCGTCCACGATTGCTGATGCCCTTGTTAAAGAATGGATCTGCAGGTTTGGTGTTCCCATGGAGCTTCATTCAGATCAGGGAAGAAACTTTGAGTCCAATCTGTTCCAAGGCGTCTGTGAAGTCCTGAACATCCGCAAGACCAGGACGACTGCTCTACATCCACAATCCGATGGGATGGTTGAACGCATGAACAGAACTATCAACCGTTATCTGGCCAAAGTAGTCTCTGACCACCAAAGAGACTGGGACAAATTTCTTCACCTGTTCCTGTTGGCCTACCGTTCATCCGTCCAAGAATCTACAGGGCAAACTCCAGCCAGCATCGTTATGGGACGGGAAGTGCGCCTACCCTGTGATCTGAAATTTGGTTGCCGACCGGGAGAAGAAGTCGCCGGAGAAGATTATGTCCACACACTACGTCAAAGGATGGACGACATTCATCAGAGAGTCCGCCTAAATATTCAAAGTGCTAGTGACCGAATGAAGGAACACTACGACATTCAAGCTGAGCATGGAGGATACCAACCAGGGAAGTTGGTGTGGCTATATAACCCGCAGAGACGTCGTGGGTTATCTCCGAAGCTACAATCCTCGTGGGAAGGGCCATACGAAGTCATGGATAGAATTAATGACGTCGTATACCGTATCAGAAAATTGCCAAAAGGAAAACCGAGGGTAGTCCATTTCAACCGTTTGAGCCCCTACCAAGGCGAAATAGAAGATCGTGCTGGGACCGTGAGAACCTGCAGCTTTGATCCCCCTGATTCGGAGATGTCCTTTGACGATTTCATGGCCCGATACAACAGCAGTGAGAAGGCTCGCTATGGTGTAACCAAAGAAGATCAACGAGACCTCTTTTCCGTGCCTCCTGATTATTCGCTCGCTCATTGTGTGGCTCGAGATTTGCGGATGTCCAGAGGAATCGCTGCGACGTTCAATGAGAAGTTTGGGCGTGTCGGAGAACTACGCCGACAGGATCCAGAGGTTGGAAGCGTCTTGAGGCTAACCGACAATGCACATGGTCAAGCAAGGCACATCTTCTACCTGGTCACCAAGGAATGGTCCCCGAGTAAGCCGACTTATCTCAATCTATGGAAGACCCTGATTGAACTGAGAGAAGCCCTGCTAAACAACAACATTGCACGATTAGCCATTCCGAAGCTGGCGTGTGGACTCGATGGTTTGAGTTGGCGTACAATCCGGAACATGATTGAAGTCTTGTTCAGATTTACGGGAATCGAGATCCTCGTTTGCTGCTACAACCCAAAGCTGAGATCGGGAGAGAAAACTGTAGACTGCTATTTCTACCAGACTTCGCAAAAATTAGGCCAGCTTTGCAAATACCTTTCATTCACCGGTAACAAGAAGAACATGATAATGTTACGGATTCCGTGGGTCCTTAATTCAAAATACACGATAATACACTTAACTAATTTATTTTATTAGCCTGAGACAAGCTCCTCTACTTTGAAAGGCACAGAGGGCTAAACCCCAACCGTGGAATGGTGTATACCCTCGTAGGAGGTAGATGTCCACTCCTCGGAGGATGAACAGTTGTTGTAAGAGGAGGATGGGAAATACGCTGTCCCCTCAGCAACAATAATGTTACGTTTTTCGTCGGTTCCGTGTGGATAGAAAGTCACAATTTATTTAAACACTATTTATTTAACACTAATTAACAAAAATAATAACGATAAAAGACTTATAGAACTATTTACAAACGATTTATAACTAAGAATTTATTTTGAATTTTAGCGTCAACTGTATATTTATAACTGCCCTCTCTAGGCCACTGCCGCCGGCTTTTTATACCGACAGGTAAAAAGAAATCTAGAATAGTCCAAAGATCGTTAGCGCATAGAGAAGGTTTCTCGAATGTCCTCGTATGTACGCGTCCATTCTAGTGGGTCTCGATCTCTTCTTCGAACGAATGAATCATTGCGGTGTCTATGCGATGTTAAGGTCATCCGAGGGCGGCCATATTGTGAGGTTAGGCTTTCGAGTCCACACTGGCTCGCAACACTGCCCCCTTCTTAGGCACATGGCTCGTCCCGAGATGTATACGTGAATGAAGGTATTTGCAAAGCTGGCCCCTGGTACATTGCGAAGTCTGGTAGAAATAGCAGTCTACAGTTTTCTCTCCCGATCTCAGCTTTGGGTTGTAGCAGCAAACGAGGATCTCGATTCCCGTAAATCTGAACAAGACTTCAATCATGTTCCGGATTGTACGCCAACTCAAACCATCGAGTCCACACGCCAGCTTCGGAATGGCTAATCGTGCAATGTTGTTGTTTAGCAGGGCTTCTCTCAGTTCAATCAGGGTCTTCCATAGATTGAGATAAGTCGGCTTACTCGGGGACCATTCCTTGGTGACCAGGTAGAAGATGTGCCTTGCTTGACCATGTGCATTGTCGGTTAGCCTCAAGACGCTTCCAACCTCTGGATCCTGTCGGCGTAGTTCTCCGACACGCCCAAACTTCTCATTGAACGTCGCAGCGATTCCTCTGGACATCCGCAAATCTCGAGCCACACAATGAGCGAGCGAATAATCAGGAGGCACGGAAAAGAGGTCTCGTTGATCTTCTTTGGTTACACCATAGCGAGCCTTCTCACTGCTGTTGTATCGGGCCATGAAATCGTCAAAGGACATCTCCGAATCAGGGGGATCAAAGCTGCAGGTTCTCACGGTCCCAGCACGATCTTCTATTTCGCCTTGGTAGGGGCTCAAACGGTTGAAATGGACTACCCTCGGTTTTCCTTTTGGCAATTTTCTGATACGGTATACGACGTCATTAATTCTATCCATGACTTCGTATGGCCCTTCCCACGAGGATTGTAGCTTCGGAGATAACCCACGACGTCTCTGCGGGTTATATAGCCACACCAACTTCCCTGGTTGGTATCCTCCATGCTCAGCTTGAATGTCGTAGTGTTCCTTCATTCGGTCACTAGCACTTTGAATATTTAGGCGGACTCTCTGATGAATGTCGTCCATCCTTTGACGTAGTGTGTGGACATAATCTTCTCCGCGACTTCTTCTCCCGGTCGGCAACCAAATTTCAGATCACAAGGTAGGCGCACTTCCCGTCCCATAACGATGCTGGCTGGAGTTTGCCCTGTAGATTCTTGGATGGATGAACGGTAGGTCAACAGGAACAGGTGAAGAAATTTGTCCCAGTCTCTTTGGTGGTCAGAGACTATTTTGGCCAGATAACGGTTGATAGTTCTGTTCATGCGTTCAACCATCCCATCGGATTGTGGATGTAGAGCAGTCGTCCTGGTCTTTCGGATGTTCAGGATTTCACAGACGCCTTGGAACAGATTGGATTCAAAGTTTCTTCCCTGATCTGAATGAAGCTCCATGGGAACACCAAACCTGCAGATCCATTCTTTAACAAGGGCATCAGCAACGGTGGACGCTTCTTGATTTGGCAACGCGTAGGCCTCGACTCATTTGCTGAAGTAATCCATTAGTAGTTATTAGTCCATTATTAGTACCACAATGTATTTGTTGCCATCGTTCGTCTCCGGAAAAGGACAAGCCACGTCGATCGGTATTCGTTCGAAGGGACTGCCAACATTGTACTGGCGCATAGGGGCTTTACCACGCTTTTATGGCCCATTGAGGGCTGCGCAAGTGTCACATTTCTTATACCAGGCCCTCACATCTTCTTTGCAGTTCACCCAGTAGAACCGTTCACGCAGCTTGCCAAGTGTCTTGGTAACACCAAGATGTCCACCGCTGGTTCCATTGTGAACTTCCTCCAAGACTTCTGGGACCCTCTTCTTTGGAATGACGATTTGCCTTCTCTCTTCTTGTCCCTCCGGTCGCTCGATCACACGGCGAAGTAGTCCGTTATCTATTACCAAGGAATTCCACTGGGCCCAGTACGACTTTACGTTCGGCGAATATCTGCAAACTTCTTCCACGTTGGTCTTTGGCCTGTGTTTTCCAGTTAATTACTTAAACCTAATTCTGGGTCACTGGTTTGGTCATTTGCAAGTATCTTCGCTACAACTATCATTAACCAAGTTGTTCTTAGGAGTTTCACTTCTTTCTCTTCTGCTCGGGAACAATGCTTACAGTCCTTAGCGCAAGGTCTTCTGGAAAGTGCGTCGGCATTCCAATGGATTGCCCCAGCTCGATGTTCTGTGTCGAAGTCAAATTCTTGTAATTGTTCAATCCATCTAGCTACCTGCCCTTCAGGATTCTTAAACTGCAACACCCATTTCAAAGCAGCATGGTCTGTTCTTAACAAGAACTTTCTTCCATAGAGATACTTGTAGAAGTGTTCCACTGCTTTAACTACTGCTAGTAATTCTCGTCTGGTTACACAGTAGTTCCTTTCCGGTTTTGACAAGGTCTTACTAAAATATCCAATGACTTTTTCTTGACCATCCTGGATCTGAGACAGAATAGCGCCTAACGCAACATTGCTAGCGTCGATATCCAATATAAAGTTTCCGTTGCCAAGAGGGTAGCTAAGTATGGGCGCACTAGTCAGGTCCTTCTTCAATTTTCGGAATGCCTCGTCAGAATCTGAGTCCCAAGAGAAACGCCTCTCGCCTTCGGTAAGTCTGGTCAATGGTTTTGCGATGGTGGCGAAACCCTGTACATAGCGGCGATAATATGTGCATAGTCCCAAAAAGCTTCGTAGTTCATGTTTATCTTTAGGTATTGGCCACTCTTCCACTGTCTTGGTCTTCTGTAGATCTACCGCAACTCCTTGGGAGGAGACTACATGTCCCAAGTTTCAAACCAGAGCTCCCTAGTCGCTTGAAAACTTCTTCCAAATTCTTCAGATGATCGTCAAAGGATTTCCCAACCACTATGATGTCATCCAGGTACACTAAACAGGTAGTCCAGGATAGACCCTTTAACACAGACTCCATTAGTCTCTCAAAGGTAGCTGGCGCGTTGCACAATCCAAAAGGCATGACGGTAAATTGCCACAGTCCGGTGCCCACCGAGAACGCTGTCTTCTCTCTGTCTTTCGGCGCCATGTCGACTTGCCAATATCCACTCTTCAATCTAAGGTAGAGAATATAGTCGATCCCGCCAGCCTGTCTAGAGTATCGTCTATCCTCGGCAGGGGATAGCTATCCTTCTTGGTAACATTATTAAGTTGCCGATAATCAACACAGAACCTGGTGGTACCGTCTTTCTTCTTTACTAGTACTACCGGCGATGTCCACGGGCTGTTAGATGGTTCGATGACACCCTCTTCTTTCATTTCTCGAAGGATTTTGTCAGCTTCTTCACGTTTGGCGAGCGGCAGTCTACTCGGATTTTGTTTGATTGGTCGTGCATCTCCGGTGTCAATTTTATGTTGTACTAAATTGGTACGACCTCTATGTCCTGCTTCTCCTTTATCAAACACATCTTGATACTTGATTATCAGGTTTCTCAATTTTCTACTATCTTCGGGAAATAATCCCTTAACGTTTACTAACTCCTTAACCATTTTGTCCGGAATTTTTGAAATCGAAACTTTGGAGGCTTCCACGCTTCGAATGACTGAGGAGGCCGAACAACAGTACCCTAACAGGGTTCCCTTCTTCAAGGATACAGAATGATAATTCGTGTTCATTACTCTTACCGGTACAGACTTCTTCGCTCGTAGCAGGGGTTTTCCAACAGCGACCCCTCGTCCTATTTCGCTGTCATGGTTCCTTGGCTCCAACAGAATAATACTCCCATTATTCGTTTTACCTTCCAGGCGACCATCCAAAAATATCTCACAGCGCTCAGGGATCGAAACATCTTCTGCTACTACCACGCGAAGCGTCTCCTCACATTTTCGATGTAGAACCACTTCTTCTTCATTTATTTTCAAAATTTCTTGTTTGAGGTTTAGTTCAAAACCTCTAGTGGTCACGATGTCCATTCCGAGAATAAGTTCATCTTCGATGTCTGCTACTAACACTCGATGATTAAAACAGGTGCTTCCGATAACAAAATTAAGATCTACCTCTCCATGGATGAGAGCGCAGCTTCCTGTAGCTGTACGTAGTCGCCATTGTGTTGTTTTAATCCTTTTTGATGTTTTAAGGATATCCGGCCTGATGATCGTTTTGGTCGCACCCGTATCCAACAGCATGGTCCGTAACTCTCCATCCACGAAACTAGCCACAAAAATGCTGTTGAACTTGTGTTGTAGCGATGCGACTTGAACAGTTTTCGTTGGAACCTGTTGGGTACTGCTCCATATGTGTCCCTTTGATTCGACACTTGGCGAAACCGAGTCCACGTCTTTTTCTTGACAGTGACTTCTTACGTGTCCTGCCTGGCCGCAATTCCAGCAACAAGTCGGTCCTTTCTTGCCCATGTACTCCTCCATGACTTTCCGTACAATGCTTTCCACGGATTTGTCGGAACATTGGTTGACCGCCCGTACTCTCACTAGAGACCGAGAACTGTTTCGCGGCCTCAAATTCTAGGGCACGTGCTAAAGCATCCACCAAGCGCGTTGGGTGGGCTAGAAGAAGCGCTTGCCTTGTCTCCCTGTCACGTAAGCCATCGGAGAATGTCTGTACTGCCAACCGCTCCATAACATTCTCGGGCGTAGCAGGATACGCAAGGCGAACCAGGCGGGCTACGTCGGCTTCAAACTCCTGCAGAGACTCATTTGACTTTTGAATGCGATTTTTTAGCTGTGAATGATAGACATGTTCCAAATGAGCTTGGCCGTACCTCATTTCTAAATGTCGTACCAATTGCTGATAATCTCCCTGTTCCGATGGTGACAGTGTCTGCAGGATATCAGTCGCACCGCAGTGCGACAGTCAGCGGTAGCCTTTTCATTGTCCATCCGTTCGCTCTCGCAGCGGCCTCAAACTGCAAAAATAATTGGCCCAAGCGGTTTTTCCGTCAAACTGTGGAGGCTTAATAACTGACTTTGAGATATACTTATTTTCGACTAGTTTCGGTGCCTCCGATGTTTCTTGACATTTTGGTGAATTGGCCTTTTCTATTTCTTGTTTTAAAATTTCGATTTTTCTATTTACATCTTCCTCAATCTCTGTTATTTTATCTTGTGTATCTATTATCTTTTCTTCTAATTCCTGTATTTTATTATTAAAGCTGGCCTGTATATCTTTAGAATTTTCTGCGATCTTATCTTCTAAAATATTAATTAAATCCTGGGAATTTTTCATCATTTTATCACTGATTTTATCTTCTAAATTATTCAAATTGCCGTTTAAATTGTCTTGCAATTCTCGGGAATTTTCTGTAATTTTGTCATTCAAACTGTCTTCTAATTTTTGAGAGTTTTCCGTCATTTTATCTTCTAATTTTTGTAGGCACGAGTCAAGGTCACCTTCGAACTCAAAGCAAAATGTGTCCGGATCCTCGCCTTCCTCCCTCAAAACGTCTCTCAGTCTGGTTTGCAAAATACTTTTCTTTCCATCTGTCTCGCACTCTCTCTCTTCCAATATGGATTTCAGTTCGGACACTTTCAAGTCTTTCAACAATTTCTTCGGAGCCATTGTTAGTCTTTTTATTTTTCTTATCACACACGCCACACCTGACACCAATTGTTACGTTTTTCGTCGGTTCCGTGTGGATAGAAAGTCACAATTTATTTAAACACTATTTATTTAACACTAATTAACAAAAAACTAATAACGATAAACGACTTATAGAACTATTTACAAACGATTTATAACTAAGAATTTATTTTTGAATTTTAGCGCGTCAACTGTATATTTATAACTGCCCTCTCTAGGCCACTGCCGCCGGCTTTTATACCGACAGGTAAAAGAAATCTAGAATAGTCCAAAGATCGTTAGGCGCATAGAGAAGGTTTTCGAATGTCCTCGTATGTACGCGTCCATTCTAGTGGGTCTCGATTCTTCTCGAACGAATGAATCATTGCGGTGTCTATGCGATGTTAAGGTCATCCGAGGGCGGGCCATATTGTGAGGTTAGGTCGAGTCCACACCGGCTCGCAACAATAAGTTCCCCATGTATAGTGATATAAAGGGTAATATTACCGGTAATATAGTAAGTAATATAATTAATAATATTAATTGGTAATATCACGTAATATTATCGCAAGATTGGTAACATTGGAAATATTGCTTTTTTCCCACTCTACTCTTTTTCATTTGCCCAGCTATAAAATAAGTATTTTGGGTGTAGACATTTTAAATTTTCCATCGTTAAAAGCCGCAACCGAAAGAATCTATAAGACCCATAAGTACTCAGAAATAGTGATGGGATAACTCGAGCGAAAATACGCTCGAGTACTCGATTATTGAAATAACCGACATCGCTCGATTATGAACGAGCGATGCAAGTGACAAACCTAAGCGATGCGAAGAGTACCAAGCGACGAACCCAAGCGATCCTAGAATGAAATAAATTGAAATCCGATTTTAATGTGACCTACTCGATAAAAAGCCGAGCGAATTTTCTACATACATTGCAGGTAGCAAATTTATACGACGCCGTATATACCGGGTGCGTCTCAAAAGTGGCTCACTCCTATAACTTTTTATTTTTATAGATAAAAAAAAATGAGATTTGGTATGTTTAGTATATGACATAAATTAGGATTGATTGACGTATTCAATTGTTTTCTGTCACTTCCTGTTTCACCGGAAATGGCTACAATTTTTGATTTTTAAATGGCACCCTCGGTATTTTTTTACTTTATTCGATAGAAAATGGCATTCTAAATAGAATGACGTATCATATGTCAACTTTTGACATATTCGCTCAAAAACAAATTGTATTATAAATGTCAATCTAGAGTGCCAGGTCTGTGTTAAAAACACTAATTTTTAATCAAGGATCTAATAATCAGAGGACATAAAGAGAAATCGACATTTTTATTTTCTCTTATAAGAAGGAATACATATTAAAGAAAGGAAAATAAGACGGCTTTATTATTAGAAGTTTAGATACACGAAGGCAACAAAAGATAAAAATATAAGAAAATAACTGTATACGTCCTTAACTTAAAGATTTATTTTATAAAGAATGGCGAAGTGTGATCTCAAACATTTTATTCGAAGTACTGAAGCAAGCGAAATATTAATAATTTCACTATTAGAGTTGGGGGTTGGAACCCTTTGGAGTTACAACGGCAAAATAAAACACTAATTCATCGAACTTAAAAGTTAAGCTTTAATCATCTGCCGATGGTGCTAACAGGGTTAGCGAAAAGCGCGTCCAATGTTAAGAAGTACCGTATTTTGGTGTATATTGTGGATTGTGGTAAATTAATGTTTTATTTCACTAGTAAACAAGAATACTATTTTTACAAAGGACATTCTTTTTTATATTTATCAGTTCGTTACGTCTGTGCATTTACTCGAAAACTGTACGTATACAGTTCATACCAAATAAACTTTTAGTCACGTGATTAAGCTTGACCGGCCCACTTTTATATATTTTCTTTTAATCAAAATATTTTAGGAAACCAAAATAAAAAAAAATGTTATTATTTACATCAACAAAACTCACCTTCTTAACTTGTTTACAGGGCCATTTCTACCGCTTTCTCGTTCAAAATATTCTAATAAAGTTGCGATGAGTTTCTTACGGCAATTAAGCTATCTTGTACACTTCGCACTAAAAGAGGTTCTAAAAAGAACAATGTTCGGCTTCAAGGTCTGCTAGTAAATATTTTCAAGCTTAAAGTAAACCAAAAACCAAAAACTCTTAATACAAAACTAAGTGTCAAAACGAATGACAGTGTCAGGAAATAAATAAATAAATGCGGCAACTTGACATTTTTTACAACAGAGCTACCACCTGAATCTCCAACGCGAAATTTAAATTCCAGTTAGTCAGCACGGCGCCGAATATGTCGATGGTTAGAAACAATGAATTTAAAAATTGCGCCCTGGATTGCTTGTCTAAAAGTTTAATACTAAACTTAACACTTACTTTAAAAGTAAAGACTTTTACAGAGATACATATATATTACTGTATGCGTTATTTTTTAGAAATCGTTTGTTATATTCAATCACAATTTAGCACCAGTGTAGGACTTGGTATTCTCAACAGATTAAGTTGATTAAGTACTTAAAAATTCTTATAAAACAGACATCGTCGGTTTTTCCCCTTGCCCTTCGTTTTCTACCGGTATTCTACTGTAGTCGTCCACGACGAGGCAACGTCGCTTCATGCGGTCGATTTATCACGATTTCACTTGCGTTGCTGCGTACGACATCCACAATAATGCACTTCGGGGGTGTTTTTATTTATACGGTTTGCAGTAGAGAATATTTCAGAACGACCATTAAATTGGGATTAAAGTTAACTACCCCTTTCCATTTTTATCTTTCCTATATTAGGAATATATTTATACCTATTACTATATTATGAAAACAAGCAGTAATTATATAATATTTTATTTTAAATTAATTATATCCTATTTTATATTAGGTTAATTATTAATAACATCCATTCTACTTCCGATATTATATAAAAAGTTCTATTACACAAACATTGGATAATCTCAGGAATATAAATAAACATAAAATAATTCGAGCGTTTCAAGGTCATGGTCTTCATCACTTTCCTTCAGTTTGTGGTTTTCCAACAAACAATTTATTTAGCAAATTAGCTTTTACAATTAATTTATTCACCCGTGAAATAAAATTATAATGATTTTGACAAATTTATTTTTGAAACAATTTTGAACAGGTTACTAGAAAAAAATATGCATGTGACTTGCAGGAGTCAAACCAGAAAGAAGTGCCAACTTTCTAAACTAATATAAATTGGTATTTATAACAGATCAATTATTGTAAGTTTAGTTTCTGTTAAATATATTTTGAATATTGTTAAATAATGTTTTTTTTTCTACAATTTGTCTTTGCAATTAGGTAAATGCAGAGTTTCGTATTAAACGTTCGCTGATGTTGCTTATTTAAGATGACAGGAACATTAATGAATTAAAAGGGATTTCTGTTGAGCCCTAATACATTGATAAAATAAAGGTAAAACTTGACTAAAAGGAAAGGAAAAAACTCCAATAAAACCTTTCAAAGGTTATTGAATAAATAATTGTTAAACACTGCAGGTTTTATCTAAGAAACATGAAACATGCCATTGATATATTATAAGATTTCATGATTTCAAACTATTTTTAGACATGACTGATTTACATTCGATATAGCTTATACAATAGAATAATATTTCCAATATATTGTATTACATTAATATCTATTATGTACACTTAAAACCGATAACGATTACAAAGTAAACTAAAAAGTTTGATAAATAAACATTAATAGTAATATTGCAACGTGTACACATATGTTCGCGATTCTTAAAATAAACAGACTAATTTTACATAAACTTGGATAGCAAAACGAATGCTAATAACTTTTGCTTAAAAAAATATATTTTTTCTTTAACTTTTTGAATTAATACAGATATAGGTATGCATATCCAAATTAATTAGCCAAACTTTTTAGCACATACATACACAACGTTAGTACGTCATAATATGTGTGTGTATAAGTTGGTCCAGATTTCTTATAACAAGACTTAACTGAATAATAATATTATTAATGTCAATTGGGTGCCAAAATGTTCAGAAAAAAATTGGGATTATTTAAAAATGTTTAGTACACAACCATCACACTGTAGATTACTATATTCGGTACTAGTGTCACAAAAGTGTCTACACCCCTAGCGAAATAGTGGCGTGGTTTTGGCGGTTGGGATGCCATAAAATTTAAAAATATCAGTTCCAATACTCTCTGAAATTAAATTAATGATTCAATTAATTCCCATCAAAAATGTGTTTTTGGGTCTTTCTCAGTCTTTCATCCTATAAGTTTGATGCACTCGCATATTTAAATTACAAAGTTAATTCAAAAAATGGCTAAGTGGAGTTCTCGAGGAATCCATCCCCATTCTAAAGAAAATCCAGTAATTTATTAATTCAACCCGTTCGTTACAAAAAACTCCTCAATTTAAACAGAAACCATATAAAGCAAAGATATATGTAAAGCATAAAAAGGGCCCGACACACAAAGATTTCTGAGAGATTTCAACTGTACTTTTCGTTTCTAAGCTACAGGGTCTTTTCGAAAAGCTTGCAATTTTGGATACCCCCGTATCTCTGTTATTGTGAAAGGTATCGTGAAGGTGAAAACTGTTTATTGTAGAATTTTTTACGTAGAATACAGTGGCGTAGTATGTTATTCTACGAAAATAATATTTTTGAAGATATGAACTAAAGTTCTTTTCTTAAAGGGAACACCCTTTAAGAAAACATAACTTTAAGTTAAATTAACTTTTTTTTTTAATTTTTAAATAAGCTTCTCAAAAATATATATCACTTCATAGTTATTTTCACTATTTACTGCAATATTTAAAAGTTTTCATTAAAAAATCATTTTTATTAGTAGGCCATGATTGATAATAAAAGAAGCTAAAGAATTTTAGCCCGGCTAGCAGTATACTTGCTGCTAGCCGGGTCTTTTTTTATTTTGGGAGCCACTAATAAATTCTTTATATATCATGGAAACTTAACTCTCCTACCGCTAAATTTGTAAATCTTAGAAGCTACCATACCGGAACTTTTAGATATTCCTTTAAATAATTTACGTGAAATATACTTTCAGCAAGATGGGATTCCCCCTCACAACTTTGAAAATATTAGAATTTTGTTAAATGACTATTTCCCAAATCAATGAATTGGGACCAATGGATACATACGATAGCCTCCCTGTTCCCCGGATTTGTCCATTCTCGATTTTTGTATTTAGGGATTTTTGAAATTAAATATATCGTGGCAACTACAACAATGTCGAAAGCCTCGAAAATGTTATAAGGGAAGTTTTAGATATTTGCAAACCCATCCCGTTATAAAAAAAGAAGAAAAACATTCAGAGATTCAGTGGTAACAGTTTAAAAGTAAAATATTTCGGTCTCATATAAAATTTTAATACGTGTAAGTATGACGGCCTATTATCTATCACGGCCTACCAATAGGAAACGATATCTTTTAAATATTACAGAGAATAGTGAAAATAAATATAGAGTGATATATATTTTTGAGAGGCTCATAGCAAGACAGATCATATGATTTATAAATTAACAGGCTGCTATTTGAACTAACCTAACCAAAAAGACCCTGTAGCTCAGAAACGCAGAGGGCTACGAAAATTTTGTGGACAGCATCTTTCGTTTGACAAATCAATCCTATCTTTACTAATAACGGAGATACCGTATGATTTCAACCAAAATGGGACACCCTGTACATACAGTCTGCACATCGCCAAAATTATAATCGACTATCATTCTCCAGCCGTCTTTGACGCCGTTTTTTTTTTCGATCGTATATCGTATGGTACTTTTGAGGATGCTGCAAATGCAAAATAAATTAACGACATGGTACATGTACGTTTTGTTATTAATAATTAAGATGGTAGTACATTTTTATTAAAATAGCGTTTGTTCAGAATAAATGCAATATCCGAGCCGAACATGTATACGAGCTATTATTAGACCTTTATCAACGATAATAACAATCCATTAAACAACCGGCGCGCGGCGTGTCCTCATTGTTGTTGATGTACGTTATAACTTTTAGTTTAAAATATATTCAAAAATACGTATTTATAATCCCTTTTATAGAAACACAAGCTAAGAAAATAGAAGCAAAAAAGTTTCTATAACAAAAACGTAAAGCATTTATAAATTTCCATAACAGCGCTTTCAGATGGAGCGGAGCGTCCGCGCGGACGGTCCGCGATTTCGAGCAAGTACCATGAGTTTATATGAACAATTTCACATGGGTCGCGTATGCTCCGTCCGGATGAGTTTGTCGACTGCTATCTTGAAAAAACATCCTCGCGGACGGTCAGCTCTATCTGAAAGCGCTGTTAACTTTATTACAGCGTGTGACAGCGTTTTCAGATGGAGCGGAGCGTCCGCGTCGGACCATCCGCGACTTCGAGCAAGTACCATGAGTTTATATGAACGATTTCACATGGGTCGCGTATGCTCCGTCGGGATGAGACCTATATTGAAAAAAACATCCGCGCGGACGCTTCGCGCGTACGGTCCGCTCCATCTGAAAGCGCTCTTATTTGTATTAAGAGGATTCTTGTATGTAGGTATTGTACATTTTTTAAACAAAAAATTGCTTAGGGGCGAAATACATGGAGAGATTGTGCAAGAATTAGATCCACTCCTAAAGACTTAGGTTCTTATGTGTCTTGGTTTGAATATACAATATATAAGCATATACGATTACAACAATCTAATTGGTGTTAAAAAGAGAAAGAGGTATAGAGAATTTATATCCGTTCATTTAGGAGACGCGTATAAGTACTGCTAGATTTATCTCAACAATTAATCATTTTGCTACAGTACAATACCTACCGTTATGTTCCAAATACTATTGGTGAATCCCAGGTGTACCTGCTAAATTGAATTTCACTACCACATGGGTCGTATTTAACCATGTTGCACCTAGGAACCATGGCAACTCTTAATTTTATTAGTTTTTCTGTTTACCAACTGGTATAAAGTCGGTTGTGTCACATCATGGATCACTGAGCGATCCATTTCTAACAAATGCAGGAGTTAGGCAGGGATGTGTCTTAGCGCCCCTCCTATTCAACATATTCATGGCAGCGCTCTCCATTATAGTGGACAGCAAACTGCAGGAGAGAGGGTTGGGCATTAGATATAGATACGACGGCGGTCTGTTCAACATAAAAAGACTCAAGGCAAAAACACGTACAAAATTCATCACAGAACTTCAATACGCTGATGACTGCGCTCTAGTTGCAAACAAGTTACAACAATTACAAGAAATGTTGAACACATATAGCTGGGCATACGAGGCTTTGGGCCTTAAGCTAAACATCTATACAAAACCAAAATCATGTGCACTCCCCCGGAAGATCACAACAATGCTATAAAAATCGGAGAACTATTGGAATATGTGGCGGAATTCAATTACCTACCTCGGCAGTTTGATTTCGGAAAAGGCCAATATTGAATCTGAAATTCAGCACAGGATTAGCAGCGCCTCAAGAGCATTCTGGAAATTAAAAGACATGGTTTTCTACAATCATGACTTGAGTACAAAAACGAAACTTGCAGTGTACCGAGCAATTATAATCCCCACCATGTTATATGGGAGCGAAATCTTGGTGCCATACCGCCGACACATGAACGCATTAAACAAGTTGCAACAGAGACACCTTAGACAACTCTGAAGAATCCGGTGGTTCCATCATGTCTCAAACGTATCGGTCCCTGAAAAAGCTAACTGCGAGAGTATTGGAGTCATGGTTACAAAATCCCGCTTAAGATGGGCTGGTCACGTATGCAGAATGCAAGAAAACCGCATACCAAAATATCTGCTTTACGGTGAGCTTGTAGACGGTAAGGGGAGGCCGGGTAGACAACTGAAAAGGTACAAGGACATTTTCCACGAAAACTTAAAGGGGATTAACATGCAGAATGAGTGGGAAGAAGCAGCTCACATTACAACTCAATGGAGAAGAGTTGTAAACTCAGTTAACAGCGAGAACCAAAAAAGAGGCAACAAAGCAATGAGATTTATGAATGTCCGGATTGTGGTAGGCAGATAACATCACGTATCGGGCTTTTCAGTCACAGAAAAGCTCATGAAAGAAAACGCCTTGCGTGACCATCTTCTGATGTGTGTCGAATACTCATCAGCGAGTAATGGCAGTATGTATGTATGTAAGATTGTCACGGAGTTTTTTAACAGGACACAGTCTCCTCAACGAACAACTCAAAGTAGATTGACGCTCAGAAAGAGCACATTCTTTAGGGAAAATGAGGAAACACCAGAACACCTCATTGAGTGCGCCGAGACGACAAACATCCGTGCCATAAACTTTGGTACGACTTATATTGGAGATTGAGAACTACCTTTTCTAAAACCCTCTTAGGTACCGGCTTTTGTTTAAGCTCTGAGACTGTATGATGGCCGTGATTGGCCTGTTGGGTAAATAGTATAAATATATTTCGATAGACGAGTCTTCAATTATGAGAAGAAAGAATGAGTTTTAAATTGACTCTTCTTTTAACTGACACCATTTGAGTAAAAACAAATAAAAGGTAGTTATACTTTTTTGTCAAACTGCTGTAAATAATAAAAGTATTTCGGCAGTAAGTGACGTAGGTTTAAATTAAGTTTGACACACACAAACTTTTTCAATATTTCTGTATTTTGTGCGGTGTTAATTTTGCCAGAAAAAAATATATAGAGATATTGTTATAAAGCAAGTAATTTATTGTTACACACCAATTAAAAAATTGAAATCAAATAAAACAAAAACCAAATTAAAATACAGTAATTGAAATACCTGTAAGTATAGAATAATTTATCTTTATAATACGATCACTTAAGCACTTATTCACTCTTCATAAAATTATTTTATCTAATTCAATTAGTTATAAAATATTGTAATAAAAAGCTAGTCAAGAACTTATTGTTTAATCTTATCGAGGGAACAATTCAAAGAACTAAATAATGATATAATACATTTTACATTATACTGAATATAATGTGTAGACAAGGAGTTTTACTGAAATCAACAAAATTTTACATTTTATGTCTACGTAACTTGTATAAAAGAACTAACTAAATTTATTATCTTTACTCGGTAAGAATGGCTTTTGTAAAGATATACATACAATGGTTTAAACATCTTTATTGCATGAGCTACACCATATAAATTGTTCAATTAACACTTTGTAAACTGACTGTAAACTGTAAACGTTTGTGACTGCAGCTAGGTATATTAAAGAATATCAATATAATTGTCTGCTGCAAATTCAAATCGAGATGAATTTATTGTCATCGGTATAGATATTGACATTGACCTCATAGGTATAGAACAAATATTTGTATTATTAATTGTTTTCTTTTAATTACTTTGTCTTCTAATTTTAGATATTCCCAAAATTTTTCAGAAATACCTTCCCACAAATTACTATTTTTTTGTTGTTACATTTTCTGCGAGACAGATTCATCCAGAAAACAAGTAATTTGTGTTTATAGTTTATCGACATTGTTTGTATTTGAACCTTCCTGTAAGAACTGCATGTGTGGGTAGCAACGAGTACTCGAAAGATAACAATACTACTCACGTGTTAACTCGACATTATCGTTCCAAGAATGGATTGTCTAACGGTTTCCTCAAAGTTAGATAAAATAATCTCGAATGGAGGAAAAAGTTATATCACTTTTGTTTTTACAAATGGCGTTTAATCGTAAATGAACAATTATTTTCTATCTATCTGAGATAGCAGTTGCGTATGTGTATGTAAGTCTCGTTGGGTGGTAATGATAATTACAGCGGAATAATTAAAAAAATATCTGCTGCATACAAAACATAGTGCTTGTGTGGATAAGGTTTATCAGGTCATTGAATTATGAAATACGAAAATTACCTTAAAACTTACACTATTAACATGACACTGTTACAGTTTGGTTACAGGTAGGGTAAAAACAGAAAACAGGTCTGTTTTAAGCTGGAACCGTCCCAACTAATTTATCAATCAGTAATATTTAGCGACATATACAAGGTGTTAATTAAAAAGTCGGAGAAAGTTCAGGAAATGGTTCCTTTTTTAAAAATAAGTTTCTTTCATATCAAATTTTTCGATTTGACGTTTCCCTACAAAGAGATTTGCATGATGTACCGAGTATCCCATTTCTAGTTGCAATTAAGGTTGAACGATAATGGATTTTACCTATCGATAAGTTATCGGAATTCATCTATCGATATATTTTAGTTATCGATATGTCAATGATCATCTATAAATATCGATAAGTATCAATAACTCGATAGATATATCGATAATTTTGAAATCACCTATTGTTATTTGATGTAACAATAGTTATCGATACATCGAAAAAAAATCCCATCCCTAATCCGTAATTGCAATTTCCATTTGATGATTATCTCGCTTATTAATAAAAATCTGAGTAAAAATAGAACTTTACGATTTTGACGAACCAGAGTACTTCTTTGTGAAAACCAAAATGACCAAAATTGTCACGGCCAGCATTCTTAGTTTCTATTACAAGGTGATTTTAAAAACATTGCAACTTCAAGCACTCCTCGTTTCTAATTTGTTTGACAACTTATCAAAACAAAATCAAAAAAATATGAAAAAGGATTAATATAGAACTTTTCACGTAGGATCCATTTGGGGTAGTTACCAAAGGTAGTTTTCTTAATATGTCCATTTTTAAAATATTGACTAAATTTTAATTGATTTAAATAATAATTTATTATAAAAATAATTTAAAAAATCAAAAAGTGATTTGTCATGAGAAATTCGATTTCGATATCAGTGTCTCCTACTTGAAGGAAACTTGAAATGAACTATTCATTTCAGAGGTATAGGGTGTAGAAGTTTCATCTTTATTTCGATTTTTTCTAAATAATTTCTGAACTAACGTCGATATTTGGTATATTGTATATTAAGCCTTGCATATTGTTGCAAACGTATTTTATACTACTTTTATATTTACTATTTTTCTTAATATTTTGACTACAACTGTTTATACTTTATACTGCTTCAAAGCCTAATATTTCTATGTTAATCACAAATAATCCACTCTTTGATGCATAGAAACTTAATTAACTTTACTGGCAGATATCTCAGAAAATCTTAGAAGAATAATATGTTGTTTTTTTATAAAATTTTACAAATAAGTAAACTATGTAAACAAAGTAAAGGGTTTAAAGTCCATCCAACAAACCAGGGAAGAATTCGATAGACAACAGACAACAGCCGAAAATGACAGAAAGTATTACCTGTGAATCAAAATGAGAGACACAATGACACAACTGTCACTGTCATGTCATTGTATCCTTCCGTTGGGCAAACTATAGTCAAAAGATTTGAGAACATAGTTGTTGATGAGAATAATTTTCGATACGTAAAAGTTAATGTACAGGGACTGCTCAAAATATTCGAAAGATGGGCAAGAATTTGGGAAGCAGATAAAGAAAAGTAAAACTAAAAAACAGTTCCAACAGAATGTTCGCACATCTTTGACGGTATAAGGACTATAAGGACTTAATCTATGTTTTTTAGACAAGCAAAAAATAATTGCATTACCTAATTTCACCGGACTCTGAAACCGGAATAGAAAACAAATTATTTGATGCAGGAGACTTTTTTGTTCACACTGCACCAGGAATACTCCTAGTTATTGTCTTAACTCTACTTATTGTCATAAAATTATAAAACAGCTTAATTTGAAAATTTTAATTCAAATTGGTGTGTTATAAGTGCAGAACAAAGGCAGGATGGATTTGATTAATTTCCTGCAGATTTTTTCGTAACGTTTAGTTCATTAAACATCATTGGCTCAAGTTTCGTTTACTTGAAATCAGTTATGTAAGAAATATTTGTTTATTAGAGTTATTAGAGTTCATATTCGAGTTTTTCAACTTTAGAATAGCTGAAATCACGGCTACTTTCGTTTACTTGAAACCAGTAATGTAAGTAATATTTGTTTATTTAGTATTTGGAAGCCTTTTTCAATAGTATGTCATAAAAAATTTTCTGCGGAAATGCATAATTTTCAGTTTTTCAACTTTAGAATAGCTGAAACCAGTTACGTGAAAACACGTTTCTGTTATTCATTCTAGAAATTTTTCTAAGCATAGACACGCATAAAAACTTCTTGCGGAAGTGTACCATTTTCATTTATTGATAAAATATTGTAAAATATAGCAAGATTTGAAAAGTACCAGGCAATTGGAATTCGTAAACAGACGCGTTTTAGCTTACAGCGTGTTTTGATTGCTTTCGTTAGGTTTGTTTTGGTTTGATTTGCTTTGGTTTGGTTTGTTGGTTTATTTTTGCTTATTTTCGTTTTTTCTCGGTACGATATTGATGTCTAAATTACAGTATCTACTAAGTTAAGTTCATACCTACACAAGTAAAGTATTTAGAATGTAAAGCAGGAACACGTTTTCATGTAACTGATTTCAGTTATTCTAAAGTCGGAAAGAAGAGATGATGCATTTCCGCAAAAAAAATTTTATGGTTTTGTATTTGGGGAGGCTTCTATATACTGGATGTTTTGTTGTGTTTTTTATAAGTGATTTCAAGTAAAAAAAACTTCACCCACTTCATTTTTCAGTGTGCTCCGATTAAAACATAATTTTTAATTTAGGCGTTAATTAATGCATTATATTAAGACTAAAATTTAGTTTAAAACACTTGGATAAAATACCTGGATATTCACAGAGTTTTATCCATGACCCGCGTTAACGCACAAATAGATAGAACCGCAAATAGTTTTTGTGCGTAATACAGTCAGTATTCACCCGCGAGAACTTACTGCTCCCGCCAAACGCCTTCCGCCGTCGCCGGAAGGTCACAACAGAACGTCGCGTCCATCAGGACTCCCACGTGACCCGGGCCGCGACCGTAGCAAAACGACAACGCTGAAGGGGAGACAGGGCAGAGAAAGCAACGAGGAAATTTCTTTTTTAATGACACATATATCGGTTTCGCGAAACCGTCCGGCCGGAGAAATCGTCTGCCGATCAATGTCAAATCAAAATTGGTGTGTTTGCGCCGAATTGTCGTCGGTAGTCGGACCAGCGCCAGGCGAATGGGCCAATCGATAGTGGCTTTGGCCTTGAAAACGCACCGAGGGACGGCGGCGGCTGCGGCGAGCCCTCGCCAGAAGCAGGAGCGCCCTTGCGCCGTGTCCTTTCACCTTGAAATTTGCAAACCAGACCCTGGACCATCGATTGTCTATCCCAACTTTTCGCGATTATTCCTACCATGTTGAGTTTAAGATATCACATTATTGTGAATGCGTGATCTAATTTTAATATAATTAACACCCTTATAGTATTTTCTTCACAATACTTTTAGTCTAGGGTGTCTGTAGTATTCTATAGGAACGGGCAACTTAATTTAATCTATTTCAAATCGACAGACACAAATTTGTTATTTATAAATAACAGTTCGTAATAGTTGTGGTTTCAAAAACAAAACAACAATATTCGGCATCGCTGTCCCACGTAATTCTATCAAATCCACAAGTGCCTCACGCAATACGATTTTCAAAAAAAAATAACAGCGCTGACATCGATTAGCTAGACGCATCAGTGACCTGCTAGACGTGTGAATTCGACATCGCCGCTCTACTACAAAATTCTACCAAGTTCACAACAGTTCTTTCTAAAAATAACAGGTTTTAAAATAACAATCTGTTAACAGCGACCGCAATATGATATCGGAATAGCTGAGACAAGGGTTTTACCAGACTTGGCAAAAGTTGGTACCTAAAAATAATAATAGAGTTGATGACAGTGATGGCTCGTGATGTAAATCCGACTGGGCCACGAAATTCTACCAACCTCATAACCGTTGTTCATAAAAATAACAGGTATGAAGTACGTCGATGGCGTTCCTCCAAGCGCGCAACTGTTGTTACTTAATAAAATAACAGCGCTGACAGCGGTGGCTCATGGTGTGAATTCCGCATCGCCGCACCACGACACTTTGCCAAGCTAACAACAGGTATAAAATGCGCCGATAGCAACCGCACGCGATGTGATATTATCAAGCTCACGGCATGCGGCACCACGAAATTCTACCAAGCTTACAACCCAGTTGTTCCTAAAATAACAGTTTTAAAAATAACAGTCCCCGACAGCGGCGGCTCCGATGTGATTTCGGAATAGCTGAGCCACGCGTAACAGTTATTACTTTAAAACAACTGTTGCGAAATGTTATTTCTGAATAACAGTTTCATAAATAGGTTGTTAAAAAAACACTCGCTTCTTTCTCAGCAAAAGTCATTCTATTATAGCAAAATCAAAATTAAAATATTTTCCTTTTTATTTAACCTCAAAATGCATCAATATTCTAGCCGCTATCGGGTAACTTCCTATAAATGCTGTTGTACCGATAGGCTCAGATCGAAATAAGTTATGAATCAATAGTAAGTTATGGGCAGCTATGAAAAGATAGTCAAAAAGCAAAGCGAATTTAAACGCTTGCATTCACTAGTAAGTTACAGTGAATGCTAACTTTCACTAGTAAAAGTTTGCTTCAATATTATATTTTGAAGTTTTACTGGCTTAGTGTTAGCAAAAAAAATGTGAGCTTTTACTAGTAATTGTTGACATTCTCTGATTTCTAGATTTTACTGTAACCATATGTATAACTTAAAATTATTTCTTCTAAAGGCGGAGATTGACTTGAACCGAGCGTTGTAATGTAACGTGTTACAAAACGAGCGTTCGCTAGTCAATGGCCGCAAGTATTCTGCGAACCGAGCAGCCCGCGAACAACAACGAACAACGGTGCTCCATTCGACTGTCGCGTCGGGTTTTTAGCCAATCTCTTTGATTGTTTCATTACGATTCAGTACGGGTTCGGCAAACGTCTCTATATTGTAAGAAATACCGTATGATCGAAAAAAACGGCGTCCAGTTGGCTTGGAAATGACGATCCATTTCCCATATAATTTTACATATAAAATGACAGCGATCTTCATTTCATAGCCATCGCTGACGCCGTTTTTATTCGATGATACGGTATAATAAATAGCTAAAAAATAAAATAAACATAGCATTACTGATTTCTAGATCCGACATTTTTTAAAGTCTGAAAATATACTGGAGCCCAGCGAGCTGAGCATTAGAAACTAATTCTTCGAGTTTTGGATTTCAAACGAAACGCTCTTCGCGAGCAGCGGACAAGTCAGCTGAAGTCAATATCCGCCTTAAAGATATGATAAACATTTAAAACGGGTTCATTATTGTTAAAAACTATGCCAACACACTTTCTTGTCTACACGATACCTTTGACTGACTTTAAATGTCGCTTTGACTCATAAAAAAGCAACCTCGTGAAACTTGAAACAACACCAGAGGGGCATTTTCGCTCCTTTCTTTGTAATTTCCTCATTAATTCAAGGTGGCCCCGCATTGACCGATCCGTCCCTTTCAAGAACAAAGAAATCCCCAAATAAACCAATACAGTTAAATGACAGGGTCGTATTTCAAAAATTATTTGGAATGTCTGTTAATTTATCATATTTTTTAAATACAAAATAGCGTTGCATATATTAGAAGCTGTATTTTATGGGTACAAATTTAAAGCATTATAAATTTTAAATAAATATTTGAAAATAATCTTTGTTTTATTTTACATACGTCACAGCATACGTAATACATTTATATATCATTTTATCCCTTTTGTAATTTTTAATAAAATAATTCAGCAAAATAAAACTCTAGTTCGCCACAATACACCAAAATGCTTTTGCTAACCATGTTAGTATCTACAGACGAGAATACGCCTGGAGAATGTTACTTCAGGGTAAATTCAAAGATCGTAAAAGCTCGCTTGAAAAAATACGGCGATAACGGTGGTACGGATGGTACGGGCACGTACAAAGAATAGAAGAGAAGAATTCCAAAGAAAATACTCAATTGGACACAGCAAGGTAAAAGAAAGAGAGGGAGACCTAGACGGAGTTGGAGGAATAGACAGGGACATCAGAACAAGAGGAATAGACGCAAACCTCTGGACAGACAGAGACCAATGGAGACTGGAAATCAGAAGACGGCGAAGAACGTTATGAACTGATTTGTATATACAGATTGTTAACTGGACAGTTACTTATAGGGGAACAGAATGGCAACACTGCCTATTGAGAACGCATGCACTTTTAGGGTTTTCTGCCGACTCGTCCCGTCGGCGTCGCGTCGTCTATCGACGAGCGGGCCGAGGTTGCCATATTTCGACCATAAAGCTCTAGCCGCGAGTAATAAACAAATTAACGACCTGTATATACTACTGATATTCTATGGATTTATGGTGAATAGACGATCCAGTGGACATTCTTGGATGGAACGGTTTTATACAAACAATGCAATCTGTAAATCTTACTGTAAATTCCGAGTGGTCTATCTGCCGCTCCTGTGTTCACCACCTGGCAAATATGACACGATATACTCTGTGTTGCTATCAGCAGTTGAAAGCGATCAAGACTTTAATATTTTGTTACTTTTGATCAGGTTCTATATTTCAAAGCTCGGGACATAGCACCTTCTAGCTTCATGCTTATATAATAACATTTATGTTATTTCATACAGAGTTGGAAGGAATGGGCACTGAAAAGTATACTATAGTAAATTGCAGAATATTTTCCTCCAAAATTCAGAATATATTTCCTGGGCATGTACTTCATCAAAATTTAGTATACACGGTAAAACTAAAATTTGGTGCTCTGTAACTTTCGTTGCATCATGGTACTCATTCGACGTAAAATTTAATAATTTTTTATCTACGTAAAGTGAAATTCGCTAGAACGCAAAGTTTCGATACTATAAGCGAAAATCTAAAAAATCCAAGGATTCTTTTGGGCTTTCTGACTCCATTCTTGAGGAGCCCTGCAAACCTAGGGGTCTTTTATTTGACACACACACGGCAAATTAACCATTCAAAACAATAGTTATATATATTAATAAAAAAATATGTTTCTTCGTTCAGGTCGGCAACGACTAGCTTTGGGTACCGATTTTCTGGCCGTGTGTACGAAGAGTACAGTCAATGTGTTCAGTACTATAAGATGTACTGAACAACAGAAGAGCAAGTATTTTCCTAAGCGCATGAAATAAAGCACCGGATTAAGTGGATATGTAATCAACACTTCGCATTTTTGTCTCTCCGACGAGATGGTCATGGTTATAACAGCAAGTCTGCATGAAGAATACTTGTGGAAGATAATATGACTATCTAGAAATTACTTGTCATAATTTTATCTATTTTTTCCTAAGATCAGTAAAATCGTAACTTTACTTTACTTGTAACTTATATCTATATCATTCTGTACAAGGGGGATTTTAGATATAGGTAAAAGCTTTAAAATCTCTTATACCGATTTGGTCATCGAAACTGTACGGTCTGGATTTTAACGTGTAAGACAGTGATGTAGACAGCTCAATGGAAAATCAAATCAAGTAATTAAAAAGAGATAAAAATTGGGTCGATAAATTTCTTCTATGCGGTGTATTGCCGGATTTTGCATTGAAATTTCAAACCGCTCAATTAGGCGTTTACTAAAAATGCATCTAGGGTTGGAACTTCATTTTTCACTAGTAGTTATTCATTTTACTACAGCTGTAATAGATTAAATTTAGCTTAGATATATTATCCTCATTTCAGTAGTATACATGATAGCTTATATTTTTCTACACACATTTTCCTACAAACGTAAAAAAACGGCAACACTGTATGCCGCTTTTGATTTTGTCTCTCTGTCGGTCAACCGGTCATTTATATTATTTTCTGTCACACGGATTAAAATTCAGACCATATACTTTGGATGACCAACAGGGTATATAGGTATATCATACCAAATAAACTTTTAGTCACGTGATTAAGCTTCACCGGCACAGCGTCGCCCACGTTTACATATTTTCTTTTAATCAAAATATTTATTTAAGAAACAAAAATGAATTAATTATAAATATATAAACAGTTATTATTTACATCAACGAAACTCGCCTTCTTAACAGCACTTAAGGGACATAAAGGGCCAATATTACCGTTTTCCCGTTCAAAATATTCTAATAAGGTTGCGATGAGTTTTTTGCAATGACTGTTAAGCTGCTTCGGCACTTCGCACTAGAAGCAGTTCTAAAAAGAATAATTCTCGACTGCAAGGTCTGCTAATAAAAAAAATTAAGCTTAAAGTATCACAAAATATATAATTAAATGGGGCAACTGGACATTTCGTACAGCAGAGCTACCACCTGAATCCACCTACCGCCAGCGGGAAATTTAAATTCTAGTTAGTCATGGACGATGGTTCAGTTAGTCCATGGTTGGTAACAATGAATTTAATAATGGCGCCCTCGATGACGTAACTATAAGTTTATTTGGTATCGCTTATAACTATTTTTACAAAACTTTTTTAAAATCTTGGAAATATGTTTATCATCAAATAATAAAACAATAATACAGAAAATAAGTGCACTTTTATTATTAAACTATACAGTTCAAATACAAGACTAACATTATCAATAGCCACCCTCCTGTATCTTTTTCCGCTCCGTTATGAACCCTAATAAACGGGTAGAAGAAGTCATAAGGCAAGCGAATATCGATACTAGGGGGCTCCACAAACTTCTTCTCTTTTTTGTTCGTAATATCGAAAAAACTAACACGACTAACCAATTCCACAACAAAATCAAACTGAAAGCTATCCTTATTTTTAATTATAGGCACTTTAAAACTATCGATATCTTTGAAACTGTAACTGGTCCCTAAAATTTTCTTTTGATTTAACAAATTGCCGAAATCGACTTTAGCAAACAAAATATCGACATCGACTAGTGTAGAAATATTTTGGCAAACTAGAGTCCTGTTTTTGTTCATAAAATTCCCTTTATTCAAATCCAGAAGTGTTTTTGGATTAATTCTGTACAACACTTCGCTCCAATTTTCTTCTTTTGATGGATCTGCATTGCCAAACTGTCCAATTACCAGGGATTTATTGACTTCTTGTTTAATGTTCCACGACATAAAAATTATTCTTTGGATTTCTTGACATGCAGTTGTCGCATTTTGTTGTTTCGTGCTGAAGGATAACTTCTTTGACATCTTGCATTTCATTATGGTGTTATAACCGAAATATATCGGATCATTGTAAGTGCTATTTCTTATACATTTATTGCCCACATTTTTAGCAAAAGTTAAGAAGTTTTCTATAAACGCACTAGAATTTCGTTGTATAAACGTATTATTCTCTTTAATGATTTTACTACCAATTAATATAGGTTTTCCATCAATATATCCAGGATTTCCACTGAGAATTTTGGAATAGTTTCTTGTTTCATTCATCCACAAAAACTCTACAGAAAACTCTTGGACATGTTTGAAACTGTCAATTCCAAAATGATAACTGATATTCTTCAAAACTCCCAGCACTTCTATTTTGTGTATGCCTTTAGATCCATTGTGATAGAAATTATAATGAATTTTCTCGACCAAGTTTTTGCAGACATTTATATTTTCTTTAAAGTTATAGGTACATTGAGCTTTAAAACTAATATTTCTATCAATTTTTATACATTTGTCCAATTGGGCATCACATATTTGTGGTTCAATTTCAATACATACATTTCTTGGACAAAACTACAAGAGAATGGATTTTAAATGGGAAATATAATTCTATACAAACCACTACCTTGTAGATATATTTTTGTGATAAATTTAATAATCCTTGCGAATTTATTATCTTAATATTTTTATAGTACGTTGAAAAATTTAATCTTTGGTTCTCATCTTCTATAACTGTTTGACTACATGTGAATTTTGTATTTTTCAAGTAAAATACCTCGTCCTCAAAAACACATTTCTCGCTAGTAAAACTGTTTGGTAAACCTAATAAAAATAACAAGATAATGTAGGTATGGAACAGCATATAAAATATATGTTTTTACTGACTGAAATGGGCGATGATGGAACTATTTTTAATAACTATAATAGGATCACCATATTTGTAATGCTTTAAAATCTTAGGAATATTATCGTTTATATTTGGGGTAAAATTGTCACCAGACCAAAAGGCTTTTCCAATTATTTCTTTCCGAGTGGCATCAAAAGACTTGATTGGCTAAAAATGATTTGGCTTGATTGGCTAAAATAACTTAAAAATACTTAAGAGTCCTAGTCGTCAAAAAAACTGCTACCATAATATTGGGCTGATTAGGCCTTGTCGAATTAGTAAAATAGAAATTGTACAAGCTTCTTACTTTATCTTTTTGAACCAAGTACGACTTAGGCATATTCTTGCTTACAACGCAAAACATTCCTTCCTGTTTAACGTGCCACTCTACTTGACTGTTATTTACATAAATATACTGAATATAGTGGCAATATCTAGTATCATAAAAGTAATTCTCCTCTACGGTGCAGTATGCAAAGACAGCTTTGTCAGCTTGCTGGCAGTCAGGATCACAACAGCAATTAATATCGCAAATATTAATCTGAAATTTTATGAAATTTAGAAATTCTTTATTAAAAACCATTGAATAAAAAGACTAAGGAAGGGATGATATAAATAAAATTGGGGAGATCACGAAGGGTTTTTAATATGGTTGACTTAAATTCCGGTATATCAGAGACCGAACATGATAAAATATAAAAGGGAAAACACTACATAATTTACTCGTTTTACGTTGTCAATAAATAATAATAATTAAAATTATTGATTAAAGTATAAAGATATAATTTTAAGAAAAATATACGGGACCGCTAGCAAGCGTAGCGACATCTCTTAATAAAATGAGAAACGACAACACTGGCTGAAAAATGATTTCTGTTGTAACTAAACTATAAGGACAGATATCTATAATAAAAAGAAATAAACGACTGATTACGAAGTTGAGAGAGGGCGGTATATACGCGCCGAAGAACCCGGCATTTTAAAATGGATTCGAGATCAGATGGAGATCAGTCATCAGTCTAGAGATGAGGCGTCGAAGTGGTCGAACATTCTAGAAAATGGAGCAATAACAGGGTCCGGCAAAAATGCGCCGGACATCTGTAGCTCCTAGAATAAAAACCTGAGAATTTTGTTTAATTGCAAACCTAAAGTGCGTACCAGGATATATTTCAGGGAAATATTTTAACTTCTATAGGGTGGCTCAAAAAAGTAAGTGGATCTGGATGATTTTTTTTAAATGGACTACTCTGTATATTATTGCATTTTCCTTTCACATCACTTTAAATAATCCTAATATATGAGTAAATATATTTCGATAGTTTCAGGTATATTAATAAATAAATCAAAAATATATATTTTTCAGCCCCCAAAAATTATTAAAAATACAAGAACTGTCCTGAAATCAAAACTATATTAAGTATTTACTTTCTAAAATATAAAATAATTTATCTTTGTTTTTTTTAATGGAACACCCTGTATATTATTTATTTATTAGATGGAGAGTTAAAAATGAACATTTTTTTGTATTTAAAGTATTTCAAAAATTTTAATGGTTTCGCAGATACACGCAGTATTATTTCATATAGCGCTTTCAATGGTAATATATAATACAAGAGAAAAATCATTGGGTGGCTTTGATAAAAATTGACTGTGGAAAATGCCATATGAAATATAAAAACGCGAATATCTGCGAAACTGTAAAAAAATTTGAAATACTCTAAATACAAAAAATGTTCATTTTTTAATTCTCCACCTATTGGAAAATAATATACAGGATGTACATTAAAAAAAACGAAGAAAACTTAAGACTATATTTTATAAAGTTTGGCGAAGAATTTTGAACATCCTGTATGAATTACGACGTGCCACACACGCAAAAATTTAAATTTGCCAGGTAAGCATACACGGTGTCAGGTAAGTCAAACAAAACTAACTAAATAGGCGTTGCAAAATAGTACTTGACTGAATCCCTATAGTCTTTTTATTCAGTGATCAGAATGGACGAGTGACACAGAATTATAATTTATAGTTTCCTCACCTTCAAATTGCAAGTACAGCTATGCGTTTCTTGGTCAGTCTTAAGTCTTGGCATTTTATCCGCTTGTCTAGTGCTTCTAGTGTCATTTTCACTATCAAGTGACGTTTCGAGTGTTGAATTCTCAAAACTTGGAGTAGTGGAGCAGTTTGTGTCATTTGATTCACATGTATTAACAGTTGTAGTTATATTAGATAATTCTGTAGTGGTGGTCTCGGTATTTGTCATCGTTACTGATCGTACCGCGTCTTGGTCATCTAGACTTTCTATAGTACTTCCATATGGAATATTGGCACTTAAGAAAATTAGTAATACCAAAAAGCCATACATTTTGCTCTGGAAATTTAGAATAATTAGGACAAAATAATTTTATAAACTCTAAATCTTTTACATCTTTTCAAACGATGTTCGAACTCAATACTCTATTCCATAATTATTAAAATTTCTGAGAATAAGGTCCAACTCGAATGTAACTACACCCATAGCTTCGGTAGATAATTTATATCTTTTTTCGGGGGAGAATATTAAATCTGGATACTTAATTTGCTGACTGCCTCCCAAAAAGTATTCTACAACACGATCCCTGAGTGTGCCCAAAGGGCGCCAGGTATAACAATTTAAAATATGACGACCTGGACTAGTAGGTATAGTTATCAAACCATATCCAAATAAATGGGCTCGTCCTATCCAATCCAGATGGTAGACTTCAATATAAACTTTTGGCCACCCTAACGGACACACACTAACTAAATTACCAAGTATGTACCGGGTGGCCAACTAAGAATGGACGCCGGCTGTATCTCAGAAACTACTTATCGTATAAATTTGTGAAAAAAAAAATAATTAGTAAATCGACCAAGAGAAATCGCTGGAAATTATTTTCAAGTTCGAAAAATGTCCGCTAGGGGGCGTCTCTCTGATAGCCAATCAGAGAACAGGGTTTTTCTCAAAAATATGCAGGTGAACCGGTATTTTAAATACTACTATTGTAATCATCGAGAAATTTGTAATTTTATTGATATAGAGTATTTTGCTCTCTTTCAAAAAATAAAGTAATGGGGGGAACGTCAAACTTGTTTTTATTAAAATAAGGATAACTCTGGTTTAGGTTAGCCGATTTAAACAAACTAGTGCTCGTTTAAAAGAGCTTTTCTTACTTAATGATCTCCAGTATAAATTTTGTTTCCATAAATGTTTTCGTGGTAGCTATAGAGCGCTGTTTGACATCATAACAGATATTGCGCTTTTGTAGAAAAAATTTAAATAGGAGGCTATATTTCTCTTTGCACAGTTAAATAGCACAAAATTTCCAAAAAAATCAGCGCAAACCGCAACTTTTTATCTTCTCTATAACGGGAGATATTAAGAAAATAAATCATATTAGGCTGTCGCCTAGGATTATACGGTCTAAAGATTATGTAGTAGGCTAGGAAACAAAAAGAGGTAAATTCGTTACGTCAAAATATCAAAACATACATTTTAATACTATTTATTTGTTATTTATCCATGTTCGTTCTTGATTCTACCCCATAAATTAAAACCCAGGCATATTGAATCCGATGACCTAGCTGGTCATGGAAATATGCCGCTCCAGCGTCTCTATCCAGTGCCGGACTTAGGCCTAGGCCAACTAGGCCCGGGCCTGGGGCGGCAGATTTTTAGGGGCGGCAAATTTTGAACATACCAAAATATTTCTTTTTTTTTACTTTTATTTGTTCATAAAATATTTCGAATATAGCCCTAACCGATTACATATTTATTTACTTAACTATTATTATTGTTTAAATATATAATTTGCTTGGGTTATTTTTTACTGCATTGTGCCGTGCATCCAGTTAATAACATAAATACCTCGAATATAAAATCCCCATTTATAGTACGAGTACGAGTACCGACGCGACGGTGGCGCTGTCGGCGATTTAAACCAGTCCAAATCTACTGATATTGATGAATATGTAGGTATTATAATGTATAATATAGCTAAATCATTTGAGGAATATGAAAGAAGGGCCATAGAATTGTTCGGTGAGAAAGAATATGCGGCAGATAAAAACAGAAAAGTGAAACGAAAACGACAATTTGATGAAACCAGTGATAATGAAACTCTATTTAACGCTAAGGACGATTTTAGGATAAATGTATTTAATGTTAGGTATTATTGATAAATTAATCCTTGAAATTTCCTACAGGAAAAGTGCCTACAATGACTTTTCAACCAAATTTGGTTTCTTTAGTGATTTATCTACTTTAAGTATTGACATTACCGATAAGTCCAGACATTTAATAACCTGTTATCCAAATGATTTAGATGAGTCAAGGCCTAATGAATTAATACATTTTCGTGAATTTATAAAATGCATTAAGTCAGCAAAATCATCTGCTAGAGAGCTTCTTAAAGTAATTTATGAAAAAAAACGCTCAAGATCTGTTTCCAAATACTTTCATAGCATTAAGAATCTTCACATGTACTTTTATTACTAACTGTTCTGCTGAACGCTCGTTTTCTGCATTGAAACGTATTAAAACTTATTTACGGTCCACTATGGAAACAGATCGTCTAAATCATTTGGCACTTTTACATTTTGAGTTCGACCTTTTAAAAACTATCAATTACGATGAAGTAAATGATAATTTTGCGAACAAAAAAGTTCGTAGGAAACCTTTATAGGCATATAAGAAAACCTTAAAGTTTTGTTGCTCGTTTGTTGTCATTTTATATGAATATTTTAATATTTATTTTATGTTCTGTGTTGATCTGTTCTGTCAGTCTATGCTGTAGTTTGTTCTGTATTCAAATAAATGTTTTTTATATCCGTAATTTTTTGAATTAAAAAAAAATGTTAAGGGGCGGCAATTTTTTTTTTTTGGCCTGGGGCGGCAACTTCGTTAAGTCCGGCCATGTCTCTATCTACTAAAGTAAGTGGTATCCAAGAAGCACATCCATCTTAGCAAAATAAGCGGCACAACTGCACCAACTGCATCAACTGCATTCATGCTAATGAAATTGCAACAAATGCAATTTCATCGTGATGGTTCCCCTAACAAAATTGGCATTCATCTCTTAGAAGTTATGGATAGTTCATTTCATTCAGATAATTAAAAAAGTCCAACCATTCGCCATCCTAGAATTCCTGCCTAAACATTTACCGACCAACGGTCTTGGTACTGAACTACTTGCATCAAGGGTAGATTTGGACCAGTAGTGCATATTGTTAAGATTCGTACCTTCGCTTTGGTGCGATATGAAAAGTGGCCCAAACGACATAAACTTTAATATAATAATAAATAACACAAACAAGAGGTAAAACACGAAAACAAGTGAAATCAAGGACGAACTTGGATTAATAGCTAAATGACATTACATGAAATAAACCCCTAGTTTTCGGCCAGACGAAATTTGTTATTGTTAAAAACAATATGGCGGTACAAAATTCCTAGGAATTTTAATAAAATTATTGATTGTCCGACTTTTGGATATTTTAATCTGAGAACAACCTACGTATAATTAACCAAAAAATTCGTAAAAATTATATGGATGGACGATAATGTTACATCAACACGTTCAAAAATTTCTGACGTCATTTTTATTAAGAAAACGCCAGAAATTCGGATGCATGGAGACTGAACTTAAACGTTTTGATATTTTGATGTAACCAATTTACCTCTTTTTGTTTCATAGCCTACTGCTATAATTTTTAGAACATATAATCCTAAGCGGCAACCTAACATGATTTGTTCTCTTAATATCTCCGGTTAGAGAGAAGATAGAAAGTTGCGGTTTGGCGCTGATTTTTTGGAAATTTTGTGCTCTATTTAACTGCGCAAAGAGAAATATAGCCTCCCATTTAATTTTTTTCTACAAAAGCGCAATATCTGTTATGATGTCAAACAGCGCCCTCTAGCTACCACGAAAAAATTTATGGAAACAACATTTATACTGGAGATCATTAAGGAAGAAAAGCTCTTTTAAACGAGCACTAGTTTGTTTAAATCGGCTAACCTAAACCAGAGTTATCCTTATTTTAATAAAAACAAGTTTAACGTTCCCCCACTACTTTATTTTTTGAGATAGAGCAAAATACTCTATATAAAAAAAAAATACAAATTGTTCGATGATTACAATAATAGTATTTAAAATACCTGTTCACCTGCATATTTTTGAGAAAAACGCTGTTTTCTGATTGGCTATCAGAGAAACGCCGCCTAGCGGACATTTTTCGAACTTGAAAATAATTTCCAGCGATTTCTCTTGGTCGGTTTACTTATTAGAATTTTTTTTGCAAAGTTATACGATAAGCAGTTTCTGAGATACAGCCGGCGTCCATTCTTAGTTGGCCACCCGGTACAGGGTGGTCGAAATTTGTCTGTTTTTTTCCTATTCCTATTTTTCCTTTCTTTTCCTACTTTTCCTATTCCTATTTTAATTTCCTATTGTCTGTTTTAACCTATTTCCTGACTAGATAGAGCAAAACTGACATAGATGTCATGGGCTCGATTTCTGAGACACGTTTAATGGCATAAAACGCCTGTTGATATTTTCACTGCCAACTGAGATACGAGGTCTTTTTGATTTTTTACCATTTTGAAAATTGTCCATAACTTTTTTATTTTGCGGAATAATAAAATTCTGTAAAGACGTTCTTAAGGCACTTTTTAAGCACAATCTAGTGGCGTAGCGAGTTGTTTTCTATGCTTACTCTTTTTGTCAGAAATAATAAAAAATATATTTTTTTTAAATGGAAATCATAGTTGGCTATGAACTTAAAAAAATGTTGGCGTTTAACCGTTTCGAACGATAAAAGTTATGGGTACCTATTTCTAAGAATGAAAGAAATATTAGGTTTTTCATCTTTGTATCGAAGTGTGCCTTGATTTTGTATCTAATTATCTTTATCACAATTTAATATTCTATATTATTATTTATATGCATAATTAAATACTTTTGAAAAAGTAAATTAAAATTCTATATTAGTTTTAATAATTACAATTGAAATCGATACAATAAACAAAAAACAAAGCTAAAAAATGTATTTTTTGAGGGACGAATATAGTTTTCTAAAAAAAATCATCTAAGATGTTCAAACTGAGCACCTCCTTATTGAATATATAATAAACATTTTTTGCGCACAGAGTTACAGCGATTTATTAGACGAACTGGTGTATTAAGTCCAAAAGAAGAGTAGCATTCTGCAATTCTTCTCTCGTCCCAATGGTTCTTCCCTTATATCCTTATAAGGTATTTTAATTTCCCCATAAAAAAGTCGAGAGAAGTTCAATCACGGGACCTAGCAGGCCAAGATATGGGGCCCCTTGTTCCAATCCGATTCTCTCTAAATTCTCCATTTAATGGCGTTTTAATTGTAATTGGTAAAACTAATATAGAATGTTGATTTATCTTTTCAAAAGTCTTGATTTCTATTTAAATAATTATATTTTTATTATTTCTGACAAAAAGAGAAAGTATAGAAAAAACTGACTACGCCACTGGATTGTGCTTAAAAAGTGCCTTAAGAACGTCTTTACAGAATTTTATTATTCGGCGAAATAAAAAAAATTATGGGCAATTTTCAAAACGGTAAAAAATTCAAAAAGACCCCGTATCTCAGTTGGCAGTGAAAATATCAACAGGCGGCAGGGGCGGATACAGGAATTTATTTTAGGGGGGCCCAAAATAAAAAGCAATGTAGAATATGCTTTTTAGGGCGCCATTTTTAACCAAAAAGCCAAATATTTTACACAATTTACAGATTTTAGGGGAAGCCTGGGCCCCATGGGACCCCCCCTCTGTATCCGCCACTGACAGGCGGTTTATGACATTAAACGTGTCTCAGATATCGAGCCCATGACATCTCCGTCGCTTTTGCTCTATCTAGTCATGAAATAGGTTTTCTCTGTGAAAACAGACCAATTTCGACCACCCTGTACATTATACCATACGATCGAAAAAAAAACGGCCTCAAAGACAGCTTGGGAATGACAATCCACGATAATTTTGACGAGGTCAAGCCCTAGACGTCATTACTTGGCTCGTCCTCTTCTTTACTTTTTAATGGCGCTTATAGCCAGTTGGCCTTAAGAACGTTGCTATTTATTTTTATATTATGTAAAAATTATTTTTAAATAGTGTAGTCGAAAATTCGAGAAAAATATTGCTTCAAAGATAGATTTGAGTGAGTCTAGAAACGTTTTATCCTGTTTTAATCTTTCTACAATTAGTATTAATTATGACGAAGGTTTATGTCAATTTTTTGGTAAATGACGTCTAGATTGACCTTGCTAAAATTTATTATCATCAACTGTAATTCCCCATTGGCGGCGTTTTTTTTCGATCACGGTATTACTTATACAGGGTGCAAAAAATATGTGATGTCTCTCATGGGGAGATTCCTCACTCCTTGTAAAAATAAAATTAATTTTTTATATATAATATATATATATATATATATATATATATATATATATATATTATATATATATATATATATATATATATATATATATATATAGGTCCGATTATGCTTTGTTTCGCACCTAGAGGGAGTTATAGTCTTCATTTTTTTCCATTTATTATAATTTTCTTCCAAGTGCTTATAGCGATTCGAATGAAATGTTGAAACGTTACTATAAGTAGTGTTACCTATATTTTAGTAGATATTAAAAAAGTGTCAACAGATTCACCACGAACGTGCTTATGGGTTATTATTGGAATATTTAAAAAACCATGTGCGCCTCTGACTTTTTTCTCAAGTTAACCAAATCTTATAGGACGTTTAATGCCGATTGAAGGTTGTATTCTGATTGATATTTTGTAGATTTTGATTTTCGATCTCCTCGATGAGATAAACGCAATTTTATTAATCACAATCACAATTAATAAAAGTAGGCAATAACTTATTATGTATTTATTTAACGTATTTGATTAATAAATTTCATTAATAGTTACAGGGTGTCCCAGGCTGAGCGTGCATTAGAAGTTTCTAGAGGACTACAATATATAGATCGGAGATTTTTTGCACATCATTGTTTTACAACGAGATCTATCGATTAAAAATAATTTCAATATGGCGGCACTTCCGGAAATTCCAAGAGGGTGAAAACGCCCCTCAAATATTACAATATCTGTTATTTAAAAAACGGTTAGTCTTTCGGGAAAACGCTTGGACAAGCATAATTTCTTCGGTTTTTTTACATATTTTGAAATTTTTTAAAAAATCATACAGGGTGTTCCAAAAAGTTGGATAATTTCTTAACCACGATTCTGCTTAAACTGCTTGACGTAAAAAGCTTATTTTTGGCAAACGGATTTTTCGAAAGTCTAATTCCAACGAGATGAAACTACCCCTCAAATATTACCAAGTTATATAATAATATCGCCATATTGTTTTTTCTCATGCTGACATAAATGTGAGAAAATTTTATCCAGTTTGTATGTTAATGGATATTCTTGCTTTGCTTTATCATCACCATTACAAATGATTAATTCGACGCGAACGAAGTCTCTGGTACACGCTAGTAGTTTATATTAACAATAATATTTCGTATGATCGAAAAGAAAACGGCGCAAAGTTGACTCGGAAATAATGCTGCTTTTTGAATAAAGCGTCACAATATGACATGGCCAGATCTATTGTTTTACATCACTTGACGTTTAAAATCATAGGCTACTGGTTAAAATCAAGAAAAATATACGCTTTAAAACTAAATCTTAAATAACTTAAAAACGATTTATTTTAGGTATAGGCACATGCATGGTTTATAAGTAACGAATTGAAAAACTTTTTCATTAGTGAAATAAAAAAAGTGGGTTTCCATTTGAAAAAAAATAATTTATGATAATTTTCTAATCGCTCAATTCCATGACAGCTACCGCCATTATTATATGACTTTTAAACAATTAAATTTTTGAAATAGATAGCCACATGTTTTCTCTTTATGGCACAGTGGCTGTGGTAATCACTAAATTTGACCTTTAGGCTATACACATATTTATGACAGGCAGTTTTTTTTCGTTCAAAAATTTTAAATATTTTTTTCTCAAAAACGGTCAATGTTAGATATAGAATGTTTGATATCAAAATTCATAAAATTTTATAGAGAATTTAAGTATGTAATAAAAATAGGGGTACCCATTTAAAATAAAAAAGTTGCTGTGAACTTCCAGTATTTCCGGAAGTGTCGCCATATTGAAAATATTTCTAATCGATAGATCTCGTTGCGAAACTATTGATGTGCAAAAAATCTCCGAGCTAAATGTTGTAGTTCTCTAGAAACTTCTAATGCACGCTCAGCCTGGGACACCCTGTATAACACTGATGATCAGTCCTATCTAGAGCGAATTCAATAAGAATTAATGATATTTAAAACAATTATTACAAGAGACCTCTAAGTTTTAACGTATTGTAACTTTAAAACTATGCGTTTCCGCACGCATGTTTATAGGAACTTTTTTTCATATTTTTCAATAAAAACGTACTTTGGTCAGTTAATGACATTTACATTTTTTAAAGGTTACTATTTGACTTGGATTAAGACAAATTAATAAAATTGTATTTATCTTATCCAGGAGACCAAAATCGACAATGTATCAAGCACACTATCAAGAGACAACTTTTAATCGGCATTTATTAAAATATGTCGCTCTTATAGTAACTTTTACCCTCAACATTTTATTCGAATCGCTAAAAGCACTTTTAATAAATTATAATAAATCCAAAAAATATAAAGGTACATGTTTTTTGAAACACCCTGTATAGTGGCTCCCAAAAAAATGCCCGCCTCTGCCCGCAACAAAAGTTCCCATCATTTAATAAAATTTTATGAAAACAAAGTAGCGCATTTAATATCATTTATTACAGGTTTTACCTTAAAATATACAGATTACAGATCACATAAAAAAAATAGCCATTTTATAAGAAATAATACTTCACAGGGTGTTTCAAATTCGGCTCTCACCATTGGGATCTCGGAAACGGTAAGAGATACAGGGTAGCTTAAATTGGGAGAAAGTTGCCTGTTAGTGAGCCCAATGATAATCCGTTTAGGAGCTGTACCATAAAATAAAAAAAAAAACGACGTCAGCGATGGCTATGAAATGAAGATCGTTGTCATTTTATATAGAAATTATTGGGATGTCATTGATCGTTTTTTCCAAGCCAACTGGGCGCCGTTTTTTTTTCGATTATAGGTATATCCGTCAATGGATCAATAAAAACGTTAAATGAAAACGTATGAAAATATATGACGTAATTTTTTTGGCAGTAAACACAGAGTGGTAAACATACAAAATTTTGATTAAGCTTTAATTATATTGTCTGTCATTTTTTGGTTGTAGTTATGACGGAATCTTCACTGAAAATCGGTATCTAAAAAAACTACCTACTTATTCCTTAGATTCCTTATACCATATGATCGAAAAAAATGTCGTCCGCGATGGCTATGAAATGAAGATCGCTGTCATTTTATATGTAAATTTGTATGGGAAATGTCACTGATTGTCATTTCCCAGCCAACTGGACGCCGTTTTTTTCGATCATACGGTAGATTACCTCTAACTCCGGCAGTGGCTAAATGGATATCGATAGGAAATAACCAGTTGCATGATTCTGTAAAATGGGACGAGGAAACCTGGGTTTGTCCTTCTTTTTTGCCCTCTATAATCCTCCAATTATTTCCTATTTATACGCGCTCATTAGTATTCACAAATCTAGTTTATGCATTATAAATTCGAATTATTCTATCTATTAAAATCACATAATACAAACAAATAAACGCACCTATTTGAATATACCATTTACAAAAAAGTTCTTGTTTTGGAAATTCTTTTGCTTCGGTAATTTGACCAATTATATGCACCTCCGCCATTTACCTACTCCATTTGAAATTAATTGTAGCAAAGATCTTTACAAAAAAACAGGAATGGTTGTTAAAAACTCACTGGATTTCATGCTTATGGGAAGTAAACGCATTATTGTTTCTGGGTTGCTTAGCAACTGGCAACATACAATCCAAAAAAATGACATTTGCCGGTCCAATAACATTTGAATGTTTTTCATTCTGAGTTTAATACATATTTTTATAGGTGTTTATTATTTCAATATCAATTAAATAAAAGTGAATAATCATTATTTTTTTCCATTCATCCATTCATGTTATTTGAAAACTGTTAATAGACCTGTTCTGTGTAATAGACTACTAACAAATCTTTTCATATTCGGAAAAAGTCAGGTGCGCCTTCTTAAATTTATTTAAAGCGCATGTCATTGCCTGTTACTGCGCCTGCGTTGATAATATCCGTCAAGAAGACATTTCAGAGAAGATGGCTGTATAAAATGCCTGAAAGTGTATAGATGTATTTGTTTACAAAGTTTTAAATTTATTTCCAATCGTAATAAACTAGTGAGCACAAATTCAGTTCCTTCCTTATAATCATTGTCGTTAATTAATAAAAGTGATATGTATTGTGTATAGTGTAAATAGTATTGAACTATTATTTTAACTTCTTAAAAAGTCGTTAAAATTTTGAAATTTGCACTAATTTTCGATATCTCTTATTATTTCGGCTGAAGGTCGATGACCCTTTTAAACCTTCAGAGTTTCGGTGGTTTTCTTAAATTTTAAACAACTATGCCTAAAAGGGCCGCTGGACCTGTTCCTTATGAATTGCCTAAGAAAAAGTCATCAGGAAATCTCTCAAATAATGGAGTATTAAAACAAGGAGAATGCATCGTAGATAATGCCGGTAAAAAGTGGAAATTAGGTAAAACTATTGGCATTGGAGGCTTTGGAGAAATATATGATGTTTCTGAACATGGCTCGAATAAAGAATTCAATAACCAAAGTTTTGTGGCTAAAATTGAAAAGCATACTAATGGACCTTTATTTGTGGAAATAAATTGTTACTTGAGGCTAGGAAAACTTAATATGAGTAAGATTTTGATTATGTATTATATTAGTTTTCTTGTAGATATCTACTTATATTATTCTTGTATTTAAGTACATTTAAAAATATTAACATTTATTTCTAGTTCAAGAATGGAAGGAAAATAGGGACCTCAACTTCTTAGGACTTCCCTATTTTGTAGCCTCGGGTTCACATTATTCGAAAGGTGATAAATATCGGTTTCTTATTATGCCAAAGTACCACCAAGACTTGGAAGCTATTTTTCAAGTTAAAAAGCTTTTTAATTTGAAAACTGTTCTGGTCATTGCTACAAGGATAATTGATACGTTAGAATACATTCACAGTCATGGATATGTTCACTCTGATATTAAGGCCTCCAATATTATGTTAGGACATAATCAGGTTACCCACAAATCTAGAAATAGAACTCCTGTTAGGAAATTACCTTGTCGAAATTTAAAAGGTCTTGTAAGACCAATAGTTAGAACTTGTGGACGTAGTTTACGTCCAATAACAAACCATAATTACATTGATGACATACCTTATTTAGAAGAGGTTTTAAAAGAATACGAGTCTGGTAGAGATGAAAAGAATAGAGTGCCTAAACTGTCCAATCCCAAACACAATAGCGAGTTTAATGGTGATCCTATATATCTACTTGATTATGGTTTAGCAACAAAATATCTTTTATCAAATGGAAAGCACAGAGAATTTTCTTCAGATCAAAGAAGAGCTCACGCTGGGACGGTTCTATTTTGTTCACGTGATGCTCATAAAGGGGTTCAGTCTCGCAGATCAGATTTAGAGTCTCTAGGCTATAATATGATTTATTGGCTTACAGGTTGGCCTATTCAATTAATATTAATTTATATTTGTATCTATAACACATTTCAATTTTAGGTACGTTACCTTGGATCGATGACATCAATGAACCGGAAATTGTAGAAAAGAAGAAAAACAAATTTTTCACAGATGTAAAAATGTTTTTGGGAATTTGTTTTGAAGACTGTCCAAGATTTCTGGTAGAGCTTTTTGAAAATCTTAAGGATTTAAAATTTCAGGTATTTATTTTTAAATTATTGTCAAAGTCATCCAAATTTCAGTGCTTAAATAATTTATATTTTAGGATACTCCAGATTATAACTTCTTTAGACAGTTATTTAAGAAAACTATAAGAGAGTATGGATATAAAGATGATTCTAAATTAGATTTTGATAATTTGGAAGGCTGGGGAAGAAAGCAAAAGAAGACTGGAAAGTGTAAAGCAAATAAGAAGGAGAACGTGAAAATTTTTAAGAGACCAAGTCTTTTATTGTATAGTCCTCGTCTACCTTTAAGTTCTAATATTATTTTTAAAAGGTAAATATTTGGTTTTTAAACAAATAGTTAGTTACTTATAAATGTTAGTAGCGAGTTAAACAGTATATCAAATATATGCATATATGGTTTTTAACAAATTAGCATAACAAAGGTATATTTATATATGGTTGTTTTTTTAAATCAAACAGATTTTTTTAATCCAATATCCAATAACAGTATTGTAAATATGTTCAAACTGAAGTTTAAACTTTACTACTAATACTACTAAATAAACTACTAAATATGAATGTTACTTTCTTTTGTCTACCTCATTTTCTTTTTAATATATGTAGCTGTATTTTTATTAAATATTTCTTTAGGTTCGATTTCTTATTCTGACAGTCAATTTCGGGATTATAAGTTCTTACTAGTGGGGAGCTCGAGTAGCAGAAAATCCAAGTACTCTGACATAATCTGCCATACACATACCTAGTTACATAATGTATGTCGCGAAAAATTGCTTAAAATGTTTTTATAAAACTTGGTTATGTCCTAATACAGTACTTTTTGTATGCACTCCTGTAGTTAAATAATACCGTATGATCGAAAAAAAAACGGCGTCAGCGATGGCTATGAAATGAAGACCGCTGTCATACATTTATGTAAATTTATATGGGAAACGTGATCGATCGTCATTTCCCTGCCAACTGGACGCCATTTTTTTCGATCATACGGTATTAAAAAAACGTAGATTTTTTAAGACTTGTTACATATTCTATAGTATGTATATTCCTTAATATGAAATATTTTATATAAATTATCTTTTCAAATCCTATAATGTTATTTGTTAGTCAAATTGTTGAACATTTATACAGACAACCGTTATTGTTTTAAAGACATTAAATATTTCTACCCTTTCTTTTATTTCAGACCCAAACTAAGGAAGAAAATCAAGGATAAGTTGGTAGATAATAGTATGATGAATTGGTCAAGAATTTTAATGGACCCTGAGACTATAATTAAACAAGCTCATCGCAAAACTGCTGATGAAGATCGTGGTTTTAATATATGTGATATGGATATAGATAGTCTAAATCCCACACCTGCAATGAGAGATGTATTTAATAAGGTTTTAGACAGAGAGGATAGGTCACCATTTGGAAGCCGAGGTGATGAGTAAGTTACCAATATAATTCGTCAGATATTTAATTCAACTAAGTATGACTGGATCTTGTTCGAAATGTAGTGCCACTTGTATTTTTAAAGAAACTAAAAGTGATCTTTTTGGCTATCCATGCGATATGTGCAAAGTCACATTGTGCAGAAATTGTGCAGGATTTTCTTCAACTGAGATACGGGCGCTGTCAATGATATCCAGAGTGCTCCCTTATTTCTGTACAGATTGCATAACTGTAGTTCGAGAGTTACCTGCGATAACAGCTACGGTTGCTCACTTGCAAGCGGAAATAAATGAACTAAAAGAAAAATCAATTCAATCCAAGCAGTCGTTTGCTGACATAGTAAAAATAAAAAATGAATCAAACGCTCTTCATGGAAATTTCCAGAAACTGGAGGAAAAACTGGAAAATATCACTAAAGGCGAGATAAATCTTGGAAGGGAAGATAATATCGATCATAAAAAAAGACCAATAAAAGTCCAGTTTGAAGACAAGGAGACGGTTTTGGCGATTTTGAAGCAAAAAAGCAAACTTCAGAACAATGATGGAATATATATAAAGAGAGACCAAACACCAATGCAAAGAAACCATCTCAAAAAACTCCTGCAGGAATTGGAACAACATACCAAGGAAGGAAGAAACAATTATAAAATTAGATATCAAGGTTTTGATTTTACACCAAAGCTTGTAAAAGTTCAGCGTAGAACTCCAAAAAACTAAATAAACAAATTCAAGAGGCGTCGTTCTGGTATAGCAATATATGTTCCATAGTAAATAAGGTCGACGAATTCTTTATCTCAATTAAAAAACACGATCCTCTATGCATATTAATAACTGAAACCTGGTTGAATGCTGACATTAGAAACAGTCTGATAGATATCAATGGTTATAATATTTTTAGGGAAGACCGCAATCAACAAAGAGGCGGTGGAGTGTGTGTTTTTGTAAAGGAACAAGTGAATGGACAGAAAATATACTCTAGTGTATCCAAAAAATATAGAACCATAAGTCCTATTGAATCAGTATGGCTGAACATCAAAATTGCTGGTTTAAGGTTTATTGTGGCATGTATATATAGGCCACCACACTCGAACGAAGAATCAGACAGGAATATGATAAATGTATTAGCTGAGGTGTGTGCAGAGGACGTACCAGTCTACATCACTGGAGACTTCAATTATGCTGAAATCAACTGGAACAATAAAACACTATATAGAACTGAGAAACTAAATCAACTGTTTTTGGACAGCTTTAATGAAACGAATATTTATCAAATAATAGATTTTTCCACACGTTTCAGGGGTGATCAGGATGCGCTTCTGGATTTGTTTCTAGTAAATAATAAGAAACTGATTTACAACATAGAAAGTGATTCACCATTGGGCCGCAGTGACCATTTGGTTATTACTGGAAAAACGCAACTCGAATATCCAACTAGATCTACCAATAAAATACGAAAACAAAACTTTTGGAAAGCCAACTATGAACAAATAAATGTATTTCTTGCAGAAAACTTGAATTTTGACCCTTCACATTTGGAAGAAAACAGATATGAAAAAATCACCAAAATTATTGACGAAGCTATTACAAAATTTGTCCCATTTACAACTAAAATAATAAATTCTAAAAAACCATGGATAAATCAGAATATTTTTAAAAAAATTACTAACAAACGAAAATTATGGGATAAATATATTAAATCGCCAACACCCGAAAACTATACTGCATACAGGACGGAAAACAACACTCTAAAAAACATAATCGCAAGTGCTAGCAAAACTACGAAAAATCTATCGCCTCTTCCAGCTCACCAAAACAATTTTTTAAATATATTAATAGGACTCTGTCTACAAAAGTATCCAGTTTCACTCTTAAAAACCCCAACAATGGATTACCTATCATGGACGACTGTGACATTGCTGAGGAATTTGCACACCGGTTTGCATCAGTCTTTACGACAACCAATGACTCTTACATTCCAACGCTTTCACAGAGTTCTAGGCTTCTGCAAGAGATTACTAACATAGAATTTACAGAGCTCAACGTTAGCGAAGCCATAAAATCATTAAAAACTGACAGCAGCCCGGGTCCAGATAGTGTACCGACTGTTTTTCTTCAGAAATGTTGTCATGCCCTCGCACAACCTTTAGCATGTCTATTTAATGATTTACTAATATCTGGCAAATTTCCAGATACTTGGTCTCTTTCTTTCGTTACACCGCTTCACAAAAAGGGAGACAGACAGTTAGCTGGTAATTACCGACCAATTAGTCTAACTAGCTGCATCTGTAAATGCATGGAAAAGGTAATCATCCGCACACTTACTCCATACCTAATGGAAAAAGATGTCTTACCCAGCACACAGCATGGATTTCTTCCTGGTCGATCCACAATAACGTGACTAACATGACATCTTGTCTTAGCGATTGGACAGCAGCCTTTGATAGAAACCAACAAACAGACGTCATCTATCTTGACTTTGAAAAGGCATTTGATAAAGTACCCCACAAGATGCTTCTTTATAAACTAAACCACTAAGGCATAAGAGGGAATTTATTCAAACTTATATCAAACTTCCTAACCCGACGCTACTTCCAAGTCAGAATAAACGGATCTCTTTCAACTAAACACAAAGTAACCAGCGGTGTTCCTCAAGGCTCTGTGTTGGGCCCACTGTTGTTCCTCCTGTATATCAGCGATCTGGCAAGAGGCATAAAAACGAATATCATATTTTTTGCGGATGATACAAAGTTATATGCAAATCCCGAAACGAGCTACGTCAATCTTCAGCATGATCCAAAGTTGGTGGAATCCTGGAGACCAAACAATGGAGAATGAAGCTGAATGAGGACAAATGCACTGTTCTTAGCATTGGAATGAATTGTACGAACAAAACCTACACCCTAAATGAATTAAGTCTAAGACATCTAGAACAACAGGAAGATCTAGGGATTACAGTTACTGGAAACCTAAAATGGTATGTGCATATATCAAAGATTACTAAAAAAGCAAATTCTCTTCTTTATTTCATTCAAAGAGCATTTTAAGACCGCTCTATTGATCTTATTTTAAAGATATACAAGTCCCACATTAGACCTAAAATAGAATATGGTCAAATAATATGGAGTCCCTATTTTCAGAAGGATATTGATCTCATCGAGAAAATTCAACGCAAGGTGACAAAAATGCCCCATGAACTTAAGGATCTGGAGTATGAAGATCGTCTTGCGATGTTAAATCTCACCACATTAAAACAGAGGCGTTTGCGGGGGGACTTAATAGAGACTTACAAAATTCTAAATTGTTTCTACACTTGCCCATTAAATATATACCATCCTTGCCAAACTCCACAACTTAGAGGCCACAGCAGACGCCTGGAAAAGGAAAGATCGTCCAAACTCCAGCGAAAACATTTTTTGACTAACCGCATAGTGTACCCGTGGAACTCGCTGTCAGAAGAAAGTGTTTCAGTACCAACTCTCAACTCATTTAAAAACAAAATTGATCAAGAAATGAATACCTTGAGTTCTGTACATTTGCATTACGGCCAGTAAACTCGAAAAAATTACGAGCAACATAAAAAGACAGTAGACTCATCGGTATTTTTATACCGCTTTCTATTGTGTAAATAATAATAAATAATAATAATAATAATAATAACAACTTAAAATACGAATTTATTGCAGACTTTTTAATACACCCTGTAGTTTAGTATAATGTAAATTTTATACTTAATATTTCAGACCCTACTGCGGGGATGATATCGAAGGATATACGCCAGAAATGATGCGTGTATATAGAAGGATGAAGGAGCAACAGGAGATTGAGTTTGAAAGAGTTGTTCAACAAAGTCTGTCCACAAAGAAGCGCAATAGGAAAAGAGTTAAACGTTCAGAATCTCCAATTCGAACGGCAAATAGACAGACTAAAAATGATGGTAAGTTTGAATTTATTATATTGGTAAATTCTAAAGTATTGTATAATTAATTGAATGTTTTTTTCATTTTACAGTTATCTTTTAATTTGAATTGCACTAAACAATTAAAGTCGATAAGTTTAACAGGTTGACTGCCAGAGCAGGCGTATCCGCCCGCTGTGCAATAGTTAATCTTTGTACTTGGCGTCTGGAGCATCTTTTTCGATTATACGTGGCCAGTCAACCTGTTAAACATAGTAAAGCACCGGATTGTGGTGTATATCTTTGCAATTTAGAGACCAATGACTTATATGTTCCATTTTGGCTCTTTTTTTATTGTTTCTTTTTTTGATTTTTGTTTTGGTTTAGGTTGCTTCTTTTTAATTTTTTTTTCTCTCTTGTATATTCTTTATCTTTTTTATTGCTTTGGTAATTCATGATCTAATAAAAAAAATATTACTTTTTCAGGACCTGCACGAAACATTCAACCACTGAAGAAGGTAAAAAGTATACCCCTAAAACGAACATATAGCTTAAGGGGTTAATTATAGATATGTACGTTCTTACTGTAATAAATTAACTGCAAGACTGGCTTTTTAACGTTCATATTTTTGTATGTTGTTAGTTTTTTTATGCGTTATTGAATTGAAAAAAAGGTAAATTTACGTTCCTGTTTGCCTATTTAGTATTTTTTGTAACTTTGTTTTTAGTTAATGTGGAGTAGATTATTAATGGCTGTGGTATAAATACACATTTAAATGAACCTTTCTGTTATTCCAATCAAAATCGAATAGAACTTTAAAGCTACTCCATATTGTTTTAAATTTTGTATTTGTAAATTTCTTTTGTTTTCTTTATAATGAGGTGGCAATTATTGTTATAATTTGGTAAATTAAATTTGTTTTGTTCTGTAACTTTATTGATTTCAAAAGTATTAAGTAGTTAATTAATTTTTGACAATGCCGAATCGAATATTAGTTTATAAATTTTGACACAGTTATTATAGATAATGTAGTTGTAAATTAATCAATGTAATTTGATTACCTAGAAAGAAATCTTATAAATAGTTACAACTCGATTACTTTATTAACATTTGTATTTATTTTGAAATTGTTCTGTTACGTATACTTAAGAGAAGATTGATTTTTGGGTTACCAAAAAATTTAAATTTGGTATACCTGGACTGATGTGTACAGGACAAATATGACATATTTACAGGATGGGTGAGCTATTCGGTAGATTAATAGTTGAATAGACGTCGACACTGCAAATACAAAAAGCTATAATTAGCCAAATTAATGAATAAATATTCTTAAATTAGAAAAAATACAATACTTGGTAAGGAACATTACGTGAAAACTAGGGAAATTTCAAAAGTGTAGTGATTTATTTCAATTTGCTCTACATCAAAATGACAGTTATAGATACTAATGTTTATAGTATACCCAACGTCAGAATACATGGAGGATCTGCCTTTTTAATTCATAGGCAAATTATATTTTCTGTCATTTTTTGGAAATCTTCCCTGACTAGTTGGAAAGACTAAAGGTGGTTAAATTAGGTGTAACAGATATGTGTGTATTACATTGTCCTGTATGTAGAGGGGTTTAATGAAGACCATAGTCCTGTACAAAAATGTTAATTGAAATTTGATTTGTTCTTTAATTTTAAATTTTTAATATGACAAGTAGACCTTTAGAAATTGTGTGTTTTCTGAATTATGCAGGGTGGGTCCGACTTGGAAACTTCAGCAGCATGTTTTGCAGATAAAAATAATTAAAAAAGTTTATATAAATTTAAGTCCTAAAATGCTTAGTTTAGGAAATACAGGGTGTGGAGGTTTCATTTTTATTTCGATTTTTTCCAAATAATTTCTTAACTAAGGTCAATATTTGTATGAAAATTGGTGTCTTGATGTTTTTTGACATGAGAAATTTGATTTCGATATCAACTGTTAGTGGCGCCCCTTATAGGTAGTAGTCCTATTGACATATAAATCAAATTTTCATAACAAAAACCGCCCAGAGACTAATTTTCATCCAAATATCGACCTTAGTTCTAGTTAAAATAAAACCTCTACATCATGTATTTCCGAAACGAAATATTTTAGGACATACATTTATACGAACTTTCTTACTTATTTTTTTCAGCAGCATATCTGCAGAAGTTTCTCGAATACATTCGGACCACCCTGTTTTATGATATTCATAGTTTGCGAAATTTAATATTGAAATATGTTAAAACTGTGCTTTTATGCATGAAGCTCATATCTATAATATATCATATAATTTGATGGCTGATGTGATTTCCGTTTTTCAGGGTGTGCCAAAAACACGTTACCTTCTACACAAAGTGTCGTAACTATCATTTTGAACAGTTCACAGTAGAGCAAAAAAAAGTCTATTAGTATGAGCTAACAGTCTCCACAATGTTGTAACCATAACAGCAAAAGCTCTTATATTGTAGCAGACAAAATAAGTAGCTTTGTTAGATATAATATAAATACATTTGTTTTACTTTTGTTATGTTAATTTTTCACTAAAAGACGTTTTTTTCGCTATACTGTAAAATTTTCAAAATGTTAGTTACAACACTTTGTGTGGAAGGCGACGAACAAATTGAAAATTATTGAGTTTCGTGGCGCCGGCATTGTAGTCGAAATGATTGCTCTGCTCTCTAGTAAACCTGGTTCGAATCCAGCTTTGTGCATGAATGTTTAATGTGTGTGTGTCTGTGTTTGTCTAATTTACAGTTTAAGTTTAAGAAATATTTTGATGAGGTAAAAGTTATTAGAAAGGTAATTTGTCAGAATGGTCATGGCAGCCTAGGAAATGAAAAAAACAGCATGGCCGGCAATTTAGAAAAATCCTCTGCATATGCGAAAAATGGAATGAAGTGTAAACATCGTCAAAGAGAAAAGTTATTTTCACATAGGCTTTTATCAATAACTCGAATAGTAAAAAAACATTTGTTGCGAACTTTTCGGCACACCCCGTATAAAACAGTGTTTAGAACAAAAAATGTCATTACCCTAGAAAAGTTGCTTTTTGACTATTGGACCAATCAGAATGCAATATTAAAACAGTATAGTCATCATAAAGAAAAGTTGCAAAAATCCAACTTGAATTTAACAAATGACACTGTGTTGAAAAGTAGCAACTTCAGACACTCATTAGTTTTTTTCGTGTTCTTGTTATTACCGATTCTGAATCGTCCTAGAGCTCTGCAGCGCATGCGCAAATGAAATAATGTCTTCATATTTCCTTCTGCGCATACGCATCACAGTTCTAGGACGGTTCAGAATCGGTAATAACAAGAACCCGAACAAAGATATTATTAACAGAGCACGTAGACCGACGAGTAGCGACACTTCGGTTTTCAATTTTCATTGCGGCTGCGGCTGCGCGAAATAGAGTGTCCATTTATAATATGAAGAAGCGAAGTTGCCACTGTTGCCATTTATCAAGTATCTCTATACCGGGTGCGTCTCAAAAGTGGCTCACCCCTATAACTTTTTTATTTTTTCAGATAAAAAAACGAGATTTGGTATGTTAGTATATGACATGAATTAGGATTGATTGGTGTATTCAATTGTTTTTGGTCACTTCCTGTTTCACCGGAAATGACTACAACTTTTGATTTTTAAATAGCACCCTCGGTATTTTTTTACTTTATTCGATAGAAAATAACATTCTGAATAGAATGACATATCATATGTCAACTTTTGACATTCTCGCTTAATAAAAAATTGTATTTTAAAATTCAATCTAGACTGCCATAGCTATGTTAAAAACACTAATTCTTCATCAAGGAGCCTTGGAAAAATAGATTTGATCGTCTAATGTTTTTAGTGGCTTGTCCTGGCCCGTTAGAAAATTCTCAAATCGTATTTTTAATCATAACTCAATTTTTTCAAATGAAACGAGGGTGGCTCATTAGCATATTTGGGAGAAGCATTTTTTACCAATAATTTGATACCACACACTTGGTATTTCAAGTCAAATTTTCGTTACGAACCGCAAGTTATAATTTCAAATAAACCATATGCGAAAATGTCAAAAGTTGACATATGATGTGTCATTCTATTCAGAGCGACATTTTCTATCGAATAAAGTAAAAAAATACCGGGGGTGCCATTTAAAAAAGTGACCGAAAACAATTGAATACGTTAATCAATCCTAATTTATGTCATATACTAACATAACAAATTTCGTTTTTTAACTAAAACAAGCCACTTTTGAGACGCACCCGGTATACTCTATTTCAAGTACCTACGCCTCAGGCAAAGAATTTTCCTAAATCATTTTTTATTTATTAGCTGTAAGATATTTTATGAAATTTATATTGTATCATTATATTCCAAAAATATTATCAATTCAATACTTAATTCCACTTCAAAGTATGAGCAGTGTATACCATGTTTATAGGATCACTTCATAATTTAACCAGTTATTTAGAGTGTCTATCAGACAAACACGTCAAAAGAGAGAAAGAAAATTTGGTCCCGTCACATCTAAAGAGCCGACAGTTTCTGTCGCTACCCGTCGGTTTACGTACTCTGTTATTAACCTCAAATCTATATCTAGCCTGACATGTAGAATTGCTCCTATTTAAACATTTAATTTCAATACATAAATTCAATGAATTTATTCCATAAACCTGATTCTCAAATATATTCTTTTTTAAATTCGCTTTAATATTAAAATTAGCTATGAAGTTATAACCAATCGTTATGAGAAAGAATTATGAGTTTAAAATTACTCTGAAAATTATGTTCCTTTTTTTTCGGTTTTAAGACCAATTTTTTTAACCAAACCAAACTTTTCCTTGAAAATGATTCTAGATTTTTCGTCACTGGTAAAAAAATCTTCAAAATAAAAAAGCAAATTTTTACATAGGCTATTGGCTTACACATTTACTTACATTTCACAAGTGTGCAATAAACTGCTTTTCTTTAGATTTTAGATATTATATTATGATGTATTTAAATATTATACTTATCACTGAAAGTAATAACGCTATGAAGAACAAACTATGAATTTCATTTCTTACCAGATTGTAATTCTCTGTCCATGATTTTTGCGATTACTAACGTTCTTTGTGAAATATATTCACGTATCTATATTCTGTGATTTTTTGTAAATAATGGATTTTTTTCTAAATAAAGACTAAATTAATTATTTCTGTTTTATTTATTCCCAGCGAAATATTTAGGTAAAAAACAAACAATGACAGTGTACTTCCATTATTTTATTACTCTTTGATCTTGACAACAATTTTCTTTAAAATTTTCTTATCGCTAACACCACTTGCGAGAAACAAAAACACCTAAAATATTGAGATTCCTCAGGCACTTAAAAAAAATTATGAGTTCGATTATTATCCTGTTAAAACATTTTACAATGTTTTAATTTAGTATAAAGTTTTAAGTAGTTAAAATAGACAATTTCTTCAGATCGTGTTAATCTTAGCAAGTATTTACAAATAAATTAATAAAATAAAAAATATAAATTATATATAAAAACAATAAAGCAAAATAAAACAACCACAGTATTTTTAAGAAGTAAAGCTTTAAAATTTTTGTGCATAACAGAACTTATCCTAAAAAGCCTAGTTTATCGACTTCAGATTAAGTAATATTTAGACTAAACATCGCCATAACGAAAATCGAAAAATAAACTAAACGTCAACCTTGAGTCAAAAAACTAGACTTGACACTAAACTACCCGTTCAAGTAAAAAATGGATCTGGTAACGCCGAGTTTTCTTTATAATAATGACAAATTCTTATCCGTATAGGGATTCTGAATGTAAGATCTAAAAACGAAAACGAAATATTAGTAATATATATTTAAATCCGTTAAACTAATCTATACAAGTACCTCTTAGAAAATAACTTCATAGATACAGAAAAAAAAATTAGGAAAAGTGAATATAGTATTATAGTATTTCCAAAGTCAGTTGGAATGGTTTAGGGCTCTTAATATCGGAACTGTTTTGGTAGGCATCATCTGCAAAAACAAATTAAGAGTCTCCAATCAGTCCTTTCCAACTTTAGCCTTTGGAATTACTTTACATACTGGAAACTGATATTCAACTAAATTATTCTGAATGGTCTCACTTTACAGATACTCGCACTTTCCACACAAGTTAGGTTAGTTATACATGACTTTTTCCTGTTAGCGTGTGGAAATTATGTACTTAGATATAGTACTGTAGTGTGTTCAACTGTCTGTCTTAGGTAAAGTCGGTCCAACGAGAAAATACATGACAGCGACAGTTCTCTGTCATTTTAATTTTCGGGTAAATAGAATTTTGAATTATTTTTTCGATATCTGTCGAAATCTTCCCTGACCAGTTGGACAGACTTTACCATTGGATAAATGCAATTTTGTGAGGTGCATATATTAAGTGAAGTTATTTTCAAGATATACCGTTTATCAAACATGCGATTATCAAACACCCGCAAGGCAATTATGGCATATTTGAGGAGCTGACTTACTAAATGCATTTTGTCCATTTTTTAAGATTTTCAACCAAAGGTGACATTGCAAACTACATACACAGATACAATATCATGCCAGAAACGACGTATTAAATACATATATTATATTATCTCATTCGAATTAAATGGAGAAAATATCTTAGCCTTTCTATGTGCTGTATGTCCACTGGCGATAGACAAATAAACAGAAGTATATCCTTGTGTGCTGTGGACATACTGCTGTTTGCTTGTCATTGCCAGACAAGGAATTTTTTTGAACTACAACTTCTCTATTTTTTGAATAATACTACTTAAAATAATGAATGGAACTACGACTGGGGACAATGTAGTTGGGGATACGAACCGTGGTAGCAAAAAAATTAAGAGAAATTTTAGGTCTAAAGAACAGTCAACAGTTTTTTTCAATTTTTCAGATATCAACAAAACTAGATTTTTCACATGTAGGTGTACTATTTTTATGATTTTTTATCAATTTTTCAAGTATATTAGTTTTTCGGTAAGTTTCTCATAAAAAAAGTGGCAGTTTATCTTTGTTTGCCAAAATTCGAAAAAATGGACAAAATGCATCTAGAAAGTCTGTTATTCATTTATTTAAAAAAATATCATTGCAAGAGATGCGAATTTGCGAGCAAAAATAAGTTAAACAACCTCATTTGCAAATTTTTAATACAACTTAGAACATTCTTAAATGATATGCAGGATATGCTACTTACGAATATAACGTATAGTGTAAAAAAATAATTTGAAAAATAATGAGTTTATTAAAGATAAACGGTAAGGTTATTGTAAGAGGTACATATTATGTATTTATTTAGCTGTAAGAATGGTACATTTTAAGTGAGATCTTCCAGAGAAAATGCAAAATAAAAACAATTTTTACACTTATATTTCACTTAATTATTGTATTTGAAATAAAATCTTGAAATTAGGTTTTAATAATTTTATAGTTTTTAAAATTATGGGTACTTATGGACAAATTAATCCATCTCTTTCAGTGGGACAATTTTATTGAAATCTTAATAAATATAATCTGTACAACAAAAGAACATATAACAATGATAGGTGTTGTTGGTAAGTTTAATTCAACAGTATCTGTTAGTTTTATGGTTTTATGAGGCAGTCCAAATTGGTTGTTCCGGCACAGCCTATATATTGAGATACAGGGTGGCCCATCGAAAACGTTCCGCAAGGCATAACGGCCAGGATATTTTTTTTCAAAAAATCCAAAAACACGTCAATTTTGTTTGTGAGGGGGACAACTTTTGCCCCAAAAATGATCGCAATATTTTCAACCCTCTAAACGGGGGCGTCATCCCCCAAATTTTTTCAAATGGGAAGGGGGGTCAAGTGGCGCTGCAATGAAAAGAGCTTTCTGTTCTCTATATTTCCTCGCTTCGTTTTTGAAAATCGGTCGAGTCATTGAGAAAATATGAAGGACTGAAATTTGAAAAGTTTATTTAAACATTTATCAGAGTAAATGATAAGGATAAATTCCTTCGACCAATTTGCTGTTTTTTTCTTATTATTTCTAGATGTTTACGCATTTTTCCCCTTGCCACAAGGTTGAACGATCAGGTGCGGTCTCAATATCGTTAAAATGACCTACAATAAAATTTCCAAAAATACCAGCCCGCGACGATCAAAATCGTCTTCGTTGAGTTCTTGTACCAACTGAATTTTGTACGGGTGGAAATTGTGTTTTATTTAATATCCTTTGGATACTTGTACGATTCACGCCGGTCTCTTTCGCTAATTTTCTTGTACTCAGCGTACTATCCATGGCAACTTGGACCAATACCTCCATAGCTTCATTTACTACAGAATTTTCCCTCTGTCTCTTTTTATTCATAACGGAACCAGTTTTGCGAAATTTTGCTACTAACTCGCGAACAATTTTGCCATAAAGATGTTTGTCAGGATGGCGTTCATGGAATATCTGCGCAACCCGATTGCCACATTCATTATTTTAAAACAAAAAGTTCGATTATTTCCACTTTTTCTGCAAGTGAGTACATCATAATCGTTAAAAAGTTTAACGATATTGAGAAGAACTTCAACGCACGAGTCACAGAACAGCTATCTAGCAACTACCGCACCTGATTGTTCAACCTTGTGGCAAGTGAAAAAATGCGTAAACATCTAGAAATAATAAGAAAAAAACAGCAAATTGGTCGAAGGAATTTATCCTTATCATTTACTCTGATAAATGTTTAAATAAACTTTTCAAATTTCAATCCTTCATATTTTCTCAATGACTCGACCGATTTTCAAAAACGAAGGGGGGAAATATAGAGAATAAAAAGCTCTTTTCGTTGCGGCGATTTGACCCCCCTTCCCATTTGAAAAAAGTTGGGGGATGACACCCCCGCTTAGAAGGTTGAAGATTTTGCAATCATTTTAGAGACAAAAGTTGTCCCCCTCACAAACAAAATTGACGTGTTTTTGGATTTTCTGAAAAAAATTACCCTGGCCGTTATACCTTGCGGAACGTTTTCGATGGGCCACCCTGTATATAGGATAACAAAGATTTATAAACTCTGTTTTTCTAATACCCATACAAATCATAGAAAACAGTATTATTTAGGTTTGTTCTTTCTTACAGGATGTTCTGCACAAGTATATACTTTTTTGTCCCTGAATGATCTATATTATAGACAAGGATTATAGTTTACCCGTTTACCATAACCAAAACTAGTGTGACTCACTGGTCAGGTAAGTAGATGACACAAGTTTTGTGGATAACAAAAGTAGTTGGGAGTTATGTAAAATTGCAATAAAGAATATAAAACTAGTGCATACTAGTGCATAAGTTCAATAACAGAGAAACGTCTATTATGACGATAATTGTCGACATATTCAGTAAAATATTAATGCATATTCAAGATTTTTGACAATAAAACGACATACAGAACTGTGTAAGCGATATAATGCTAAAGCTATTAACGGTCAACCAAAAAAATACAATTTAGAAAGTCCAGAAGTAAATAATTCTTGTTTTATTTTTTCACATTCCGAAAAATAATTCCATAATATGATATATGTGTATACCTTGCTGGTCATCCAATTTAGGTGGTCTGGATTTTAATGAGTGAGACATATAGACAGATAATAATATAAATGACCGGTTGACCGGAGACAAAATCAAAAGCGGCATACAGTGTTGCCGGTTTTTTTACGTTTGTAGGAAAATATGTGTAGAAAAATATAAGCTATTTTAAAAACTTTCATGTATACTACTGAAATTATGATAATATATTTAAACTAAATATAATCTATTACAGCTGTAGAAAAATGAGTAACTAATAGTGAAAAATAAAGTTCCAACCCTAGATGCAACATTTTTCGTAAACGCCTACTTGTGTGGTTAGAAATTTTGATGCACAATTTTTATCTCTTTTTAGTACATTTGTTTTTCCATTAAGCTGTCTACATCACTGTCTGACACGTTAAAATCCAAACCTCACAGTTTCGATGACCAAATCGGTATAATAGAGAAAAAGACTAACGTAAATAGTGAGTCTATTAATAATTATAGCATCACACAAGAAACAAATTGGTAACTAAAGAAATAGCAAGTTTATGAAAACTATGTAGTAAGTTTATCACATTTCAGGCATAGAAAAAATATAAAATGCAAAACTGCATAAAAACATAGCAAGAAGCGCATTGAAACTCTTTACACGCCCATTCAAGAAAGTACCTTACCCTCTTACTCGCTTAACACAGGAAGCATAGATCTAGAAAATTATTTTAATATAAACGGGTGATGCAAATAAAGTGCGTACTCTAGGTAACTTTTTTATTTTTATAGCCAGGGCAAATTTATTAATATTTATGTTTAGGAATTTATTATAATAGGAACTAGTGCATTTGTCATTGTTCAGAATATCATATTAATAATGTATAGATCACATATAAATATTTTAAGTTATTTTGCAAAAAAATATAAAGTCTAAATATGTATAAGAAAATATTTAAAAGAAAAAGATATACTAAACACATTCATTAATAAAAGATTACAATAAAAAAGTTACCAACAGACCTTAGATAATAAAAAACATAGAGATAAAACTTAAAGGCCAATCAACGTGCAACCTATATTCACTTCTATCTGCTTTTACCCGCACAGAAGGTAAAATTGTACAATTTACAACAGAGTGGTCACACAATACTTTTAACAAAAAATATTCATATTCGCCTCTCTTCAGTATTAAATTAACTCACAGTGATACAGTGATGTATGTATCAAACTAATATATCTTCGAATCTACCATGATTTATTTTGTTGATTTTTTAGCGTCGTGAAAATTTACTAATTTTAATTAATACTATTTTATTTTCCTAAAGGTATAAGTCAGAAGATAACATAAGCCTCTATGTTTTTTATTACTTATGTATGTGAAAATCTAGCTCAGTAGGTACGTATATTTTTTACCTCTTATAGTACGTATAGGGGAAATGACTATATCAGGTAAAAACAAATTTTAAAAATAAGTGACAATATTACATTTATCTTAATACTTACAGTTCAATGTTGTGAATAGTGGATGTGGGACAATTATCATTAACTTTCACATGGCAGTGCTTGTGACATTTTAAGAAACAATCGCGACATTCGTAGCCCTGCTTGCCAAACCTCCTCGCTATACTTTTTGCACATACTTGACATATGGTGCCACTACAAAGAAAAATATTTCTATTAAGTTTGACTAAGTTCTAAAAATTAATTTATAATGCATAAATAATATACCGTGTGATGGAAAAACAATCCTTTAAGTTTTTAATAATGACAGCTAATCAATAGATAATTGATATTTTTAATAAACTTTAAAATTAAAATATACAAAATAAATAGTGCTAAAACACACAGTTTTATAAAAAGATATTTTAAACTGCACTTTTAATGTTTAACATGGACTTAAAATTTGCGGCACTAAAGCACAACCCCATATGTCAATAGGGAAATAATGTTAACAAATGCCTTAGTAGGGTACACTGGGTACAGTTGAAACAATTTGACTTTCATCGTTCATAATTATAGTGGTTTTTATCCCAGCGAAAATGGTGATATGCCAAATTCAAGAGCGTATTTTTATCTACAAAAAAGATTTACATCATTTTAGTTTCTGGGGTACGGTTTTAGAAGTGTACGATTAAAAAAAAATTGTTTCAATGGTCCCCATACCAAGGGCGGTTGAAACAGTGATGGCGGTCAATTGAAAATTCATAGTTTCGACGCAGTTCGACGAAACAAGTGAGTAAACAAAGTGCTCGTTACATAATAAAAAAATTATATAGACATAATATAATATGAGAGGATAAAATATAATTTGCAATATTAATGGTATACTTTTTTTAATCAACTAGTGATTAAATGTTTTATGAACATCATCGAAAAATTATAATTATGTACCTTTAAAAAAATTCGTTATAGCAGAAATAGTCCCAAATATGCCCCACTAGCAAAACCGGTGATTAAAACTATGCTCGGTACCATAGTTCAACTCATCTAAAAAGTTTTTTTAACTGGAATAATCAAGTATAATACAAGTTAGATCACCTGAAAATATAAAGACAATGGAAGCCCGAAATTCTTTTAGCTTCAATGGTTACTCTATCTTTTATACACGTCTCTATGGAATATATATATATATATATATATATATATATATATAGATTTATTAAACCGCTTATACGAGCCCAAAAACTACGTTGCTTCATTGGGCTCAGACCCGATTTCGACATTTCAGGCCCGGGGTCGGGTCTGAGTACGATTTCATATGTATATATCGATATATATGTACAACTAGTCTTAAAAATAGTGTTTTTTAAACTTACCCTTGCAAATGCTTCGCTACAAACGTATGGTCATTGAATATATGCAATTTCACGCCTTTCTTTTTCCATTTGGATTTCTGCGCTAAAGACAATGGCACGAGGTAGTGTTTCTTGATTCCGTTTTCGATTGTTTCTAACACCAACGTGCTGGCTTCGTTGATGTAGGTACGGGTAGATGCGCTACTTAAACCAGAAGCTTCGGACAGACTGGACCGTCTTGAATTTTCTTCGCGACCAGGTGGATTAAGATAATCTGAAATAAACCATTATTACATACAATTTTCAAAAATGTATCATGTAGAAGAAAAGTTTAAAGCGGTAACATTGACGTTTATATATTTACATAATAGGCTTCAAAAGATTCACTTTATTAGTTAATTAAATTAATATTAAAATAAATGATGTAAGACCAATACATTCCAAAGATAATGATGCCAGATTTTATATCATTTTACACATTAGTATTGTTAATTTTCTTTTTTAATTTATGCCTATATTTTTTTAATTTTTCAAATACAGTTAAATTTTTATCATTCACTTACCCAAGTTTACATGCTTTCCAGTCAGCTCAAGATGATTGAGATGTGATTTCTTTGTTAAAAATAAGAGAGTGTTTTCATATATTTTTTTCGAATTTGGCATTCCGCTACAAAGTACAAGTTCCGCTCCAAGGGATGAACCAAAATCACAATTTTATCGGTATTTGTCAGAAAAAGATCACGCTTATATGTTGACATATTATTATATAGATTTCATACACCGTAAATACAAAAAATGGTCATTTTTAATTCTACATTTAAACAAAAAATAATATAAAAGGGGTTGCTTTAAAAACAATGAGATGTAGCATTTTAAATATTGCAATGTTGGCGACGCCATAAAAATTACCCTGTATAAGATAATGTAAAATTTCCTTCGCGGATTTATTCTCTTAGCCTTGGTTTTTAGGAAAATATACCTAAGTATTAATAAAGTTATATTGACTCCAATTTTTAACCACTTTTCGGATATAATGTTTTTAACCAAAGTTTTTTAGTAAATAAGAAATAAAATAACAACACCGCATAATGCTTCAAATAAAAATAGTGTACTATATACCAAATTTTATCCTTAATCCAATTATGCAGAGAAAAATGGGGGGAGGGGTGCAAATTATAAAAAACTTATCACAACTTTTTTTGAGACATCCTGTATACAACACAATATTTTTAAGGCCACGCAACATTTTTATAATTTTCTTTATTAACAACGACGATATTGGACTTCTTCGCACCCTGTGTATTGTAATTTTGGTTCACCCTGTATAATCAAATAAATCTGTACAGAAATGCCAAACCAAAAAAAAATATATAAAAAACATCACCCCCGAAATCTGTTCGTGCTTAAAGCATGCCGTTTATTATTGATATTTTTTTAAAATAACTATGTTTACTTTCTGTCTTTTTTACTAACTGTCTTTTTGCTTTTAATTCAGATAGTAGCAGAGTAAGTAAACCGACGAGTAGCGACAGTCCCGTTATCAATTTTTTTTTGCGGCTGCGCGAAATAAGTAGGTTATCTGTCATATGAAGAAGCGAAGTTGCCATTTATCAAATATCTCTGTATACTTTATTTCAAGTATACCAGATACCTCAGGCAACGAATCGTTTTTTTAATTATTTATTAGCGGTAAGATATTTTATACATTCAAATTTAGAAATAAGGATAAAAGAAAACAAAAAAAATATGTATAAAACTTTATAATTAATTCCACTTCAAATTGTAAGCAGTGTATACCATGTTTATAGGACCACTTCATAAGTTGAGCAGTTAAATACGTAGTCTATCTGTCAAACACGTCAAATGAGTGAGAAAGAAAATTTGGTCCCACCACATCAAAAGAGCCGACGGTTTCTGTCGCTACTCGGCGATCTACTTACTCTGATAGTAGTTTCTATGATATTTTAAAAATTTACAAAATATGTAATTCTGTATATGAATGATGAATGAAAAATCCATCATCTTTATATCTGATACTGAATACTTTGCTCATCTAATAATAGCGAATCCGATGAAGCCCGTATTTCTAAATATCTAAAGCGCATAAGCATTTATACAAAATCAAATGCTTTTAGATATATGTCTTATGAAATTTTCGTGGTAAATTCGACAACGTCTTATGCCGCGACCGCACATGCGGCAGTTGGCGATTTCCGAGCGCTCGTCATCGGACTTCGCCTTTCCGTCCACACATGCGGGCATCGCTGAGCTCTGATAGCAACAACATAGACAAACATAGACTAGCGCAGGGGGATGACACTTCTTATGGGAGAACTGGCAATGGTTCAAAACTTGGCTAGAAGCGATTTTCTAGGAATCTTCCTTACCGATAAATTATTGACAAGAGTGACAGATAAAACCTTGACGGTCTTTCAGTAATTGAATTCATCTGTTTTTCGTTCTAAAGCGTGCGTTGAAAGCAGGCAAACAATTTTTGGTGACCCATAATTTTTCATTCGAACACCACTTTTTTCCTTGTCCTGGACCCGCCTTGACTTGCCGCCATTTTATTTCTTTTGTTTACACGCTGCACTTTGCTTTGCAAATTTAATACTATAATTATTTAGACAAGTATATAGGTTTTTGATAAAACTTCTCGGACTAACGTGTAGGTAAGTGCAGATAAATAATGTGTACTATTTTTTTTTCATCTTCACATGCTTATTGTCATTCTCCTGATTTAGGTAACAGAAAAGGATCATCAAATCAAACTGAATTTTATGTTTTTTCATCCCAGGACCGATAGTAAAATATATATTTTATGGATACCTTCCTAAATATGAACGAGATGAGCCATCGGAAGAAACGGATCATAGTACAAAACAGAAAGGTGATTTTTTTTCTTTCCACTTAGGATATTGGAATTATATACTGTATATTTGAAATAATCGTCCAGTTGGCTTAAAAATGATGATCGATGACATTTCCCATACCTGGTTTTACATCTATAGGATATAGGAGTGAATCGCTATGGCAATCTAGTAAGTCGGAGAGAGCAAAAATACTAAGCATTTATTACATAACCACTTAATCTGACGCTAGATTCCATGCGCTTGGGAAAATTCTTGCCTTCTGTCTTTATCCAGTACATCCTATTTTGCTAAGCGTATTGACCGTACTCTTCGTACACATGAAAATCGGCACCCGAGACCAGAAATACCAGCCCTATTATAATTTTACTTTCAAAATTATGATATACATATATCTTCATTTCTAAAGCTTGTTTCATATAGACGCGAATCGCGAATTGCGAAAAGCGATTCGCCAAAAAATATTCGCAAAATTTGGACCTATTTTATACAGTCGCGAATTTTTAGGGACATTTCATTTTTGCTCCACTGAAAGTTACTAAAAAAAATCATAACCTGAGATAACTTAATTTGTTTTTATTCGTGTTTACGATCTTTATTTTATATTCTATAGGATACAATATGAGTTTAAATTTGTTTAATGATTATGAATATTGATTACGATTGTGGGATTGGAACAGAAGGTGCAAAATTGCCATTTACTTATTGTTAAAACGTAGAAAAGAACGGGTTTATAGGTCATTTGGGACATGTGAAATATTTAAATTTCGTAAGCAACAAGGTGCTTATCGCAATTTAATTCAAGAAATGAGGAAAAAGATGAGAAAAATTTAGGAATTTTCACAGATTGAGTCTACTGACTATGATGTGTTTATGTTTTTCACAGATTGTCTGTATAGGAGTTTGATAACTTGGTTGAAAAATTGTCACCATATTATATCAAAAACATATACAAGAGAACCCATTTCACCTGGAGAAATGCTTTCAGTTACTTTGTACTTTGGTACTTTGCGGCAGCGTCGTCAAAATAATCGATAACCGGATCACAACACCATTCTGCGCAAACGCGAACCTTCAAATCGCGCGAATATTCGCAAAAAATTGAAAACACTTTAACTTTCCCGCCCCCCAAATTTTAAATCTTGCGAATCGCCAAAATCTTAAAATTTCTGACAGCGCTGCATGATCATTAAAATTGGACCAATGAGAGCAGTTTCGCAAAATCGCAATTCGCGATTCGCGTCTATATGAAACAAGCTTTAGACATCTACGGCGCCGTTTTTTCAGTTTTGTTATATAAATTATTTTGTCTCTTGATATATGTACTTGTAACATTATTCTTTTAATTTATAAAATTTTTGTGAAGAATTATATTTCTGTTGTATATTTGATATTGATATTAAACATATCTTTAAAAAAATGTGTATTTTTTGTGTTTTTATGTATGTTATAATTAAAAATAACTAAAGAATTAAAATTCCTTTTTTGTTAAACTTCCCGCCATACGTGACAATATAGTCCGTAGTTCCTACAAGGGATATTGGGGGCGCTAGTAGCAGTAGGCTTGTCAACAGTGTCAAATTTAAAAGTCAATTTCACTTTCCAATATTTAACAGGGCGCTTGCACTTCTTCTGTATTTGTGTCTTGTGGACTAGCGTTTAACCGGCACGGTATCACTGCTTGCAGCGTTGCCAGTTTTCACCTTTTTGACCATTACGTTTTGAAAGAAAAAAAAAACAAAAGACATGAAGATTACGACGTTTACGAAAAAACGATTTTAGATTAATTCTTGCATCTATCCGGGCTGTGAAACTTTACAACCCGCAGTTCCGCATGCGCATAAACGATAATCGGGTATTTCGCGTGCAATCTAAAAAAACTTACCCCCAGAGACTAACCAACGCAATCAAATTACGCCTACGGCTTATTTTGATTGCTATTATCGATAGATGTAAATAAATAAAAAATAAAAACAGCTGTAAAAAAATAAAAAAGTTCTATATTTGTGGGACACATTATTGTCTCGATCTCGAAGCGACGCGACGGCCTTACAAATGGAGTCACAGCTGCATAGCTGAAGGCTATAGCTAGGCATTACTTACTTCCACCATTCATAACGTAATAATAATAAGTACCAACTGACTAAAATTTCCAATGGTTTGGTTTGGTCACCCATACATACGTCACCCACACCGCTGAGATACCGTGTAGATTAGATGCTTTTACAACATAGAGACGAGCGCTCGTTCGCCGATCGAGTCGCCGAATTCCAACTTCCCTGTCCACACTGATCGGAGATCGGCGACGAGCGCTCGTAAATCACCAAATGCCGCATGTACGGTCGCGGCATTAGAAGAGAAACTTTCCGTTGCCCATTGTATGAGTTGTTCTAATCAACCACATATACTAATTCTAATATTAAGAATTATTTCTAGGTATACCAAAAGAGAGATAGATTAGTCGAAACCTTTAAAGTAGTTCTAAAAATTACCATTATAATATTCAAGGTGTAGCCTAGAAATGGTGCCAAATTTATCTGAAAACAAATACTGATTGTAACTGATGTTCTGCGGAAATTTGAAAAAGGAATAACAAGCATAAAACGTGAAACACTTACGATCGTTTCTTCCTCTGTCAGCTGACACTGATCGGTTTAAGCTGTCATCTCTACCGATGTCATTTTCTGGACCTGCCGATTTCGATCTGTTCTTCGATTTGCCCAATCGCCTCTTGATTGTACCAAAGAAATCTCGGCGTTTTCTAGGGCGCCCTCTGTATTCGTAGTCTGAAGTAGACTGGGATTGAAGAGTAGTAGTAGCTGAGAAATCACCTGCCTAAAAATTAATTAAAATCTAATATTTCCAAATCGAAAAAGTGCATAAAAATTAGAGACTGACTTAAAATTCTCAATTTTAAAATTCATTGCGTAAGTTGTTTAAAATTATTTAAGATAAGTATAAGCAGAGAATAACGAATGTTTGCATATACAGGGTGTCCCAATATTCCGTGGACATAGAACTACTACGTATTTTTGGAATCAATAAAGTCCATTGGACATAATTTACCTCTATACAAAAGTGCGTCGCTTGTCGGCTTTAGAGGGCATCAAACTTTAAAGTACGGCAAGGGTGAAAACTACCCCCACCCCTACGTAAATTTTACTATAAATATTTTCCAACTCAACCGACGATCGATTTTTTTTTTCGTAAAATGGTCCTTGTAGTATTTACTACATTTTTTGTCTCTTGTAAAAAAACGCCACCAAACATACTTTTTGAGGAAAAAATATTTTTCCGAAGCTGACTTCCAAAAAATATTTTTTGTTCCATCAAGCTATGGAGGCGCATAACATCTATTATGCTCTTAATAATCTAGTTGCCGAAGATATGGAATTTTACGTTAGTATAACAAATCATATTTAACAATAAGCTTCATAAAAGCTTAAAAAAATTAATAACTTCAAAATTAATTAACGTTCCGTTTTATTTTTGATTGATGCCCTCGAACGGACAAACGAAGCACTTTTGTATAAAGGTAAATTATGTGCAATCAATTTATTTTAATTCAAAGAATACGTAGTTCTTCTATGTCCACAGAATTTATTGGAAGTATGGCCTATATATTTTGTAGCTCTTTGGAAAAATTAATTCCCCAATTTTTTCTCTCAAAAACTATGCGATATGGTGCTTTTTTATAAGATACAAAATATATATGAAATACTAGAAAGAACATTTTACGAAAAGAAAATCAGTGGTGAGTTGAATTGGAAAATATTTATACTAAAATTTATGTAGGGGTGGGGGTAGTTTTCACTCTTCCTGTGCTTTTTCTTTATTTTTGTGAATGCTAAATGTTAAAGACTTAGCAAAACATAGGCACCCAAAATCTCATTCAAATCGGAAAATGTGTTTAAGTTTGATGCCCTCTAGCCGACAAACGAAGCACTTTTGTATAGAGGTAAATTGTATCAAATGAACTTATTTTGATTTCAAAAATTCGTAGTAGTTCTATGTCCACAAAATATTGGGACACCCTGTATAAAAAAGAAGCGTAAAGATAACTGTCATTCAGTTAATTTAAATTTGATTCTAATAAATTGCAAATTTTTAAGCAAGATGATCCACTTTTTAGCCGCAAGTTTTTAGGATATAAGAAAGGACTTAAATTTATGAAGAAAATGTTTAATAACTTCAAGAAATGAAAAAAATGCACAGAAAGCCTAATTTAATGGATTAACAAGATAGTAAAATTTAAAGATAACTTTTCCGTACTTTTTTAAAAGGTATCTAAGTATTAAACAATATGGTATTAATAAGAAAAATATTAGTTTTTAAATACTGTGTTAGTTAAAACGAGAACTGTCCCAGAACTGGAAATAGAATAACAGATAAAGTTGAAGACAGGACTAGAAAAAGACAGTTGCAAACCTTTCCCGACGACTCTAAATCACTAACGTTCTCTTTAGTTGAAGTATCACCGTTTGCACCACCATTTGTTTCCGCTGTTACTGGTACTCCGTTTTCCTGTATTCCCTCTGTCTTAGAACTGTTTCCATTTGCATGTAATTCAGTTAGCTTCTCTTTAAGTTTGTCACCGTCTACTTTCACTTCAACGTTTTGCTTTTCGGCATCGATAAGATTTTGGCTTGGATTTATCTCCAGCCTTTCTACTTCTTTCCAATCCCCATTTTCCAATTCCAGCTTTAAGTTAGTAAGAAAAAACGAAAAATTCACACAAAGTTAGCTTTAGCTTATTAGATTTCAGTTTTTTTTTGTGCTCAATTACTGCGTACACCATATCTCATAATGTTAACTACGAAATCGGTAAATGAATGTTTCAAAAGTATTAGAAAATAAACAATTTCTAAAATTTTCACGGTAATAAAATACTTGAAATAAAACAATAACATGGTCTGTCCAATAAGTCAGGGAACATCTCGACAGATGACATCCAGAAATGACGGAAAATGCAACTTACCTGTCAATTAAGTCGACAGATACAACTGTCACTGTCATGACATCCTTCCGTTGGACAGAATATAATCGATTTTTTTCCAAATGGCTTTACAACTTCCTGAATAAAGTTTAGGAAAAACAATAACATTTAGTAAGATAAGCAGTATTTCTGTCTTTTAAAAAATAGTTAGCAACAACCGCCGTACTTGAAAAATTTACCTTGTTGTTCAGTGGTATTGATGGTGTTAAATATGTAAAACCCCCTAACGGGGGGTGTTTCTTCCGTCAATTATCTATACCGCCGCGCCGGCAGTAATTTAGCCAGTTTGTTTCAAAAATATGAAATATGCTACTCGGATCCTTTTAAACGAGCGACAAATTTTTGATCAATGGAGCAGGTGTTGCGTTTATGTAAGAATCCAAATTTTCAAAAAAATCTTATCACCAGTTCTCAATAAACATCTAACGTATCAAACTAAAAATCACCCAGTATCTAGCAATTATTTAAAAAAAAAAACATTGAATTTAAGTACAAAAAACAACAAATTGTAAATATTACGTTTTTAGTAATTATACATTATAAGATATTGTGTAGTCAAATCTTGATGTTATTTTTATTTAATGCCCTGTTAATGAATTTAGTCAAATATTAAGAAACCTATTTATTTTTATTACAAATTTATTTAGAAACTAGTTATTTAAAATCGAAACATATCCAAAAAATAAAAGGGTTCCCCAACAGTAACAAAGTTGTTAAAAAAAACAACGATGCGAACTGAAGTACTTCTTTCGTGTTCTTACCTTTACAAATCTTTGTGATGGCTGCTAAAATCAAAACAAAGCTGTGTTAGTCAAAAACATCTAAAATAAAACTAAACGGTTCTAAATCAAAACCAGACGTACCCTTTGAACGCTGTGAATAACTAATGTACTTTTGTTTGGACTGCCAAACTGTCTGTTTCTTTCTAAATCTGTCAGTGCTGAATTTAGTACGTGGTTTCCATTCGTCAGATTATCTGTAATAAGTAAAGTAGTTGGAATGAACTTTTAATGAGTTGAAAATGTAATAGGAACTAGTTACTTGTATACTGATTACCGTTAAGGTAAGTGGTAGTGGTGGTAGAAAGCCTCGCGCGACTAGGTGAGGGTGTCCTGATTGTTTCCTTAATTTTAAAGGGCTGATTACTACCGACATTCGGTATATCGGCACCCTCGATGAAAAGGAACTGTAAAAATAAAAGAAAATAAATATACTATCCTTTAGTAGATCTAATAGCTATTCATTTTAACTACATATTTACAAATATAATTAGATTAAATAGGTATATTACTTTCACAGAGTGAAACAAGAAACTTTTGAACATCAAATAGCAAAGAAACTCACTAATGAAACATATTCGATCATCGTAGCAGCCCAATAACTTTTTTATTTGGATTTCATAAAAAAAAAAATATTTGTTAATTATGTAGAATTGCTGTGTTAAAAACACTAAATTTTGATCAATGAGCCTTTATTTGATGAATCTTTCTTAAAATATACTCAAATCATATTTTTAATTATAAACTCATTTTTTCAAATGGAACGAGGGTGGCTCATTAACATATTCGGAAAAAGCATTTTTTTACAATTAGTTTGGTAATGACACTCCAGAATTAAATTACTATTTTCTTTATGCAAAAATGTCAAAAGCTGTCATATGAGTATGAGATATCGTTCTAGTCGGAATGTAACTTTTTATTGAATAGTAAAATAATATCGAGGACACCATTTAAAAATCAAAAGTTGCTATCATTTCCGGTAAAAGAGGAAGTGACTGAAAATAATTGAACACCTCAATCAATCCTAATTTATGTCATGTACTAACATACTAACTCCCGTTTTTTTCATATACAGCATATTTGACTAAAAATGGCGTTTATATTATATGATAGATGGCTATGAAATGGCCAGAGATTCCAGAGATGGCTATGAAATAAAGATCGCTGTCATTTTATATGTAAAATTATATAGAAAATGTCATCAATCGTCATTTCCAAGCCAACTGGACGCAGTTATTATATTATTGGATCATACGGTAGCTTTAATAAGTTATTTTAGAAGATAGGTACCATACGAAAAAAAGCGTAGTAAAATAAAAAACGAGATTACTTGCAAATGAAGATCGCTGCCCTTTTGTATGTAAAATTATATGGAGAATGTCATTGCTCGTTATTTCCAAGCTAACTGGACCGTTTTTTTTTCGATCATACCGTATAATACCGCTTTGATATTACAGAAAAAAAAAATTAATCAAATTGAAAACAATTATGACGTTCTACCAAAATATTGCGTAATGCCTTCCTCATGTTATTAAAAATTTCTACTTATAAACTTAATATACTGAATAGGTAAATAAATAAATAAAATTATTTATTTAATAAAGTTTCTTATGTATTTTTTGCCCTAAAATTATTATATCCTAAACTAAACACCTATTTTACTGCAAAATAAAAACATTAAATCACCACAATACACCAAAACACTTTTACTTTTACACTGGACGCGCGTTTTGCTAACCATGTTAGCATCATCAGCAGATGATTATAAACTCAGTTTATAATGTTACCATGTTAGCATCATCAGCAGATGATTATAAACTCAGTTTATAATCATGTGCTGATGATGCTAACATGGTTAGCGAAACGCGCGTCCAGTGTAAAAGTAAAAGTGTTTTGGTGTATTGTGGTGATTTAGTGTTTTTATTTTGCTGTGTAACACCAAAGGTTCCAACCCTCAACTGTAACCTATTTTACTAAAAATTACTTAAAAATATAAAAATATATCTTGAGTAGTTTATATTTTAATTAAAACAATACAATGCTTATATATTGTAGTAGAGATACTTAAAAAAGCTGTGAAAGCTCGTTACGTTAGAAAGTAAATAAACATTTTTAAGTAAAACAAACTATTAATAACTTCATCAAATAATAAACAAATGTTAGCTTAACAGCTAGGAAAATTGCTTCACGTTTTAATAGTTATTTACTTATAGATAAACTTTTAACATGCAATTAATATCGCTACGTCATTACAATTAATAAGCTTATTGCTGAGTACAAACTATAATTTGAAAAAAATGTGTCTCTATGGTCACATTTGAGTAGAAAAGATATGCTTAATTTTACAGAAAGAAAAGTAAAAATAATAATAATAACTAAAAAGTATTAAGTATACAGGGGTGTCAAAATATATAAAATAGTGTACCAAACTTCAGTCGATGATTATACAGGTAAATAAAAACAAAAAATTCCTATGAATTGCTTCCCAAAGAAGTTACAGTTACTTTGTTTAGTGCAAATTGATAAACTGTTTTCAATATATTTGCGTTTAAAGGTTACTATGCGTCGATTTTAGTATTACCGAAGGAAATTTTTGATAGAAACCAGTAAGAATTTGAATAGAGTGTATTAAAACAAGGAACAATGTAGTTGTTGTGGTAACAGCAGTAGTACCCACTACCCTATTGGAAAGTACCTAGGACTTTACGGATTTTTGCACTATCGCCATTCGTTTTGGCATTAAAATGTATAGTAACAAATTTCAAAAATAATAGTTTACTAATGTTCTTAAAAATAAACCAAATGTATTATTTACATTTACCCTTTCGAAGACTGTAAATTCCTTGGAAAGCATTTTAGGTCATATGTTCATAGGAACTTTTTGTTTTATTTTTATCTGTAGAATAACCCACTGAAGTTTGGTACACTATTTTTTGACACCCCGTATATTCAGTCCCTTGTTTCGATTTATTTCTGCTAAATTATGTAAAAGCAAATATTAGTTAATAGCTATAGGTAGTTCCATTTAACGGTTTGTATCAGTTCTTGTTTTAAATGTTTTCTTAAAACTGAGCTGCTTATAACCCCCCCCCTCTCCAATTCACATTAAATTTTAGTGTAGCAGATATACAAACTATAGTACTATTCATGCAATATTACAATAATAGTTAGATAAGTTTGCAAAAGAAAAGTATAAAAACTAACCTGTTAAGTCAAACGTGATTGCTCACGGAAATTGTTAGAAATAGCACCAAAACCAATTTGCATGGACTGCACATGGGTGGACCTACTTATTCATGCTGCTAAAATTAAAGCATTAAGGCGGTATGTGCAGAGGCATAACATGCAATCGGATTGTGCTAAGCATGTTACAGTTAAACACATAAATTTGACCATTATATTATAATAATTATTAAAAAGTGAAGAAAAATAAAAAATCTGTTCTATTTAATTTTTTTAAATAAATTTTTAAAAAGTATTCTAACATAATATGTGTGAATAAGTAATATTTATTGCCTTTGTGAAGGGCTCACTGAATCAGTTTACATGGATTTTTACAACTAATAATTAAATAATAATTAATTACAAAATAAAAAATAAGAAAGTAGAAAATAATTTATGAATCAACCAAAACAAAAACTCATTAAGTATATTTCCATAAAGATATACAGGGTGAATCTTAAATACGTACCAATATTTTTAAGGGTAGTATATTTTGTATGTTTGTGACCCCAGAAACACGTTTTTTTCTAAAAAAAGTCTTTTTTCGCATTTTTTTTAAATTTGGAATTTTTAGTTAAAAAACATAATATCTTCATAATATGACAAAATACACAGTAGATTAAATTTACAAAAAAGAAAACCCAGAAAAAATCCAGTGGTTAACAAAATTTAAGCAAAAAATCCATTTTTTGATATTTTCAAAGTAAAATATCTCGGACTACTAAATATATCTGGACTAAATTGAAAAACAATAAAGGAGAAAATATGGTTCTTTTATTGAGATCTACTACCAGCTCTGAAAATATTTGCACTTATTTAAGACTCACCCTGTATATCACAGACTATACAGCCCTGTGGCGCATCTAGAGATTGAGTCTGGGAGGATCAGTGGCAATATTTAAATAAACTACTATATTTAAATTAAATATTCGCTGAAACGTATTGTGACAGTGGAACAAAGTACACTTGGATTGCTTTGGATTTTCTAATTTATATGGTACTATTATCCTTTTTTGTGACAATTTTATTTTACACCATATTTTATTTTATTTATAAATGTCTTCTTGGGAGGGGTAATTAGCCCAATTCCCCCTCCTGTATATACACCCCCAAATATAGCCATTACTTATGGTAATCCAATTTGGTCTAAGCAATGTGGAATATCACATTTCACATTCAATAGCCACTCAATATAATGGCTCAAATTTATGTGATAGCAAAGTATATTTCTATATAGCAATATTCATATTTTTGAAAATACATTATTATAACCAGAATATTGTCACAGTGAGATATAAAATTATGTATTATTAAATTGATATATACAAATAAATAAGTTGTTATTGGTAGCTGTTATTAAAAGCATTAAACATTAATTAATAGTATAACCCCATTTAAAAAAAAATAAATATAAAAATACACATTTCTTGTGTAGTAAGTCTCAATTCAGAACCTCAAAAATAGTGAAATAAATTAGTGGTTTCAAAGTGATGGTACTTTTGAATTAGCATAAAAAGTTATATTAAGTTTATTGTTTTATAAGCTAATTATTAGGCTTTCTCTATGGATACAACTGACTACCGCAATCTGTTGCTAGGATATTCTATTAATTTTAATAGTGTTTTTTAAACATTGTGAATGATTGTAAACTAAAAAGTATAGTGTAATTGAAACTACTAATTGCGAGCTTGAAGCTTTCTAAAGCTTCACTTGTTAACTTTTGTTAATCTTTCACCGAAATTATAGGAACATTTATTTACGTTAATTGAAGCCTCTAATTTATTCCACTAATTAGGAGATTCTGAATAAAGCTAGTTCTATACTTTCATTAAAATTTAGGTATTGGTTAAAAATGTTCTGTGGTTTTTGAAAGCTATGGTAGTACATTACACTAAAAGTGTTTCAGATCGTTATCTGGAATCTGGAGATACCTACATTTGATTTAATTTTACATGTTTTTTTGTAATAATATTAAATTTGTCTTGTTTCTCATTAATTATATCAACTTTAAATAATCTCAAAAGATTTATTGAAAATTCAACCATATTAGCGAAGGAAAATGCTTCAAATAACAGCTAAAATGTTATAATTTGTAATATTGCAATATAGAAATCAAACAATAAATTAGTCATATAATAGATATTCATAAAAGGTAAGTTACTTGCCTCAACTGTTAGCGTTCCTGTAACGGGATCGCTTTCGTACGGTCTGCTTTGCAAAGATATGATCTGCCTTTGCGACGGATTGATTAATAGTTCCTCTACGCCTACTATACCTAATCCTAGGAATCGATGCGGCCTCACAGCGTGATCGTATACTTCGAACAGTAGTTCCGCCGTATGAGGAGATAAGTCACTATATACAAAAATATAATCATTAGATATTGTAAAGTATCATACAATAAATGTATACCGTACTTTTGCTGTACAACACTCCCAAGTCAATATTTTTCATTAATATAATTGAAGGGCTTATTGTACATGATAAGCTACTCAACCAGAAATCAGTTTTATTAACTAGTAACTAGTGTTTTTCTTGCCTTTTATCCAACAAATTTGTTAGATAAATACTAAAAACTCAACTATCTCTAAAACGTCTTCAAATTTATATTTATTAATATTCAAATTTACACATTTTTTCAAGACTCCAGTCTAATAATTCAGAATTATGGATTTGTGGCATATCATGTTATTACAATAAGCCCTTCAATTATTATTTTTAAAATAATTTTAATTATCGTTGTGCTCATAGGTATAGTCACTAACGATTAAGTATTATAGGCTTGGTGCATTTCAGTTGATTTCAACAGATTCCGACCGCAGCGCTTCAACGGGAAAAATCCGAAATTATCAGTACTTATTTCACGCCGCCACACAATGGTTTATTTTTAAGATTTACGGGGACATCTGGCCATACAGTGGTGTTTTGAAAACTTCAAAATACCCTGTATATATAAAAACTAGACTAGTTGCGCACCTTAAAAGCAAACAAAATATATTTGTTGGACAAAAAATTTCTTATAAAATAATTGGCGAAATTCGCAATTGAAAAGGTAAGCATTTAATAGAGATTCTTTAATGTTATTTGATTCAAATTCGAAATTGTTTTTGTGATAGGTGAAATTTTTATATTAATCTAACATGGATTTAGTTTCTTTGAGTAAGTTTTAAGCTGTTTTGGTCTTTTATCCGATAATTATTTTAAACATTTTATATATCATTACAATTTGACCTTTTTATTTAGTTTAAAGGGATGCGAAAAATAAGATGCGCTTTCGATCTGACCAAAGTTAATTTTATTTTAAAGTCTGAACATTTCTCTTCAAAATCAATGTAGTCGCAATGTGCGATGAGGTGCGTAACATTTTTTTTTTTTGGTTTTTCGTTTTAGGTGGCACTCCAGAAATCACTAGATTGCACTTATTTCAATTTTTGTGCGATAACTTCTTGATTTCGCGTGCTAATTCTACTGATGTAAAAAACAAAATGTTAAATTACATTAGTATATCATCTGTTGATGAAGAGAGGGCCAGAAGCAAAATTTCGGTGTTTTCTGGTAAATTATTTAATCGCTGGAAAAACTGCGATAGAAAGAAAACACAGTTTCTTAAAAAACATGTTATTTGGCTAAATGAAGTAGTTTACAGTTCCAAACCTTCTAGTACTTATCTATATAAAGTTCTTCAGGCCAAAAAGGACTGTTATCCTTCCAATATTACAGTAACGGAGTCCAGTGCGGCAATAAATCTACAAAGTCTCTTAGATCATACCAGCATGCGCTTATGTAGAACAGAATGAAGTTTTGGAGCGAGTTTTGAAGGATGGGGCTTTTAATTTTCAAACGATATATAAATGGGGATTTGACGGCAGCTCCATCCACTCAACTTATAAGCAAGTTTTTCAAAATAATCCACAATGGACTGATTCCGATTTACTATTAACACCTATTGTACCATTAAAAATTACGTGTCAGACAAATTTGGGGTAAAAAATATTTGGCAAAATCGTCGAACTTCGTCCACACGTTTCCGTATTCCAATTAAATTTGAACTTATTAAAGAAACACTTGACGTTATTAGGAAAGAAAACGAAATCATAGAAAACTTAAACCCCCTTAACATTTAAACTTAAAAAATATTTCTTAGAGGGTGTGCAATGGGCAAATTTTGACAGTTTTAGAGTTGTTATTAAAAATTTTAGTTTCTAATGACTTTTATTTATTTTTTAAGAAACACCGTTTTTGAGATATTAGGCTTAACCCAAGTTAAATTACACACCCTATATATTTTTCTAGTAGTTACAGATAGTTATGGTAGTCTTTAGAATTCTATGCAACAAATAGGTATCTGTCGTATAAATTTTACGTATAGTATTTTTTTGAGAAACTTACCGTTTTTTAGATATTAAGTTAAATGACACATCCTGTATATATTTTTAGTACTTAAAAAATAGTTGTAGTCTCCTTATACCACAATACAAAAAAACATATCTGGTATAAATTTTATAACTAGTTTCAATCCCGTTACAGTTTTTAATTAAATCTCTGATGTCCCCGTAAATCAGTTAAATAAACCATTGTGCGCCGCCGCCGCGCCGTCATGTTAATCGTATTAAAAAATTATCGAAAACGTAGTTTTGTCATAATATTTAAGTATTTTAGTTTTTTGTTAGTGCAGTTATTGAGACTAACCGTTCTCTAAAAAATATTCACCGGTCAACGTATCCTCGAAAATGTGTGGTCAAGAAAAGTTGAACCAACTATCCTACACGCTTTTCTTCATTTGAAAAATTCATATTTACAATTTTTGTTTATTTTAATTTACAAAGTTTGGATGTGACAGCTTCACATTTCTGAGAGCAAAAACGATTAAACTTGTTTCCTTGGCTAAGTGAAATTGTTTAAAAATTATAAGAATTGGCTATAACTCCGTAATTTTTCGAAGAAAACATATTTTATCTTATATCGCTGAAAAGCTTAAAAAATGGCGCTGTTTATGAAGTCACGGCCAACTACGGTTTCCATTTAAAAAAAAAACACATGTTTGTGTCATATGTCAAAAATGACAGGCTTTAAAAAAAAACGGAGAACACAATCTCCAGTAGTTTCCGAGATACCCATAGAGAACATCGTAGGAAACTCACCCTGTATATATTATAAATCAATCGGAACTTATCCTCGCCCCAGCTAATCAGTAAACGTTTAAATTCTACTTTCTAAAATTTTATGGTGGTAAATGATGGTGCAGAATATAAAGAAGATACAGATGTACGCATGTATAAAAAATACAAGTACAAAATTCCCGCATATATTCCTTCACCGCTGTAAGTTATGAATACGGTAATGAAAGTGTCTATACTCTGTTTTACGACTCAAGGTAGATTATGACAGACCTTCTAATATTTTTTAAGATAACGTATGAATTATTATTAATAAAATATTTTGTTTTACTTATTCCTGTGCTGTATTAGAACTTTTTTTATTTGTAGATAATAAGTTATATCGATAAGTATAATGCAGGAAGTTTCATGAAGTTTGAAAGAAAGAAATGGTTATTTTATTATAGATTTTTTGTATGTGGTTTGTTTAACACACCTTTGTTCACTAAAATTTTAAATATATTATATTCTCGCTTTGCATCCCAATTGTACCAACTTATTTCTTTGTGAAATAAAATAAACTACTTTGAAATTAAAATGACAAACATTTATCACTGACAAGTATTTTGTCATTGGACAGACTATAGTATGAGCTTTCCCACTTCACAGTAAGCTATACATATACTTCAAAATTAAAAATGGGAATGTTAATAGTTACGAAATGATATTTAATTATAATAATCTGTTACGATTATTAAAAATTAACAACACATAGATATAATTTATTTATTTTATTACTTACAATAAGAAATGTTCGTCCCAGTAAGGTGAGTCGGTGTTCTTCTGCACCGAAGTTTGGTTCTTCTGAGAGGGTTCGTCCATCTCTATGACGCAGAATGGTTCTACACAGCCTTGGGTGCCGCCCAATTGGGCGGCTCTTATCACTTTTACTAAAAGTCGTTTCTCTCCTTGAAGTTGGACCGCGTTCAGCGGAGAATGATTAGGCGTTGATGAGTAAGCATTACCTTGCTAAAACAAATGCCAATTGAAAATTATAGACAGAAGAACATAATGATTTTTAAGTAAAAAAGCAAATTCAACTTCATTGCAAACTGGCTAATAAATAGTTGAACAAATTTATTTCTTTCAGTCAAACGGTAAAATTAAATGTATTTGAAGTTAACATATTGTTTACAATAATAATTTAATAAAGACACATTTTACTATTCATTAATTACAAATAAAGTCGATCTAAAAAGAATGACCTCTCATTAAATTACTAAAATACTTCTTTTCATGTGTATATCTGATAATAATTAATTAAAACCTATGTATTATGTATGGTATATGATCAGGGATTAGACATTAATAACCCCCCATAATCCAGCGGATTTGGTCTGCGGATTTATTCGGTAGATTTGGCTCATCACGTACCAAAACCCTCGTATTTCGGATGGCCCAATCTGGCCTGCTTCCGACTCATACCAACTTCTGCTGATTAGATAGATCCTTGCCTGATTAAATCTTTCGACGTTTTATAAAAGCGTTACAAGCCCACAGACTTTATCCTTCGATCGTTTTTTAGACCAATCTAATCTGACAGATCAAGCTTGCGGATTTGGGCCGTCAGAGGCTTGGTCCGCGGTCCGACACACAAACATAAAGTTTCTATCCGCGAATTTGCCAGATGCTATCGGTCAATTTACATGTTGAAGTATGAGGGGCTAATCAAATATCTAGCAGGGTTAGCCTAGAACGGATTTAATAAAGGAAAACGAATATAAAAAATATTTCGCTAGAAACTCTATTGATTATGTGAGAAATACTCACCATGCTGTCATAATGCAAAGGAAGCATACGACCTGGTGTTTCGATATGACGAATTAGTCTTGGGCATGTGGGGTACTGGGCCAAGTTGAGATTCACTTCAGTGTTCCTTAAAGCAGTGGTCACTATTTCACTGAAACAGATTATTCGTATTAATTCACTACCCGTAACATTATTATTTTAATTTTGAAGAAACGATTGTTTTAAGGAATTATTATTTTAACTATTCTAATTGTAGTAAAAATATATAACTAAATGGAGCCACGTTAAATAAAAATATTTCATATTGAAAAAAATATTTTTTCATATGATCACAGATAACACATAATCCAGATGGCCATTGCTTACGGAACAGCATGTTTTCGATGAGACAGTTCCCTATTAATGACACAGAGGGCGCCTATAGCCAAATCTAATAATATTTTTAAAACGAACGAATTTCGAGCCACACCACGGCCACGCGATGTGAAGCGACGTAGCCGGTTGTTCATATTTATAAGCAAATTCCCGGTCAAACTCCAGGGAAAAATGTATATTCGGACTTTAATACTATACAATTGGATATGAAAATACTAGTCGCAGTGGATGTTTGAAAGTCAGAATTTCTAGATGAATATATATGCTATTTATAGCCATGAAATTTATAATTTAGATTTTATTTTTATTATTTGTCTCTTAATATTCATTAGCTGAAAATAAGGGTAAAGGTTATCTATATAGGCATTCGCCCCATAAGAATTAAGGGATGAAAATTTGTACAAAAATTCATTAAAATCGGTTTTGGAAGTATGAAATTTTGCACAGACGTTCCTTATGTAACGTAATTTAGCACTCAGGAACAATTTTTGGAAATTCGCCCTCTAACGGGGTGAAATGAGGTGTGGACAAAAAAAAAATTGCTTGTTATTGCTAAATTACGTTACATAAGGAACAAACAGAATTTCATACTTCTAAACCCGATTTTAACAAATGTTTGTACAAATTTTCATCCCTTATTTCACTCTCTTAAGAGATGAATGTCCAAAATCCACCTGTACAAAATTCCACACTCGTAGGACTGTTAGTTTTAACTAACAATTTATTAAAGTGCAACTATATAAAAATTATACAGGGTGGCGCCTCTCATACGACTCGGAGGCTCCAAGGAGAACGACCAGTTCGTATTGAAATGAAATTTTGTGAGCATATGTAAGTTAATTCTGCGCACGTTTTAAAAATATAGAGAGTTCTACAGGGTGTCCCCAAAAAAAGTTACACATCAAATTTGTGTTTTTTTTGTAACGGAATACCCCCTTTATTAACTAATTTTTAGATTCTAAGAGAAAAATAAAGGTGTGTTTTATTAGGGAAGTATATGACTGAAATGTAAGGTTTTAGACTTACTTAAGATTTTGAAGAACAATTTTTAAATTTCAAGAAAAACTACCTAAATTGGAATTTACTCTATTGCACTTTAAATCAAATTAAAACCTGACCCATAAAGTTATACAGGGTGGGGCAAAATTAATGTTGAACATTGGTATAACCTGTATAACTCCTTTAATACCCACCCTGTATAAATCCTTTAGTTTAATTGAATCACCCAGAATATTATTCCGATATTCAATGGGAAATTCATGTCACTTCCAAATACTATTAAGGTTGCCGGCCTACCCCTCAAACAAAGATTTTCCTAGATATTTTCATTTCTATGATTTAGTGTGAATAGATCTTTATTATTTGATAAAATCTAGGGTGGCTGTGATATGTCTGACGTTACTTCAACATAGTGTCAAATTAGTTCAACTTTAGCAACTAGTTATTATTTTGTGTCAGTTCGTCAGTTGAAACAAAAAAATCTAAGAAATTTTCCGAAAATAGAAACTTATCCTACATCAGAAAGAATTGATATGATTCTACTTTTAGATTCAAATTTTTGTTATATAATTATACATTTATATCTAATTTTAATTCTGTGATAATTAATATATGTTTTAAACGTATGTTTTTATTACAGTATTTTATACTACATCCTTTAATTTTGATAAATTAACACAGCCACCTAGATTTTTTCAAATAATAAAGATCTACTGACGCAAAAATCATAAAAATGAAAGTATCTAGGAAAATCTTTTGTTAGAGGGGTAGGCAACCTTAATAATATTTTGAAGATATATGAATTCCCCCATTGAACACGGAAATAATATACTGGGTGTTCCATTTAAAATAAAGGAGTAACTTGCTTTTCAAAGTGATAAATGTTCAATATAAGTTTTGTCCCACCCTGTATAACTTTTCCTGTCACATTTTAATTTTTGGTTTAACATATTATGGTTATTGTAACTAAATATCAGGCTATACAGGATAAATTACAATATAGATAGCTGTTATTGAAATTTAAATTTTATTCTTCATTTTCACAAAATGTGAAATATGTCAAAATCCTTACATTCTAGGCACATACGTTTTTTTAATAAACACACCTTTATTTTTTCCTGAATCCAAAAATCAATTAATATATAGGGTATTCCATTACAAAAACAACTTTAATGTATAACTTTTTTGGGGACACCCTGTATAACTATATATTTTTATAAAATGCTTTCTAATTAATCTATATATGCTTCATTTCCAAGCCCACTCCCACGCCGTTTTTTTTTCGATCGTATGGTATATTCAATAATTGCATTTACTTATAATTTATAACAGTTTATGTTCACTGATTCATTTATAATTTATATCCACTTAATTACTTGATTTATCCATCATAAACTTTGCATAGATAAAGAAATAACGATGGACAATTTTAATGTGTTAAATTATACCGTATGATCCAAAAAAAGGCGTCCGATTGGCTTGGAAATGATGGTCGATGACATTCCCCATATAATTTTTATATATCAAATGACAGCGATCTTCATTTCATAGCCATCGCTGACGCCGTTTTTTTTCGATCATACGGTATATGGTAAAAGCCATCGATCACCATTTCTAAGGTAACTTAACGCCGTATTTTTACATACAAAATGTGCAAAAAATTCTATATGAATGAACTCACCACAATTTTCTATCCACTTTGTACATAAATTAGGATCTCTTGACGCAGGAAACTTAAACATATGTACACCTGATTTCCGAGAAATCCCACAATTATAAAATTGGCACTTATTACCAGACATTTTAATAATAATTTTATTATCACTAATCACACACAGTTATAATCAAAGACAGTCAAAGGTAAATTACCCGCCTTTTTAAAATATCCGTTAAAAACAACAAAGACAGTAACGACATATCTAAATCTTCTATCTTTGTCGCATATGGTTCGTTCCTTTATTATTCCGTGATAAGGGAAGGAATAGAGATTTTCTATGATAAGTGGTAAAGCTAGGTTTTCATATGTACAAATTTGAAAAACTTTCCAGGAAATTCGGTCATATTATTTCATTAATAAATTGTTTATCATAAATAAATTTATTAAAAAAAAATTTTTGAACGAATATTCAAATTCTAAACGTTTCAATTAACAAAAAAAATTGGCCAAGTGCGAGTCGGACTCGCGCACGAAGGGTTCATTATCATTGAATGTACCATTCACACATTATCTATACAACATCAGACATTATATTATTGTAAACTTTTTTTCCGATTTAGCTGAAATTTTGAATGCGCTTGTAAGTAATTTAAAAAAAATGAAGAAACACATTGCTAAAAATTGTATTAATCAATAATAAATAAGTAAAAATAAATATGTAAAAATAAAAAAAAAGATTAAGAAACAGTCACCTTGCCTACGATTCGAACCTGCCTCACTACGTCTCACCGCCTTCAAATCCTAACGCCTTTAACCACACGGCCACTCGAGGACTTGAATATTCTTTGTAAAATTCTTACTTAAACGATAATGTTTAGTGAAAGTACTTTTTTATTTATAAACATTTATTTAATTCTGTTTTTAGTATTTGTTCTTATAGCGGCAACATAGATACATTAATTATCTGTAAAATTTTCAACTGTCTAGCTATAAAGTTAGTTAATAAGAATTAATAGGTGTAGCATATTTCAACATCATTCATGGTTTTAAAAAGATCCAAAAAATATGCATGTGTGTTTATAGTATAAATGAATTGCTCCCTTTACGTTAGTTCTTATTGATATAATAGCAAAAAGTATAAAGTATAAGCGCAATTTTATTAAAATATGTTATTCTAAGTTAGATTAACATAGAGTTAAAAAATATGTGTTACAATTTCTAACACATATATTTTTTAACTCTAATGTTCTAAATTAATTGTTCAAAATATAATTGTTATTTTTTTCCTAGGGAAAGATAAAACTTCATTAATTTTCATAAATAAATTTATTTCTATTAAATTTTATAGAGCAATATGTACTACAGTTTTATTTCACATTTTGTAATACTGCTTCGTGCGGTGCCCCATTGCTATCTGTGAGTTCATTCAAATTATGAAAATCACTACTGATCTAGAAGATAAAATGTACCTAAGATACCATAATATTATAATCAAAATGACTAATTTTGTAAATTATTACCTATAATGGTTAGATGAGATGCATGTAAACTTCTTTAGGCTGGTTTAAAGTTAGGTGATATTAATTATCTCTCGCATCGTCATAGGCTCTAATCAATTGTAGATTATTCTTCAATCAACCTGAAATATGTAATATTATTTACTTTATATCTATGAAAAAATTATCATTTTCTTTATGAAAATTTTGAGTTTAAATTTAAATGTGATTAGAATAAATATACGTCACTAATTAACATTTTATCACAGGTAATATTCTATATTACTTTATGTTTACTTTTTGTGAAAATATTACTTACCTATAATATTTAAACGAGTTCCTGAATGTACAATTTTACTTGTTTATCGCGATGCCGAGTTCTGAATCTTGTATTGGTTGTCTAAAACTGTTTGATTTTGCTTAGTTATATTGGATCCTATATTTTTTAAACAAACTCAAAATAATGTTTATAATTACCTTCATCAGCCTTTATACCATTAAAAGTCATTATTATCAGTTATTATTATGTAGTATGTAGTTATTTCTTTGAGTTATTTGTTGTTGTTTGTTTTCAAAGATCATTTTTGAGGTTAATATCATATGAAACTTTTCGTAATTAGGCAACTGGTAAATGACGTGACGATAAATTAATAAAATAATAATGTACGTATTAAGTTAAATATTTATATATTAATTTAACATCCGGTATTACCTAACATCCATATCTATTTCATGTTTATAAATTACATAATTTTTAATTTTATATATTCATAATGAAATGAAATATATTTCGATATAACGTTTGGCAACCACGCAACTGAAGTGCAAGCGACATCTGTGCAAGAGAAGCAAAACCTCCCAAAAAAGTTAGAAAAGGAATCTAAAAATTTCAGATTATTCAAACGTCACTCCAATATTTTTCCAAATTGGAGTGAAATTGGGGTGACAATTTTTAACACGTAAGGAGCCATCTGGATTATGTGTTATCTGTGATATGATATTATCTCCCGAATTTCTTCGCACTTGTAAACATTGAAAATTTGTAATAATTAATTGTCAATGTCCAATGCCCGCTTGAATTAGACTTTATTAAATTTAGAGTATTTAGATATTTCATAATTAACTTTACAGCAAAAATCCTAAGATTTATAAGTATTAATAAATATGTATGACAAATTTAGTATTCTAAAGCTTAACAATTTTCACAACTTATTACTTATTTCTTGATTTCTTAATGCTTGAATAATAGCAAAAATTAATGGTTTTGGATAACACATCAGTTGCATTTATCCTTCTTCCAGAATGGCATCTCAATCACTTAGGAGGTTCGAACTCTCAATCACTTAATAACCAGATGAAAGAGATTACATTACGGCATTTCGTAAATTACTGCACATTCTTTTTAGTAATTGTCATTGTCATTTGATTTGAGGTTATAATCTCATTGACGGACATCGACCAATGTCAAAATATCCTTTCAGAAATTGTCATTGTCATTTGATTTGGGGTTAGGTTAGGTATAATTTTATTGACGGACATTGATCAATGTCAAAATTAAAAAATATAAACATAAATATGAACTCATTTCAGACACACCCTAAAACTCATATTTGACAAATAATGACGACGTAACGGCGAACGATGCCTGAACAAACAGTATAAGCCCACGGCCACACAGAAAGCGTTTTTAGCGTTTTGCGTTTTTTGCGTCTCAAGCGCTTTTTGAAATTTTATCGTTTTAAGCGGTTTTTTCGATTTGTGTCCATTAAAAACACGCAAAAGACGCGGCAGGTTTGCAGTTTCTATCAAGATGTCAATTAGTAACGTCACAAGCTCGTGGATTACCGGCCCGTCCAACAATCAATCCTGTGAGAAAGAGATAGGCGAGATCGGCGCCGTTAGCGTTGAAGAGACGAAGATGAAAGATGCTGGGATTGAATTGTGGACGGGCCGGGGCATATATTCGGAGACAAACACAATAATCTACTGCTAGTGCCAGTGATGTGTGTAAAATTAATAACCATTATTTGCCATTTATTTTACGAATTTTAGTTTATATGTGTATAGTTTTTTTATGTTGTCGCGTTTGTATGTTGTATGTTGTATGTATGTTGTATTAGTACCTGTTATAATTATAATATAATATAATAAGTAATTATAATTATATAATAGAATAGTAAATATTTCTAGTTGCTAATGCAATTTTAGGACATGATTTAGAAACATTTTGGAGTGAAACTTCTTTACGCGCGCTGGGAGTAAAAATTGAAGGTCGTAGCATACGACCTATTGAGACGGCCCTGATACACGAGCTCGTTGTAACGAAACGTGTTAACGGCTTAGAAATACGCAGTGACGCGACGTGTGTATTTGTGAGCAGTCCACGTGTTTATCAAAAATATTGATATTTTAATACAAATTTTGTAAAAGTGAATCAAAGTATTACGTGTAAAAAAATATTTGTTACACGTAAAAAACTAATTTTATTATTTTAAGAGAATAAAACTGTTACACGTAAAAAACTATTTTTACGCGTATAAAACTATTTGTTACTGGTAGAAAACTATTTTTTACGCGTATAAAGCTATTTGTTACTGGTAGAAAACTATTTTTCACGCGTATAAAACTATTTGTTACGTGTAAAAATCTATTTGTTACACGTAAAAAACTATTTTTTACGCGTCAAAAACTTATTGTTTCTGGTAGAAAACCTTTCTTGCACAAAAAAATATTTTACGTGTAAAAAAACTATTTGTTACACGTAAAAAAATAATTTTTACGCGTCAAAAACTTATTGTTTCTGGTAAAAAAAACCTTTTTACCCAAAAAAATATTTTTTACGTGTAAAAAAACTATTTGTTACACGTAAAAAAACTATTTTTTAAGCGTCAAAAACTACTTGTTTCTGCTAAAAAAACTTTTTTACGCAGAAAAAAACACTTTACGCATAAAAAAAACTATTTTTTACGCGTAAGAAAATATTCCTTTAATTTATTACTTTTTCAACATTTCAAACTACACTTTTTCAAACATTTCCTTCAAATTTTTGAATTTAATAGAATCTACCTAAACAGTAGATGTTCTTTATAAAAATATTTTTAGATAATACCCTAAAATGAAAAAAAATGCATACTATTTAATTTATTTTTATTGTATTATTAAATATAACGTCCGCCTATGACGGGGTCTCATCTTAAAAAACGCTAAAGACGCTACAGAAAACAAACTGATTTGTTTTCATTTGCGTTTTTTGCGAGACACGCCGAACGCTACACGCTTCTGGTGTGGCCACTCCTATATAATCCTGTTATTTTGTTTTAGTCACTAAAGACGCTTCACGCTAAAAACGCAAAAAACGCTTTCTGTGTGGTCGTGGGCTAACGGTGGTAAATAATGACGTAGTTCAAATAATGTCGTATATCAGAAGAGAAATTTTGCAGCCTAAAGCTTGATTTTCATGCATCCGTTGTCCGACTATACGTTGATACGATATTAATTTCATTAGTTGTATTTAAAGGCTTCGATTGGTTAACTGTTTCTAACCAACTGAAGTCTATAAATTCAACCAATAAAATTAATATCGTATCATCGTATCGTCGGACAACGGATGCATGAAAATCAAGCTTTAATAGTGTTACTTAATTAAACATACAAACCAAACCAGAACTTACAAACCAACAAGAAGTAGTCATTGAAATCCGCAAAAGAAAATGGGGTTGGATAGGTCACACTTTGCGGAAACCTGATAGTAATATAGCGAAATCTGCGTTGGAGTGGAATCCCCAAGGAAAAAGAAAGCAAGGACGACTGTTCAAACATGGAGACGTTCCATACTGGATGAGCTTCAACAAGTAGGGTCAACATGGAAGGAAAAAAAAACAACTGCCAAAAACAGAACCCGATGGAGAGCCACTGAAGCCCTTTGCTCCGCGTAGGAGATATAGGATCCTATATATATAATTAAACATAATTTAGAAGGGCAAACGCATACTACAACAAAAGAAAAATCGTTTGTCTAAAAAATGGTATCTAGGACGAGATGAATTGAGCCATATTCACCACTTACAGAAACAGTTCATGAATGTAATCTTGAAGATTATAAGAAAGAATGGCCAATAAAACACCATTACCCCTAAGTCTTTTTTACCCCAAACACCATTAACTTAAGACTTCTTATTAGTTATCACTTACGTTATAACTTCTTGTAGCTGCGTCTCATCTAGGTTGTTCTTGATATTGCCGACGGGAGCCAGCGCCACCTTGATTTCGGGCCATCCGTCGCATTTGATATTGGCCTGAAGCTTTTCAGAGACGCAATAAATGTTGAGGCGAGCTCTGAATCTATTCAAGTCCACTCGATAGTGGGAAGTGTCGACTTTTTCCCCTTTTTGGCGAAAAGACTTAAGCTGAAATGCCGGTGTCGCATCGCAATCACAAGTAATGGACTGAAAAAGAAGAAAAAAGTATTTTAGTATTTTGTCGGCATTTTAATGTAAAGCTATTGAAATATCGATTGGCTGAATTAATAATATTTTAAACTAGACCAAAAATTTTTCCGTGGCTTTTTTTTGCATCTGAGTGTACATACCTCGCAATATCTAAAAAACTGAGATAATTAGATTTTTTAATTATTAATGTTGAGTAACATCATTAAGTGAATTGAAAAATTTAACTTGTACTTTATGTACAGTAAGTTTTTTTGTACAGTTAATTTCAAAGCCAATATATATATTTTTGTTTAAATAAGCTTGTATCAAAATATTACGAAAATTTCAAAAAAATCAAAATATTACGAAAAAAAAAAAGAATCGCGTTACGACGCATAATTGGCAAGTTGCAAGTTTACCTTTACTTTAAGTTGAAAGTTCTCAATGACCATTTTAGTCTAAGTTAAGATTCTCTTAATTTACTTGACTTAATTATTAATTAATTATTATACTGATTTATGTCTTGCATTCTAATTCATTATTTTCAATATCATCCCGGTTACGTCTTTGTATATGTAAATTTTTCATTGTAAAAATAAAATTATGACTAAAAATTAAAATATGTAATTAAGTTAAAAAAAATAGAAAAACATGATATTACTAAAATGCTGATACTTTTAGTAGAAAATAAATAGAACATTTTGATTGTTTGTTTTTCGATCTATTTTGTTATTTTGCTCTATACACATCCCAAAGAAAATATATTGGCATCGTTTTATTACAAACTGAATCAGATAAAACCGCAGTATTTCTGGAATAAATGATGTTTGTATATTCGTATGGACACAACAACTTTAATGATTATCGGGTTTAGATTTTAGTGTTATAAATCAAGTTATGCTTGGGAAAATACATAAACCATACTTGTGTCACAATCAACTGTCACTGTGAAACAAACAATTGAAAAACAAATCGCTGTCAGAGAGGAAACAGAAAGAAAGTGTTTAAAGCGCCCATTTTCAAAGTAATTATTGCTATCTTGTGAGTATAAGTTTTATTTACTCAAACCCGTGATAATTGTGAAAAAGTGACATTAAAAACTTAAAAAGCTGTGCTGTGAACTGTGAACTGCAAAAACCATCGTGGATCGTGGCATCGATTTCCAATGTTTCATTGGTATTTCATACATGTAAAGTATAATATAAAATAAAGTTTCTTGTATGCAACGCACTGTATTTTATTTATAAAATTAAAAAAATATTATAAATTTGAATAAATAATATTTGGCGATATAATTCCGGAAAAAGCCGAACCGCTCCGAAATTTTCAAAAGCTTTGAGTCGCGACCGTTGCAAGAATAGCGCCAAATAGTGTTTACATTGTCCTTATGGGCACTTTCCAATCTAAATTGATGGTGGAGCTCCAAACCTAATTTATTTAAAAAATATAAAATGTCAAAGTCCTTCAAAGCAGTGATGACTTTCCAGCGTGGTGCAAAATTATATGTGCATTGTCACGTCTGTGACAAAAATATATAGGTAATACATTCAATAATAAATTTTTAAAACTTAAGTCACTACATATAAATAAATGTTATATTAGTCGTTTAAGAATCTCGATTATAATTAACCATACACTAAAAAAACAATTCATTTGATCTAAATAAAATTGGATTGGAAGTAAATTAATGTGTATGTGTCAATGGGTAAAGAGAAAAGTTATTGGAATGCCACATAATTATAATTTAATATTAAAAAATATTATCTAAATAAAGTCATTTATGTATATTATTTGTATATTTTTTCCAGTGTAGTTGCCTCAGTTGAAATTAATAACAAACTATCATTAGCATGACGAAATCATTAGAGAAAAGCACCCACCCGGATGAATAGATCGTCATCGATTACTGACCACTAATATAATTTTAGCCTATAGCGTCATCATTATGTCATCCGTACCTAACGTTCTAAAATTATACACACCTGAACGAAATGTGGAATAGTCACGGTTGTGGGAAACGATCTGTGCGATTTTTTTCAAAGGATTTCTGTACAAATTTTCAAATTTTCACTGTGAATTTTCTTTCAAAGATACCTTTTTTAGTGCACGAAAATAGTCATATAAAATTAAATAGATTTTATGTAATGTCTTTACTTTTTGAAAAATGTCTGGTTTATCACCACTGGAAAAGAAATCTAGAAAATAAAGAAGTTTTCTTTGTTAACACCAATTGTTTACAAACACCAAGTAGCTTTTTAGTACTTTTTAAACAAATTTTCCTAAACGACGAAAAATGCTTAATAGGAAAAATGCTTCACTCGTCAGAAGCAAAATAAATTACAAAGAAAAAAACCATCTATGTCCATCATGTTTTTAGGTTTTACCTCATTAAATAATTGTTATCGGGTAGTAATTGTGTTATCAGGTGGTGTTACTAAGGGTGATGTTTTGTGGTACTATTATTATCGATTGTCGGCAGTTGGCAGAGCATACATTTTAAGAATTTGTACCGACTATTGTTGCTGTAGAAACATGGTATAGATCAACTTCTGGACTTAAAACCATCACTGCTGGAGTAACTTCCATCCAACAATAATAATACGCCTTTTCAATAACAGTGACATTGAAAAAAATAATTAACACTATTTTATAGCTATGATGATTATGAATAAACGCAAAAGTATGATTGTAATGCTAAGATTGATCGTTACTCTTTTCCTCAAAAGCAAATATCTCCGAAAAATAAAGCTATTAAGATGAATAATAAAAACAACAACTATCAAGAAAAACTATTGCACAGGGTGTTCAAACGTTCGCTCACTTAGTTCCACTCTCAATTTTCAGTATCAGTGACTATTTAAAAAAATAGGATATCTGAATATCATTTCTTCCTGATTATATTAATTCCAATACAATAATCCGATTATATAGATTATGTATCTTAATAAATAATCTGTCTCATAAACTAAAGACTGTAATAAATACCTACAAAAGGCAGTTTATATATAAAATATAATAAGAGATAAATATTGTTTATAAAAAAAAATGTAAGAGCCCATCAACCGATAATCTTTATATCGTACTTAATCAGCGAAATAAAACACTAATGCACCACAAAACACCAAAACACTTTTACCACAGAATATCTAGCTACGCAAGCTAGATATTCTGTGCTTTTACTTTTGCAATGGACGCGCGTTTCGTTAACCATGTTAGTATCATCGGCAAATGATTAAAACTGTTGATTGAAAGTTAAAACTGAACGTTTTAATCATGTAATGTTAGCATCATTAGCATATCATATTATAATGTGTGAATAAAATGTTCAGTTTGAATCATCTGTTGATGATGCTAACATGGTTAGCGGAACGCGCGTCCAGTGTTTAAAAGTAAGGTATTTTGGTGTATCGTGGTGAGTTAGCGTTTTATTTTGCTGTTGTAACACCAAAAATTCCAACCCCCAACTTTAATCATTATTAAATCATCCAACCATAATGTAATTAAAAATGGATTATAGTCATAAATATTATGATTAATTTGGATATATCACAAATGTATCTTCATATTTTGTAAATATACAGGGTGAGTTTCCTACGATGTTCTCTATGGGCAACTCGGAAACTACTGGAGATAGAGAGTCGGTTAAATGGGGAAAGAAGTTGCAGTTTTGTGGGGTCATAAATATGCGCCTTTCAGATTTTTGAAAAAGTTCATGGCTTACTAGATATTTCGAAAAAAACAAATTTTGGCTATTTTAAAAATTGTCCCTAATTCCATTATAATCTATTTTAGACAAAAAGTGTTCAGATAAAAGTTGTAGATAATCACATTCTTAATGAGATTGTGTTCTCCGATTTTTTCTAAAGCCTGTCATTTTTGACATATGACACAAACATATGTTCTTTTAAATGGAAACCATAGTTGGCCATGACTTCATAAAAAGCGCCATTGTTTAAGCTTTTCAGCGATATAAGCTATAATATGTTTCTTTCACAAAATTCCTGAGTTATAGCCAATTCTTATCTTTCTTGACTAATTTCACTTAGTTGGAGTTGGTGTGTCATAATGAAAGTCATGTTGGAACCACTCTATTAATGGGCGAGTATTAATAAATTTAACTTTTCTAACATGTCTTGAAAACCTTTCTCTACAAAACGTAAGTAACGTACACCGGTCAACGTATCCTCGAAACTGTATGGCCAAGAAAAGTTGAACCAATAATCCTACACGCTTTTCTTCATTTGTAAAAACTCTTATTTACAATTTTTGTTTATTTTAATTCATAAAGATTGAATATGACAATTTCATATTTCTGAGAGCAACGACGATTGAACTTGTTTCCATGGCTAAGTGAAATTAGTCAAGAAAGATAAGAAGTGGCTATAACACAGTAATTTTGTGAAAGAAACATATTATAGCTTATATCGCTGAAAAGCTTAAAAAATGACGCTGTTTATGAAGTCATGGCCAACTATAGTTTCCATTTAAAAAAACATATGTTTGTGTCATATGTCAAAAATGACAGGCTTTAGAAAAAATCGGAGAACACAATCTCTAAAATAGATTATAATGGAATTAGGGACAATTTTTAAAATAGCCAAAATTTGTTTTTTTCGAAATATCTAGTAAGCCATGAACTTTTTCAAAAATCTGAAAGGCGCTTATTTATGACCCCATTAAACTGCAATTCTTTCCCTATTTAACTGACTCTCTATCTCCAGTAGTTTCCGAGATACCCATAGAGAACATCGTAGGAAACTCACCCTGTATATAAATATATAATGTGTATTTTGAAAATTGTATAATACGGATGCAAAACAAATTTGCTTAAGATAAGACCTAACCTTTATATTGAAAATATGTATATATTGGAGCTACATTTTTACGCTGTTTATTGGTATTTTATCATATAAAAAGGCTGAAGAATGATATTTGGGTTAGATCAGCATTTTTTTTAGACTTATATTATTCAATACATAATACAGACGAACAACAACAAATGTAATTATAAAATTAGTGATGTATATTGGTTTGAGAATTTTGTGTTCAATAATTTTATAGTAGGGTTTTAGAATAATATAGATCAAATTGAAGAGCTTTTTTAAATCTTTAGTCGGCCGACTGTTTAGTTGCAGGTTTGTAACCAATGTATTCTTTGGACTACTTATAGATTACATGTAATCAAATAGTCGATGAGCGCAGCTCCATAGGAATACGTTGGTTACAAATCTGCAACTAAATAGTCTACCGATTGAAAATTGTCTGTCAGCGCATAGTCTTAAGTGTCAGTTCTTTGATTAGTTACATCTATAGACATTTTAAATACTTCGTCTGTATGTATCATGTACCTATATGTTACGGTTTTAAAGTCCACATTGCAATCTATTTGATACCCAAGGTTTTTCTTTTTCAATAACTTAGTAAGGGGTATGAGAGCTACGCAGAATAACAAAGGTGATAGGGAGTCTCCCTGAAAAATTCCCCTCTTGATTGCAATGTTATTAACATCGAGTTCTCCTTCAGAGTAATAAAGTTTTAGATTTGTTTTCCATTTCCCCATAGATGACTTTATAAATGCTATGATTTCTGGACTTATTTTATATGTTTGCAGAATTTCGATGATCCAAGTATGTGGTAGGCTGTCAAAAGCATTTTTGTAGTCAATCCACGACATGCATAGATTCTTCTGTTTCTTTGCTGAGTCCATCATGATCTTACTAAGAAGCAGTTGGTCTTTGCATCCTCTTGATCCTTTTTTGCATCCTTTTTGCTCAGGTGGGAGTATATTATTTTTGTTTAAGTGATTATAGATTCTACTGCTTAGCGCTTGAGTCATAATTTTGTACAAGGTAGGAAGGCCTGTAAGGTGATAGGCCTGTAGTTTCTTGGGTCTTTTGTGTTGTTCTCTTTTAAAAGTAGTATTGTTTTTCCAGTTGTTAGCCATTCAGGGGTTGCGGGGTTATTATTATTATTATTATTAACCAACTCTGGTCGTTATAAGAGTGAAATATTTGAATTATAAAATTCAAATATTTCACTCCTGAATCATTGAAGATGTGTCTCACCAAAAATACGCTCGTGTGACAGCATTGACAGACACGTGTGTCAGAGGTTCGCCATCACTGCACTAGTCAAATCCCGTCACCATGCAGTATGGTGAATTTCTCAATAGTTCAAACCAAAAAACTGGTAAAACTATTTTAAGAAGTTTTCAAATATTATTATATTATATTATATTTTTATATATAATATAATATATATCAATATATATATATATTATAATTTTTTATTATAAAAAACGCACATAAGTCACCCTGTATAAACCAGAAACTTTTTTAGCTAATTAGAAAACAGAAGTATGGTTGATGCTGATATAAATACGTATAAACTTATTTGAACTAATTATCGCTAAAACTACTAAGGCTATTTATAACTTATGTATACATTGTTTACATGCTGCTTATCGTTTAAATTAAGTATTTTTACAATGTTTACATAAATAATCTTTTTATAAACATGATGCTATGCATTCTTTCTTTACTATCTGAGCGACCAACAAACTTTTATGGAAGAATTACTAGGTCACAATGTCAAATTACAGTGGTAACAATTATTTTTAATACGCCGACAACCTTAACATTATCGATGAGCAGAAAATGAGCTGTTCGAATGCCTAATTTAGAGAACAGTGTCTAATCAAAGGTTCGATTACGGCGTAACCTTGTCGCTTGCTGCTATTAAATATGATATTGAGAACAAATTGACCTCAGCCTTAGAGAGACAGAGATGATATTTTAATAGGATAGATATAAGAATAATCGGAGTCGAAAAAAAATTGTAATAAATTGCTGAAACCCCTCTTCTATCAATAAATGTATCGCCCTGTGTGGAGCTATCTGACATCCGTACTGAAAACTGCTACTTCTAAAAGTTTTGCTTGTCCTAAAATGGTTAATCCCGTTTATACTTTTCCAAATTTCCATATCGTTCTAGAGAAAAGGAAAAAAATATAAAAATACAGTTGAATTTTTTCCTAAGTCCTAAAAATCAAAACGCGTTATGGTAATATAATTTCGATTTAATTCTTTGACAGATGGTTATTATTAATTTTGATTAACGTCATATTTTTTGCTGTTAAAGTATCACATTTTCCGATAACTAGCATTGAACTAAGTAAAATTTTAGGTTTCTTTAATATTTTAAAACAGAAAAAAATATGACGTTAATTAAAATTCTATCAACAACAATCTATCAATGAATGAAAACGAAATTATATTACCATAGAAAAGCGTTTTGATTTTTAGGACTTTAGTAAACAAATCAACTATATTTTCATATTTTTCCTAATTTTCTCTAAAACGGTATGGAAATTTGGAAAAGTACAAACGGTATTAACCAATTTAGAACAAGCAAAATTTTTATGAAATATGCATTTTTCTCAAAATCTCGATAATAAAAAAGTTTTTCCTCTTGTAAAGACAATCCTGGGACATACTGTATATACAGGGCGGTCCGAACTGTATTCCGATTCCGAAACTTTGGCAGCATTCTGCAGAAAAAAAATTCATATAAGTAAAAACATATAAAGTAAAAAAGTTCGTATAAATGTATCGGTTGTATAATGTATTAGTTTTGGAGATACAGGGTGTAGAAGTTCCATTTTTATTTCAATTTTTTCTAAATAATTTCTGAAATAACGTCAATATTTGGATGAAAATTGGTGTCATGGAGTGACATGAGAAAATTGACTTTGATGTCAGTATGACTCCTACTTGTAGAGGCGCTACTTACATATTTTTTTACTGGTTTGAAGAGTAATAACTTTTCGTCCGTACCTGTATAAAATTAGTGAATAAAAAAATATATATTTACGACGTCTTTTACGTAAAAAAGGTCTCTTGGTAAAGATCGCTACGAGTAATGGTTCTCGAGATATTTGGAACCGAAATTATCAATACCTGGCGTCATTAACATAAATTAAACATGTTGACTAAATAGTTATTAGACTGAAGTCAAAAATTTGATACGTTTTTGTGCCAAAAGTGCAATACAAACTTCTCTATCATCATTTTTCCGCAGAAAAATTTATAATTCCCAAATTTACTTTACTACTACACACAAAACAGTTAAAACACATGTAGGTGGCATATGAATAGGAGTCATATGACCCAAAATCAAATTTCTCATGTCAAATAACTCCCAGACACCAATTTTCATCGAAATATTGACGGTACTTCAGAAATTATTTGGAAAAAATCGAAATAAAAATGAAACTTCTACACCCTGTATCCCCGAAATTAAGCATTTTAGGACATACATTTATACGAAATTTTTTACTTATTTTTATCTGCAGAATACGCTGCCGAAGTTTCTCCGGAATACAGTTCCCAGTGGTATGGCCACGGAATTTAAAGAAGAGCCAAGAATCTTAAGTTTTTAAAGCTGGAGAGCTATAATTAATTATCTGCTTTTGACCTATTTAAAGTTTTAAAGTTCTAAATTTGACATTTGATTAAACGACACTGTTTTACAGCAAGACAATTTGAAGCAAGCAAGAAAAAAGAACAGAAAAATCCCTAAAATCCCAAAGTTTCTTCAGACTTTGAATCAAACGCTTTTGAAATACTGGAAAACTGTTTTAGAGGTCTTATTGACTTTCGATATAAAGATAGTTCTTAATAAAATACCGTAAACAGACTCCTAGATAACGATAATGAGACTAATCCTGACGAATGATTTTGTGTATAGCAAAAAAGTTTATATCGAATGTGATCAAAATATGCAATTTTAACATAATGTAATTTCTTATACGATGTACTAAAACAGCCGTTAAACGGTAGCCTACTAAAATGCCGTTAATAGATATTGTGACGTCGTTCATGTCAGCGGAAAGTAATGCCTAGCTATAAGCATTTTGCAAGAGCACCTGTGGCTCCGTGGCTGAGGCTATCGCTTCGTGAGCGAATAGTCCGTGGTTCAAATCTCACGCCGACCGAGCCTTTTTATATTTTTTTTTGCTTATAGCGTGATCTTATTGCATTGGTTTCACTCTTTTTGGTTGGATTGGTTTAGTTATTTGGCGGGTTGGTTAGCGAATTATATCCACGTAGCTGGGTACGTCACCCGCCTTTGACGTCACTGCTACCTCAGCAGTAGAAGCCTATAAATATAAGTTACATTTATATTTTCTCATCTTTTTGTTAGTACTGTTCAACCAAACATATTAATAAACTGATCAAGTCTCTGTGTTGTTTTTTAAAAAGTAATTGTCCCGGTCACGAAAGAAAACTGGCGCAGTCGGTAGGATTTGCCAAGCCATCTAACAAAAATCGTAGTTGGTGCCCGTAACGCGGATTAAATTGGTAAAAACCCAAAAAAACGGACGGATCGAGACAGTGAAAAGCAAGAAACAGCCCAAAGACACCGTTGGAACAGAGGACAAGCATCGCCGAAAGTCCAACACCTGGCAGAGGACAAGCATCGCCGAAACCAGCTTAGAATAAGGACCTGGTCGAGGACAAACATAGCCAACACCAGTTAGGTTAAGAAGAAACGAAAAACGAAGCAACGAAAAACGAAAAACCACCCGAAAAACCGAAACCATCACCCGAAAAACGAAATCATCACCCGAAAAACGAAATCATCAACGAAAATCATCCCCGAAAACATCGCACTCAATGAACATCGTAGCTAGACTCACCCTGTACATCTCTCTACTGTAAGTCGTATTTTTCTATTCTGCTTATTAGTATCGTATTTTGCATTTACTTTTATTTTTATTTTTAAAACTATTTTCGTATTTTGCTTTTTTCTCATATATATCCATTTTCCATTTTATTTTTATTTTTTAATTTTTATTCGTAAAAAACAATTTGATTAAGTTTATTTTATGTCCGATTCAGATAGTGAAATCGAAGAAATAACTAATAAATTTAGGCTTCAAAATTTAAGTTCTAGACATTTTGAAAAAGATAGTTTTGAACAAAGTCTCAGATATAGAACTATTTCTGATTCAATTATTAACTCTGAACTAGAAAATATTTTAGATCAAGTAATGGCTACTTCAAATCAATCTCAAAATCAATCTCAAAATCCATCTCAAATTAATTATTCATTTTTAAGATTATATATTGATACAATTCCAGTGTATGATGGCAATCCACATACTTTAAATATTTTTATTGATACGTGTCAAAGCTTAATAACAAACTTTTATAGAGAAGGAAACGATGGACTAACAATTTTATAATGCGTGCAATAATCGGAAGATTATCAGGCAGAGCATTGAGTTTAATTGGTTCACGTATTCATGAATTAAATTCATGGGATCAAATTAAAAACTTATTAAATCTTAGCTTTGGTCACCAACGAAATCTAGATTGTCTTGTTCAAGATTTGATTATCTTAAAACCTAATCGTAACGAAACTCCATATAATTTTGGAATGAGGTGTCAAGACGCACGTTCCTTAGTATTTTCAAAATTAAATATGTTAAGTCTAAACCCAGCTGAACACACTATAAAAATAGCTAATTATGAAGAACTAGCATTAAAAACTTTTATTAGAGGCTTAAGTGGTCAATTACAAAATAATATTCGCTTAAGAGACCCAAAAACTTTAGAAAAAGCTATGAGTTTGGTTATTGAAGAAGAAAATTTTCTTTATAGCCAAAATAAACAAAATTTGGTAAATAACAATCAAACTTTTCAACTGAATCAAAGATTTACACCTGTAGATAATCCTTTCAGTAAACCAATTAATTTCCAAAATAATAATTCTAATCTCTCTTTCCCAAAATTACAGAATAATAATCCTTTTCTAAATAATCCTTTTCAGAGTAATCCATTTCTACAGAATAGTCAAAAACCCTTATTTTCCCCTTATAATAATTTTAAAAATAATTCTCAACAAAATTTATTTAGACCTAATAATCAATCATTTAATAACAGACCAAATTCTAACCAATTTCCAATGAGATCAAATGTATTTCCAAGACCAGCTTTTCAACCTTTTAATAGACAAATGAATTATCCTCAAAGGAGTAATTTCCAACAAAATTTTAATCAAAATCCAAAACCATTTTTCAAATCTAGTCAAGTTATAAAAAATCAAAATTTACAAAAACCAGAACCGATGGAAGTATCATCCGGTAGAAATGCAGTTATGCATCCCAAGCAAAATTTATTATTTTCTCAAAACATTAACCCGGTGACCCAGAATGATTATCCTAATGAAACCTTTGATTGTTCTCAATATTATTGCGAAGAATATCCAGACTATGCTGACCAAGAATATTATAATTATTATTGTAACAATGAAAATGCAAGTTCTAATAATTATATCTCGACGACATATGACACACAAGAATATAATGAACAATTGAATAATGAACAATTTAATAATGAGTGTTTGTTTCCCAATAATAACACAGACACAGATAATGTAAATTTTCCTTTGACTCCACCTATGAAGGAAATAACTTAATTAATATCAATGCACTTAATAGAAAAAATCTACCTCATATTTTTATTCCTGAACTTAATGCTAATTTCTTAATAGATACAGGTAGTTCAAAAAGTTTAATTTCTCCTAAATTAGTAAAACAATTTTATCCTAATTCTATATTTTTTGAAGATTTTCAAATTCAATCAGCTCATATGATATCCTATCATAATGAAGTTATTGTCATACCTATTTTTAATATTTTTAATGAAAATCAAAAACACAAATTTTATGTTTTTAAATTTAGTGACAAATATGATGGTATTATTGGTACAAATCTATTAGAGCAAATTAAAGCTATAATTGATATGAACCGTAAATTATTGATAACACCCCGTATAAAAATACCTATTATTTATGAATGTGACGATAGTACATATAATATAACAATTAATCCAAGATCGAAACAAATCGTTAAAATTCCCGTTAATATTGAAAAAGGTACAGTATTATTAAATTACACAAATTTTGGAAAATCTGTGGAAACACCAGAAGCAATTGTCAACGTAGAAAATTATTTTGCTTTAACAACAGTAACCAACAGCAACATAGTTCCTATCGAAATAACTTTTAACGAGCCTATGGAATGTGAAATATTGAATATCCAAGAAATAAACTGCTTAGAAAAAATGGAAATTGATGAACCACTATCCAATAATCAAGATAACATTTTAAAATCAAATTTAAAACAGTTACGCCTAGAACATTGTAACCAAGAAGAAAAAAAAGCAATTAGAGAACTTTGCTTTGAATACAGAGATATATTTTATTGTGAAAAAATACCCTTAACTTTTACGAACCAAATCCAGCACAAAATAAATCTAAAAAATGAAACACCAATATATACGAAGACATACAGATATCCAGAAGTCCATAAAGAAGAAGTACGTAACCAAATCAATAAAATGATGGATCAAGGTATTATTCAAGATTCTATATCACCATGGTCCAGCCCAATTTGGATAGTCCCGAAAAAACTGGACGCATCAGGAAAAAGAAAATGGCGATTAGTAGTGGACTACAGAAAATTAAATGAAGAAACAATAGATGACAAATATCCGCTACCTAATATATCTGATATATTAGACAAGTTAGGACGCAGCCAATATTTTACAACATTGGACTTAGCAAATGGATTTCACCAGATAGAAATGTGTTCCGAAGATATATGTAAAACGGCGTTTTCAACCGAAAATGGGCATTATGAATTTAAAAGAATGCCCTTTGGACTCAAAAATGCGCCCTCGACGTTTCAAAGAGTTATGGATAACGTCTTGAGAGGAATACAAAACGAAGAATGCCTAGTTTACCTAGATGACATCGTAATATTTAGTACATCATTACAAGAACACCTAGAAAGACTAAGAAAAGTGTTTGAACGATTAAGAAAAGCCAATTTCAAAGTACAGTTAGATAAAAGCGAATTTTTACGTAAAGAAGTAAATTATTTAGGACATGTCATAACGTCTCAAGGAGTAAAACCCAACCCTGACAAGATAGAAGCAATTAAAAAATTTCCAATACCTACTACACCTAAAGAAATAAAAAGTTTTCTCGGATTAGTGGGATATTATCGAAAATTTATTCAAAACTTTGCTAAAATTACGAAACCCTTAACAAAATGCCTAAAGAAAAATTCGAAGATTATTCATAATCAAGAATTTATTTCAGCTTTTAATACTTGTAAAAATTTATTAATTAACGCACCTATTTTACAATATCCAGATTTCAAAAAACCATTTATATTGACAACAGACGCTTCAAATGTGGCCTTAGGAGCAGTCTTATCTCAAGGACAAATAGGTTCCGATAAACCAATAGCTTTCGCTTCAAGGACATTAAATGAGACAGAAACACGGTATAGTACAATCGAAAAAGAATTACTTGCGATTGTATGGGCATGTAAATATTTCCGACCATATTTATTTGGACGAAAATTCACCATTTACACTGACCACCGACCATTGATATGGCTATTTAACTTGAAAGAACCAAATAGTAAACTAGTAAGATGGCGCTTAAAATTAGAAGAATTTGACTATGACATAATGTACAAAAAAGGAAAAATAAATACGAATGCAGACGCACTTTCAAGAATTCAAATAAATGCTCTAGAAGATGAATCGATGATAAATCACCCTGGAGACACAGAAGAACAAGGATTCGACCCTATTGATTATCTGAGAGACCTAGCAGAAAATGTTGACCGTGAAGAACAACCCTCAACAAGCCAAAAGAACACAGATAAAACTAAAGAAAAAGAAAAGATAAAAATTCTCCAAGATATACAAATTAGATCACCAAGAACTAGGAAAGAAGTTCAGAAAAAAGAGTTACAACGAGAAAAAGAACAAGAGGATTTAACTACACAACATTCTAACGTCATGGAAACTACCAATGATGGAATTTCAATATTAGAAGAAATTATAAACAACAAAACAAATCAAATATTAGTTTTCCCACATCTTCATAATAAATTAATTGTGAATCAAGAAAACTATCAACATCATAAAATAATTAATGTCAAAATTCCCAAAACTAATAACTATAATTTAATATTTGAATTTTTAAGGGATTATACAGTGGAAAGTAAAACTTATCACATGTATTTTCATTTAGATGAATTTTATAAACAATTTAATAAAGTTTATCTTGAACGCTTTTCAGAGAAGGGCCAAAATTAATACGTTGCACTAAATTAATAAATACAGTAATAGATAAAGAAGAACAAATTTTACTAATCAAAAATCATCATGAAGGGAAAACAAATCATAGGGGCATAAGTGAAACTCTCGAATATTTAAAAAGAAATTATTTTTGGATAGGCATGAAAAAAGAAATTACAAATTATATTAATTGTTGCGACATCTGTCAACGCGCAAAATATTGTAGGAAAAACCTTATTCACCTTTAATGTTAACTGAAACAGCTTCTAAGCCTTTTCAAAATGTTCATATTGACGTATTCTATTATAATTCAAAAATGTATTTAACTCTAGTTGACGCATTTTCAAAATATGCACAAGCAATTGAAATACCTGGAAAAAATGCAATAAACATCGCAAATGCCTTAATTAAAATATATTGCTTTTGCGGGAATACCAGAAAAAAATAATTTTTAGACAATGGGGCAGAATTTAAGAACGAAACTGTCAAAGAACTTTTAAATTTACATAAAATTAAAGTACATTTACCACCCCTTACATCACGAATCAAACAGTGTAGTTGAAAGATTTCACTCCACAATTATAGAACACCTAAGATTACTGAAAGAAAGTTTCCCTACTGAAACTGAAGGATTGATGGATTATGCTATTATTGCCTATAATAATACAATACATAGCTCAACAAAATATACACCATTTGAACTAACTTTTGGTCATACGAACTCAAGAGAGCCAAATGAGATATTTAATCTAAAAGAATATTTTACAGATTATACCCCAAAATCATAAACAAAAACTAGAAAAAGTTTATGAAAAAAGTAAAGGAAGATCTAAATAAACAAAAGAGAAAGTTGTTTCTAAACACAATGTAAAAGGAAACACAAATGATGAATTTAAATTAGGACAGACGGTATATAAATTAAACCCTTTAAAAGGAATAAATCAAAAATAAATTCTTGGGACCATATACTATAACAAAAATATTAGAAAGGAATCGAGTGGAAATAACCCGGAAAAAGATCCGAATAAAAAGAAATACTACATATTCAAGAATTGAAACCACCTGTTGTTTCAGATTCGCCACCACCTATGGAGAACAAAATACCACCGAATGAATGATAACCCAGGAATACTACCCTTAAAATTAGGCAACGCCCAAAATAAAATCGACACTTGGAAATTTATACAAGTATTTGATATAACTAATTTAATTCAACAATTTAATGAAATTCAAAATCAATATTTTAGAATAAAAATTGCTTTTGAAAATAATACCAATGTTTCAAAAATATACAAATATAATTTTTATAACTCTTATAATTTAGCAAATTTATTGCAAACTAAAATAAATATTCAAATTAAACAAATTAATCCTTTATATGGTGCTAATAATAACAGATATAAACGTGGTTTAATTGATGGACTGGGATCGATAATAAAATCAATAACTGGTAATTTAGATCAGTATGACGCTGAAAAATATATTAAAGCCATTGAAAATCTGTCTGACAATCAGTTAAAAATAAAAACTATTATTAAAAATCAAATTTCAATGTTTGACAAATCAATTGAAAATTTCCAAAATAATATTAAAAATCTATCTAATAATCAAATAATAATTAAACATCGTATTGACATGTTAGAAACAATTCTTTATAATACTGAAGCATATTTTCTTGACACATATCAATATTTACTATTACAAATTACTCTTTCACAAATAATCAATGAATATCAGATTATTTATGATATATTAGAAAAAATCGAAACTGCCATAAGTTTTGCTAAGATAAACGTATTTCACAATTCTATTGTTCAGAGTGATGAATTGTTCAAAGAAATAAATTCTGTTTCACAGTATTTAAAGAACTCTAAACTACCTTTTAAACCTGAACTTATAAATTTAATACTTTTTGAAAAAACTATAAATATTAAAAGTTATAGTGAGACAAATAAAATAATTTTTATTTTAGAAATACCTATTGTGGAAAATGATAGTTATAATTTATATCATCTTTACCCATTTCCTGTAAAAAATAATAATTCCCTAAATGTAATAATACCTAATGCAAAATACTTAATGTTTAATGAACAGAATTACGCGTTTCTGGACAATAAATGTGAAGAAGTGACTCCAAGTGAATTTATCTGCAAAGACTCTAATATAGTTAAGATATCTAAAAATAATCCATGTGAAATTGAACTTTTAAAATATAATAAATTTATTTCTAATTGTCATTTAACACCTGTTGAAATTTTAGAAAATAAAGTTCAAAAAAATTGAACAAAATAAATGGATAGTTATATGTCCTAAACAAACTATTGCAGTTCAGTATTGTCAAAGTAATCATGAAAATATACCTTTATTAGGAAGTTACATTATTGAATTAAATTCTGATTGCGAAATAAAATCAATGATGTAATGATTAAAAATTTAGGTGATACGAAATTTAATTATAAAAATATTCAATTGCCAAAATTAAATTTTACAAAGATGTCAGAAAAAATCTATAAATAAATTAAAACCATTAAATCTAGATTCTATTGATTTAAATAATATACATCCTATTAGAAATATCATAGAAAATGATTTAGAATCGATTAAACCATTTATTTTTGAAACTAGTATTAATATTTGGGTTATTATAATGTATGTTTTATTTATATTTGTTTTAATTTATATATTGTATAAATGTCAGATATTTAACAAATTTAAAAATTCCACTCCAGGAAAATCCTGCACCGAACCCCAGAATTTTCCACTTGTGAGGGAGGAATTATATCCACGTAGCTGGGTACGTCACCCGCCTTTGACGTCACTGCTACCTCAGCAGTAGAAGCCTATAAATATAAGTTACATTTATATTTTCTCATCTTTTTGTTAGTACTGTTCAACCAAACATATTAATAAACTGATCAAGTCTCTGTGTTGTTTTTTAAAAAGTAATTGTCCCGGTCACGAAAGAAAACTAGCGTGGTTATTTGGAGGGTGTTAATTCATTGGTTAGTTGGTTATTTGGTGGGGTTGGTTGGTTTTTACTAATTTATATTTGTTTTTTATATTTTTTATCAGTGTCGAGGTTAGTTGCGTTGGTTAAGTTGGTTATTTGGTGGGGTGGATAGCGTTGGTTAGTTCTTATAAAATTCCTATATTTCATAAAGCCGTCAAGTGCGTCACATCAACGACGTCATACATATTAACGGCATTTTAGTAAGCAACCGTTTAACGGCAGTTTAAATACAGCCTTTCTTATATTTCATTGATCAACTGTTTTTTTAAACAGTATGTCCCCGGATTGTCTTTTGTCTGTAGGAAAAACTTTTTTATTATTGACATTTTGAGATAAAACGCATTCTTCATAAAACATTTTGCTTGCTCTAAAATTGTTAATCTCGTTTATACTTTTCCAAAATTCCATACCGTTTTAGAGAAAATTAAAAAAAAACATGAAAAAAGTCATAAAAATCAAAGGGCGTTTTTATGGTAATATCATTCCTATTTCATTCATTGTATTTTTGACTGTTTTAAAATGTTAAAGAAGCAAAAAAAATATTTAGTTCCATGCCGGAAAAGGGTGATAAATAGTTATCGGAAAATGTGATTTTAAAGGAAGAAGTGAAGTTTAACAACAGCAAAAATATGACGTTAATAAAAATTAATAAGAACAATCTCTCAAAGAATGAAATCAAAGTGATATGACCATAGAAACCCCCGCCTTTTGATTTTTAGGATTTTTCTCTTAAACGGTATGGAAATTTGGAAAAGTATAAACGGGATTAACTATTTTAGAACAAGGAAATTTTTTTATGAAGAATGCATTTTCCTTTAAATGTCAATAATAAAAAAAGTTTTCCTCTTGTGAAGACAATCTGGGGACATACTGTATATTTTACTTTGTTTAACGTTCTGTCAGTTATTAATTGTTATTAAATATTTTTGTAGTGTTAAAAAAACTATAAATTATTATAGTTGAAGGTTCCGGGAATAAAACTTGATAAACGCCAATTTTTTAATTTTAGGTTTACACTATTATAGTGGGTCTAAATGGTCCCTACAAAATGTATAATCTCTACAGAGCAATAAGTTGTTAAATCCTATGGCATGTGCCTAGTAAAATATAGCATACAAGGAAAGAACCTAATAACCACCAGCCGTCCAGTGCTCTCCTGTAAAATTACCTTCAGTTGGAATGTTAAATTTGTGAACCCAAAAATGAAATATATTCTTTTGAATTCAGAAAAATAATTTTATGTATAACCGTTGTATGCAATACTTAACAACAACGTAAAAGATATTATAAAAAAATAATTTTATTCAAAACTTATTTTTTTTTCTGTCCAAAAGCCATAATAACTACGTCTGTGAAACGTCACGTTAAGGCATACGTGATGAAATCGGCACGTTAGTAGTTAAGGGTTTATACAAAATAGTAAATTTAAAAATAGAACACTATTTCAGGAAGAAAAAAACAAAAATTCAATAATAAATTAACTCTAAAAATATACTGTTCTGTTAAAGATATCAACAATGAATAATCGCATTTAGAAAGACAGTAATTACTAAAAATTAAATAATTCATAATATAAAAACTTTAACACTGGACAGAAAGTAATTTATCATTAAACTTTTTACACACATAATTTAGCAAGAAAATGTAAATAATCATGAAATATACACAATACTTAAACAACAGTTTGCTCTGAATAATTTTCCATTAGTAGTGTAATTCCAGTGTTATCCTCTTTCGTTATTTATAGATAGTTAGTCAGAATTACTCGCCTTATATAGAAAGTCAAGTGCCATAAATACGTATTATGCATATCTATTTATTCATGCAAATATACAGGGTGTTCCTGGCTTAACTTGCATTAGCAGTTTAAAAAAAGAGATCTTTAAAAATTAGCACCAAAAACTAACCAATGTCATTTTTATTTCAAAAATGAAATTATTGAGAATATTTTTCGTGAAGCTGCTATATTTATTTTTTTAATTTAATTTTTCTCAGTAGACCATGATTATGTACCATATAAAATTATCATCGATAGTCATTCCCCAGCCACAAACACGGCTTTGTTTGACGCCTTTTTGACACCTTACAAACTACAAACACCTTATAAATATTTCTGTATGATGTTTAATTATTGCATTGAATCACTTTTAAGAAAGTCTTTCATTTATGGCGAAGAAAAATCAATTATCTACAGTAAACCTAAATTTAGAAGAACATCTAAAAAAGTGAGGGTGATACATTAATGTGCAAAAAGATGTAGATATTATATTTCTGTAAGAATTGCTAAAGAGAACTCAGTAAGTAAAAGTATTTGTGTTACTAAAGTGGATACTGCAACGAACTACAATTTGGAAGATTTGTAAAGATCATTTATTGCCACTAACCATCAATAAAAAGAATAGTTGCTACTTAACTGCTGATATAGAAATTTAATTCTACGCTGTGTTTGTCATAATGTGGATGAACCTGCTCTCACTACCGGTTTCGGAGCCCTACTCCATCATCAGGTGAGCTTGGGTAGATCCACAAAATGACAACCACAGCGCAGAGAAGTTAATTCCGACTTGTCGGAAAGTATCGGTTAGATATTATGTAAGTCCCGAGCGGGAGATGGCGGCCTGCGTGCAATGGTAGTACTTTCGTACCACCGACTGAGGCGCAACTATCGATAGTAAAAGGATGGTAAAAGGTTTTTTTTCAGGCAAGGCAAATTATAAAATAGAAAATACATTTCTTGCAGTATAGGCATATGTATAATAAAATTATATAAAAATTCTTGCCACTTAACTGCTGATATAGAAATTTAATTTTACTTAATTTAATAAATAAATTGCCACTCTTAAGTGGCAAGAATTCTTATATAATTTTATTATATACCTATACTGCAAGAAATTTCTTTTCTATTTTATAATTTGGCTTGGCTGAAAAAAAGCCTTTTACCATCCTTTTACTATCGATAGTTGCGCCTCGGTGGTACGAAAGTACTACCATTTCACGCAGGCCGCTATCTCCCGCTCGGGGTTTATATCTAAGCGATACTTTCCGACAAGTCGGAATTAACTTCTCTGCGCTGTGGTTGTCGTTTTGTGGATCTACCCAAGCTCACCTGATGATGGAGTAGGGCTCCGAAACCGGTAGTGAGAGCAGGTTGATCCACATTATGACAAACACAGCGTAGAATTAAATTTCTATATCAGCAGTTAAGTGGCAAGAATTCTTATATAATTTTATTATTAATAATAACAAAACCTTCAAATTTACAGATCTTTTTATTTTCAGTCTCGAGAATGTTTGATTAATTATTAGTTGTTTATTAATTATTTACAATAATAATAATTATTATAATTATGCTTATTTGTATTTTGCAACAATTATTTGGTATATAATTACATTATTAATTACATATTTACAACATGATAATATTTTTTATGGTAATTGGTAATATTTTCAAATTTATCAGTCTGGTTAGGTTAGTTAATAATTTTTTCAAAATTATAATCTGTGGCATTATTTTGCAAAATCACTTTATAAATATCAAATAAAAAATACCAAACTACTAAACAAATTAAAAACAATAAGCAGAATTTCAAATTTAAATAGAGGTCATGTTATTTGCAGTTTGGAAATTTTTGATTTCGTTCTTTCTAATATTACATTACTGTTACACATTTATGTTTTATAGTAACCCATTCTGTTCGCAAAAATAAAGTGTTTTGTTGGATTGTCAAGTATTGTGGTGAATTAGTGTTTTATTTATTTTATAATGCTGTTAACTCAAACGGTTTTAACCATAGAACATAGAACCCCTGCTTTATTAAGTCTATAAATTATCATTATACTTTTGTGTCATTTTAACCTATGTTATTATTACATGTATTACTAATTTTACTAATTATTATTGTAGAGAGAAATTCCCTTCCGATACACGAATAGACATCCGCAAAGTTGGTAAGACCGGTATATACATAAAAATGTTTTAAAACCATTACACAACAATGTTTTAAATTAAAAAAAAAACGATAAATACTAAAGAAAATCTGAATTTCTAAATATGAATCGTTTCTCGCGACGATATCAAAAAATGTGTTTGGATCTACAGCGATTTTGAAAATAAGGAGTAATGTTTCTCGATTTTGCTATATTGAAAATCAGAAAATGACAGTCAGACGTGTATTCTCTATGAAATTATAGTATTATTTATCATGTGACAAATTTTCAAATCAGGGAAAATAAGGGCAAAAGTTTTGTAATTTTTGTAATTTTCAAGACGACGCGCGACACCAGACCCATTTGCCAATTTCGTAAATCAACCCGATTTGCTTTTGTGTTTATAGTTTATTATAGTATCAAATGATACGTTTCATAAGGGTTACGGATTCCAAAAATCTGTCAAATTTTTGCATCCGCAAATTTTCAGCCTGATTGACTTTCTACTTGGGATGCGTCAGACTATTATTTCAATTAATAAAATTATTTACTTTAATAAATGTCAAATATTTATGACTGGAAAAATAAGTGGACTTTTTTTAAATTTTATCTAGTGAACCTATGCATTCGAAAATGTTAGCCAGATTCACAAATTGTCATTTAATGTCACCATATTGTCATTTAACATATTCACCCACTGGGAAAATAAGTACAAAAAAATTCACTGCCTCCTGGGGTATAATACTGAAACTTATTAATTTTCAATATTAAATGTATAGGACTTATGTATAAGAAATTCAATACTGAATATTTTATATATTTATGTCACTTTCCCTAGCAATATGATAATATATAATTACAAACCACCAACAATAGACTTGTCTTATTCATTCTGATTATATTGTGTCATTTAAACATGTTCGGTTCGTCATGTCGTGTACTTCGATATAAATAGTAATTACGAATTGCTTATTATCGCGTTTTTTCTTCAAAACGTGTAGGTTGTATATATATTTATATATTTTCAACTTTCAACGGTCAAGGATAGCGACAAAACTGTAGGTCGATGTTTATGTATACCTACGATATTAAAAATTAAAATGATATAAAAACATCATTTACTCACCACATCGTCTTTCGAATCGGCTTCCACAAAGATGTTTGTTAATGTTGGGGGATGAGTTTCTGGCAAAATCCTCACCAATTCAACACCAATTCCTTGCTAAAAAGAAGACAGAATGTATCAAATACTGTACAATATTATAATAATATAAATCTTAAAATATATTTAAAATATCTCTTTAAAAACTCGACTTTTCTTAAAATTTACAAATCTAAAGACATGCCTAAACCTAAATATATGTATTAAAAAGCAGTTAACTATGAAATGAACAAGTATGTATAAGAACTACTATTGATTTAATTACATAGGTATATAATACTCGTATGTTCATAATTACTTAAGTGAACAAGTAGTACACAACAATTTAGTATTTAATTTACTGATTAGTAATATTCACTGCCAAAAATTGTTTCATATGATTTACTTAATTAAAGTTTTCGTTATTTTTTTAACAATAATTGAAGAAGTATGAAACCTATAAACAGGATTTAATGGAACCAAAGGTCTGAAACAAGGGTGCTGTATTTCACCAACACATCAAGATATATCTCGAACAAGTTCTCAAACGTTGGAAGCAAAAATGTAGAAATATGGGAGTACCATAGATTTAGGAAGAACAGATATCACATTATGCATTTTAACCCGATCAAACATTCGGAGGTTGACTACGTACTGTAAAAATCAACTGAGATAGAGAAGGCGACATTGCCACATATCAAATTTGCGCCTATCTACTTAGTTTGATTTGCAGAAAAGGTGACTTTAAAACCTTCACCGGATATCAATAAATCTCAATTTCTTAATTAAATTAATAGTTTAGTTTTAAAGAAGCATGCGTAATAATATGTTATTAACCAGAGGATATATGCGTTACTATTAAAAGACATGTTTACTATTTAATGTGCTGAAACGTCTAGAACTACTGGCAACGTCGCTGCTAGTCTTCCAGAATGAAATGAGCCGTCCGTCCCACCACCCCTCGCGACGGCCCATGGTCCGTTATAGCGTACTACGTCTAGCTTACGGTGTGTTTGAAGTCGGAATCAAGTCCGAAGTGAACTTTTCAGTGTTTTTCAGTAGTTTTTGTTTTTGTTTAATGTACTTTTGAATCTGCGAATTTTCAATATGGTACGACAGTGTCAAATGTGTGGACAAATAAGCTCAAATTACTCGAATTTGTCTTTTCACAGGTAGGCATTGCTTCCGCCGCGCCGTAATCGTACATAGGCGTCCCACAAGGGAGACTCTCACAATTAAAATAATTTCTAATTATATTTGTTAAATTTTGATCTATTAAAACAAGAACGTAGAAGCCGGTAATTGAATTATAATTCGTCTCAATTACTACCTAACTGTTGTAGATCATAACAAATTTGAATATTAACGTTACATTTGAAACTTTATTATAAGCTAGAAAGTGACATTTTTTTCTTAAAATTGCGTCCTATTTTGGTCATTATATACGATATTCTAAAGGAATTTTGCTCAATAAATAATCAAAGGTGTTAACCCGACCTATTTTACATTTTATTGCTTTATTATATCTGCCCCTTCGGCCTTGTTTAGACAATTGTTTACCACCGTACAAATACATCTTCCTAGAGTTATTTGTACGGTGTGTTCTTTTTTAGAATGGGACGAACTGTAAATAATTCTTAGGCTACTAGTTTTATACATACCTATATAGAGAGCGACCCAGGCCTCCAAAAAAGCTTTTTACGTATTACGTTTTTTGTTTGTGATTTTTATTTCAATTTTTTACATAAAATGGGGGCCATTGTAACGCACATTTTCAAAATATTTTTTTCAACATACAGGGTGATTCAAACCGCAATACATATGCTTAATACAGTTCATGAAGATTAGGATATTTAACTAAAATTTGATTATCTGATGAAGCTACCTTTAAAAGTAATGGATTTGTAAATAAACGTAACGGGTATTCATTATTATGCGACAGAAATCCCATACTGTAGCACACAGATTTTATACTTTTAATGATAAATGCCTTCTATTGCGAGACTAAAAGGCAATTGCCTCGTATCAGAGCCATCATAATACAAGAAGAAGACCGAAAGTCAAATCTTGTCTTATATTTTCAAAAAAAAAACACAATTTTCTCATTAAATATTGATTTTAGGTATAGGAAGTTATTAATAATACAAGATTAAACAACTATTACACAATACTTCACAGGAAGCTATCGATTGCGAACTAACTAAATCGTTACTAATTAGGTACTAATATTGAAAAGTTCTTTTTAAGATAAAAAAAGGTAAAACTAAAACCTAAACTATCATTTGAGATTAAACGGGAAGTTCTAAATAATGTTGCCTATTCTAAACAAGAAAAATTTATTTATAAGTTAAGTTTTATAACATTCCTAATTAAATTTGGGCGAAAAGAATATTTCTGTTTTCTGTAGGTAATTTTCTCAGGGAAAATACGTAAATAAAAATGACTTTTTAAAGCAAAAAAAGTCAAAAGGACAAGTTATTCCAAAAAAGGACTGTCCTTTTCAAAAAAGGACAAGTGGCAACCCTAGGTATTTCTGGAATGGAAATCTACAACTTTGGTTTGAAAATATGTTCCGGCCACCTATGTTTACAAAAATGTCTAAAATGTGCCTAAATGCCTCCATATTCTGAAAAAAAAATTGAAAGAAAAGTCACCAACCACAAACCTAATATAGAACTCTTTCGGAAGCATGAGTCACCCTGTAAATATTCAAAAGTAACTGAAAATCACTCCAACGTCGATTTTCAATTTAAACTTTCAGTTACTTCTATAAGTAACTGAAAGTTTAAATTGAAAATCGACGTTGGAGTGATTTTCGAAAACTACTAACGTTTCAACATAAGTATATGTGGGATATTAATTGTATTATTATATTAGACCTTATAACAAAACTCATCTGACGAAAAAGTGTTAATGTAGTATATTAATATAGAGTAAAAATTTTACTAATTACTTTACTTTTACTTTACTAATTAAATTCGTTCCAAAAAACGATACGCCACTGGCCATTAGAACAATCCCAAATGCGCCTAGTTGCCGGGGTCGGAAATTTTACACTTCTCTGTCTCTTCTGTCCTTGTTTGACACATTGGAATGTTTGATACACTACCAACGAGTATTTATGAATGAGATGTTCGGTCTATCTTTATAATGTCTTTGGGGAGTACCCATAGGGGATAACATGCTCTACACACTTTGCTTCGCGGACGATCAGGTGATCATAGCACAAGATTACGATGATATAAATTATATGACACGTAAGCTTATAGAAGAATATCAGAAATGGGGACTCGAGATCAATACTAACAAAACAGAATATATCGGAGGAGAACAACAAGATCTAATACTAGAAGAAGGGAAGAAAATTAAGTGCTGCACAAAATACAAATATTTGGGTATGCAAATCACAAATGATGGACTGTTGGATACAGCAATTAAAAAACGAAACCAACTTGGAAGGAATGCTATCACGGTATTAAATAGGATACTGTGGGACAGAAGCATAAACAACAAGAACAAAACACTAATATATAATACCATCATCAAGGGTATAACCACGTACAGCTGTGAAGTGTGGCCAATTAATGAAACAATAAAACGAATGCTGGAAGGTACAGAGATGGATTTTTGGAGAAGATCAGCAGGCAAATCAAGACTCGAACGAATAACTAATGAACGCATAAGAGAGATTATGGAAGTTAAACATACAATAGTGGACGAGATAAAGAACAGTCAACTCATATGGTACGGGCATGTCCAAAGAATGGCAGAAATAAGAATCCCAAAGCAAATTATAAATTGGAAACCTGCAGGAAGAAAACCGGGTAGACCGAGAAGAAGTTGGCAGGAAGGGATTGACACGTTTATTGAGGAAAGATCTCTCGAAGACGGTGCATGGAGAGATGGCATCGGAAGACGTAGAACGTTTTAAACCGATTAATATATGTAACCTATAAAACGATGTGTGTCAGTCAAATGAAATAAATTCGACAACAAATAAATGAAAGTGTGTTCGAAAAAAAGATTGGACCCGTCCGTCGCGTCGCGTCTATTGATGTTTGAAGTTGAGCATTTTTATCAAGAAGTCTCATTCACAGAACAGACTGTGTCTCATTCTTCAACAAGATTTTTAGAAATTATTTGCTTTTAAGTACATAAAAGTTTTAAAATAAAAACATCTTAATCAACTTCCACATTTACTAAATCTGATCTAGAATTAAAAAATCTATGTAACCTATAGTCTATCAACGAGAGAATACATGACAGTGACAGGTGCTTCTGTCATTTTTATTCACAGGTAATTTTTTGGATGTCGTCAGTCTAGGCTTTTTGGAGAGACTTTAGATTTTTAGATGTGTAAAATTAATACAAAAACCTCATATGTTCAAACTATCGCGTTAATTGTGTATGTGTATCTTACACCAAACGCATACGATCGAAAAAAACGGCGTCAAAGACGGCTAGGGAATAACAATCGCTGATAATTTTGGCGAGGTCAAACCCTAGACATAATTTACTTACTAGCACGTACTATTCTTTATTTTTTAATGGGGCTTCCTGCCAGTTGGCCTTAAGAAGGTTTTAATTTATTTTTATATCAACTAAAAATTATTTTTAAATGGTGTAGGTAGTTTAAAATTCGGGAACAAATATTTATTTGGAAATAGAGTTGGTGGATACCTATCCTTTCTATAATTAGTGTTAATTTTTGACAAGCTGTATGTCAATTTTTCGTAAATGGCGTCTAGAGATTGACCTCGCCAAAATGTTCATCGATTGTCATTACCCAGCTGTCCTTGATGCCTTTTTTTCTCGATAATACGGTATATATGCATAATATATTGTGTTTGTAAAAAATGTTTCTCCGGAAACGATACTCTGGTGAGTCTGAAATAAGTGCAAATATTTTCAGGGCTGGTAGATCTCGATAAAAAAAATATAATATTTTCTCCTTACCGTTTTTCAAATAAGTCCAAAATAACCGAGTTATTCAAGTATGAAAGTAAAAAAAAATATTTATTTTTAAAAAAATTTGAGAGCCACAGGATTTTTTCTTTATTTGCATCCCATTTAGTACCGTTAACCATGGTACTATCAGAGAGAAAGAAATTATGCCATGGGAGAGTTCTAAAGTTTTCTAAAACGTACAGGAAATTTTAAAAGAAAACACCTGATTTTCAACATTTCTTTTCAAACGAAAAATAAACTCATAAACGTATTCCTGGGGTCGAGATATACCACCCCTAAAATATTTGCACTTATATAATACTCTGTAGAAGAACAAAGGATGTTATGATATTTTATCAGGATAATGTCAGTCATTAATTATTAGAATTAGGATAAAACAACCAATAACTTAACCAAAGTATAAACTATTTATCACTATAAATTAATGATTTCCGATTTTGCATTATAAACCACTGTTTAATATTTACAGAGAATCATTTATTATTATATTTAAAATATAATTAAGATCGGAGATCCGCCGTCTATATTTAACTACGATCCAATTTACATAATATTGTAATTAATTGGTACTAAAAACAACCGCCTATAGCGCACGAGTCTGATAATTACACCAAAAGTCGTAATCTCGAGTAGGTGATGAGTGGTTGCGGTTAACATATGAAATTATTTGTTATTTTTTCGAATTTTTATGATTCTTGTACAAGCAAATACTACTGCTATTAAGATTTTTTAAACATACCTATATATATTTTCTTCTACAAAGACTAGTATAACGAATAGTCATCGGTGACCAGTATACCTCAATCAAGATGAACAATAGCATCTTATATTAAATGTAACATTCAGTATATTATTACATTTTTGGAATACTTCACGAGTCAATGTGATTGACGATTCAGTTACTTCACGAGTCAATGTGTCAATGATCAAAGTGATTGATATCAATAAGTTTCTGCTAGTTGCTTCAAAATGGTGACATACCATTCTGTACGGTGACTGTAACCATTTTGTGCTAGTAACGCTCGAGTGATATAAACCAACATGTATAAAACCTTTTATAATTAATAGAAATACTGTAATGTATTAAATTGTGAATGTAATAATAAATTGTGATCACATATCATGGACATCCTCGCAAAATAAAGCTAAGTGACACATCACTTTGCAGTAGACAAAAACAAAAAGAAAAAAATAATCTACTGTCTTGAAAGTTTTAGTGAAATGAAAATAACGTTTTTTCTTCATATTTATGCAGATTGCTTAAAATTATTTTATAAAGCTCAAACGTTTGTTTTTTTCTTAGAATGTTTTCTAAAACGTGTGAAAAGAAAGATCACAAGCTGTAATTTGTCTGACTGCGAATTCAAACAGAAAACAGCTTGTTTAATTTTTATGTTTGTTTTCAAAGCACGCTTTAGAAAATTTCGAATTTGTTTTGGAAACTGCATATCTTTGTAGTTGTGCAAAAAGAAATTTAAAACATATGTTGTTGATAAAAGAGAAGACTAGACAAATAACTTTACTGTCGTGAAGAAAGCTTTAAAATATGATTTTGTTGAATTCTTCTATAATCGATGAATGTTTATTATGTTTATTTACATCATGGAAATACACAGAGTGATTCAAGGTGATAGCTTATTCATGGAGGACAGAAGTTTTTTGAAAATTTGCATTTTTGCATTGAGGCACCTGTTTCAACGACAAATTATTTTCAGCGGCTTCATTTGAAAAGTAGTAGTATCCTTGTTAAGTAGAACTTCTGTTTCCCATAATGTTGTTATTATATTTTCCTATATCGATCTCTAATCTAAAAGTTTTCGGGATAAAAAATAAAACATATGAAGAGCACACTGGAAAAAGATGAGGGTCCAAAAACAATAAATGTTCAGGAAAGCGTTTTTTAATTCAAATAACACATGAAATTTTATCGTTTTTCTCGAGTATGTAGTATTTTTAAATGCCTGTTTCTATGCGACCGCTCTATCCATATTCTCATTTATTTAAGTACCAAAAGGGTACCAAATTAGGAAAAAATGGACTTTCATTTAAATACCTGTTGTAGAGTGTATGGGGTGGGGGTTAATCACCGCGACGTTACAGATCTATTGTATCCCTCTTTTTTGAGTTACAACACATCATACGTCTCAGGCAACAAAAGACAATCTCTGAGACGGTTTCACAGAGGTTAATTCTTCATCTCCGCTCTCCATCGTACAAAAGTTTATAGCACGAATGGGTGTCGTCTCGACGCACGTGGTGAGGTGTTTAGGTTTCCCCATTTTCCTCACAGAATCTGCATTCGCCTTTGTTTCTTAGCTTCAATCCACTGAGGTGTTTAGTGAGGAGACAGTGTCCAGTTAAAAACCCCGTGACAATCCGAAGATTTATTATTTATACTTATATCAAGAAAAATCAAGGATTTTTGTCGGTCTAAGTTCTGAGAAATTTCTTCGAATGTCTTAGACCGTTGGAACATTCCCATTCCAGATTACGAATGGAGTTTTCCTGAGTTCCGGTTTAAATTCGATTCCACTTTGAAAGCAGAACGGTGCTGGTACAGAAAGAAAAACGGTGCTGGTCCAGTGGTGAGCTGGCACCCAGAGTAGGAGGACTTTATTTTCTTTGCTTCATTTGTTAAGCTTCTCTAGGCATTCTTTGACCAACTTCGAATTGATGGTTACTGAGTTGATCGCTTTTAATGCTGCTTGACTATCGGATAAGATGACTTTTTCTTGTTTCCGACAGTTCCTATCTAAGATAAGTTGTACGAATCTTTCAGTAGCATAGATTTCTGCCTGAGGGATGTTAGAGTGGGTGCCTATTGGTTCGGAGTATTTAATTCTCGGCCCAAATACTCCTATCCCTATTCCTGCTTTGTCTTGGAAGCATCTGTATGCCACGTTATGGTATGGTCTTTTGCCTGCTGAGCAAACGTTTCTCTCTTCCAATTCTTTTTGTTGCTCATTACTAGACTAAGGTGTTCTTCAAAGTTGTACATTCTTTGTATGTCATCCACTGGGAGTTGAAGGAGTAAAGTTTTCCTTTTGAGGGTGTTGCAAGCTCCTAAGCTGACAATGCTTCCAGTACTGTTTCCCTCAATGACCATTCTAATCATTGTGGCATTGAAATATCTACCTATGACGATGTGCACTGGCGTTAGGTCTCCAATGACCTCCATTGCTGCTGTTGGGTATTTTCTCAAGGCTCCAATGATGCAAATACATGCCAGTCTCTGCATTTTGCATACGCTTTACCTTGCTGTACGTTGCTCTAGCTTTGTGTACCACGCAACTGCTCCATAAGTAATCATGTGTCTTACAATCATGATATACATCCAGCGCTAAATGTTGATGGTTGTTTCCTGCCAGTCTTCTGAATATCATGAGAGCATTTGTGGCTTTGCTGGTAATGTTCTTAATATGCCTGTTTCATAGAAGTTTACTGGCCAACCAGGATTGTTACTAAAATAAACTTAATTTTAAACAAGAAACAAAACTCACTGATTGTATTCGATTTTTTTTTTACATACTCTGTATTAGAATAGAGGGACGCAGTATAACAAAAATCTTAATCTATATTAGGGTTTCTCCTTTTTAACTGGTATCTGCCTTCTGTTTAGCTGTTATCTGTTTTCTTCATTCAAACATCAATTCCATCCAGAAAATATAAAAGAAAAGCATTTAAATTAAAATTTTAACACTTCCTTAAGTTCACTCTTAAAAATAATATACCATCTTTAAAAAAAACCATTAAATATCTTCCTCTCTCTAAAAAAAGTTAATTTACAAGCGATGAAAAGAACCGGCTGCGTGCTACAATGTAAAACGAGCGGATTATAAAATCTGAAAAGCGAAAGAACGTTCAAGCTAAATTTAGCTCCGACTTAGTGAATCACATTCTCCCCATTTGAAATAACATTCCAGATTTATATGTGTGTTTGTCCACACTTTTCCAGTGCATTTTAACTTTTACGATCTCCCATTTTTAATTCTGTGTATTCAAAAATATCAGCGTCAACCGAGGCGTCAACTTTAATTTTCACAAAACTGAAGAAAGATATCTAGAGAATTAAAATAGGTTCAACTAGAACAATTTATAAGAGTCAAAAAATTTGAAAATTTTTATTATAAAATAAATATACCGGGTATTTTTCAAAAGTGTGTGCACTACTACTAACAGCTATTAAAATGAAGGATTTTAAGGACATGTTTAAAAAAGTCACATATACAGGGTGTCCTAGAATGAGCGTGCATTAGAAGTTTCTAGAAAACTACAACATCTAGATTGGAGATTTTTTGCACATCACTGTTTTACAATGAAATCTATCGATTACAAATATTTTCAATATGGCTGCACTTCCGGAAATACCGGAAGTTGACAACAAATTTCTTATTTTAAATAGGGACCCCCATTTTTTATTACATACTTAAATTCTCTGTAAAATTTTCTCAATGTTGGTATTTTACACTCTATACCTAACATTAACTGTTTTCGAGAAAAAAAAATATTTAAAATTTTCGGAGGAAAAAACTACCTTTAAAAAAAATTTGTATACCTAGCCTAAAAGTCTTAGTGATTACCACAGCTACTGTGACATAAAGAGAAGACATTCCAAAAATTAAATTGTTCAAAGTCATATAATAATGACGGTAGCTGTCATGGATTTGAGCGATTAAAAATTATAAATCATTTTTTTTCAAATGGAAAACCACTTTTTTTATTTCACTAGTTAAAAGGTTTTTCAATTCGTTACTCTTTAACTATACATGTTCCTATACCTAAAATAAATCGTTTTTAAGTTATTTAAGATTAAGTTTGAAAACGTATATGTTTCTTGATTTTATCTAGCTTCCTTTGACATTAAGTAGTGTCAAACAGTCAGACAATTTATTTTCATCTGTCAGAAAACGTAAATTTCATATATTTTAAATACCTTAAGCCTTAAGCCTTAAGAGTTTAAAAAGTTAATTTATAAAAATATATCTCGTATTTTCACTCTTTAGTGATTAGGGAAATTAAAATAACTATCATTGCACATCATAATACGACCACCAGCAAACTCCATAAGACGAAACATGGTGTCATTGATGACGTACAACGAAAGTTGTTCCAATTTCCCTATAGTCAAAAAGTAACGAATTGAAAAGCCTTTTCACTAGTGAAATAAAAAAAGTGGATTTCCATTTGAAAAAAATTATTTATGATAATTTAATAATCGCTCAATTTCATGACAGCTGCGGCCATTATTATATGATATTCGAACGATTTGATTTTTGAAATAGATAGCCACATGTCTTTTCATCAAAAAATTTTAAATATTTTTTTTTCTCAAAAACGGTTAATGTTAGATATAGAGTGCTTAATATCAAAATTCATAAAATTTTACAGAGAATTCAAATATGTAATAAAAAATGAGGGCACCTATTTAAGATAAGAAAGTTGTTGTCAATTTCCGGTATTTCCGGAAGTGCCACCATATTGAAAATATTTTTAATCGATAGATCTTATTGTAAAACAATGATGTGCAAACAATCTCCGATCTAGATATTGTAGTTCTCTAGAAACTTCTAATGCACGCTCAGCCTGAGTCACCCTGGATAATGTATATTAATGCTGTTTTATTATAAATGTTATTTTCAATTTATTTCTGTAATCTGTACACTTTCTGTTTCCTCAATCGCCTGCAAATTTTGTGGAATACCACCCAAAATACACACTTTTATGCAAATGCCTAATAATGTTAACGCTTAAATTTATTTAAGAAGAGAAAATTTTTGAACCTAACCAACAATTCGTATAGAGGTTTACAGTAATTTTGTCAAATTATACGAATATTCTCGTTGGTTATTGGTTTGAAATAAATTTGACAATGTCCTCCATTGAAAATACAAGTTGCTTAACTCTAATAATAATTCTAACTCTGAGCTAGCAAATGAGCTAGATGCTTTACCTAGACCGTTATTCAGAAGCTACAAACTTATCGATGAAAATATGCGCAACCTATATATGAAAATTTACCTCCTAGCACACAACCAGAGGATATTGGTACACAGGCAATTGGATGCATATGAAAGCATCAGAATTAATAAATGTAAAGATAGTATGAACAGAGACAATGGTCCAATTCCTTTAAGTTCTTTGTTCCTACTACTCTAGTGGCGGAAATCTAACTGTTACGCTCAGTTGGCTCTGACTCGGTTGGCTAGATTTTGCCACGCCCACTCGGTGCCCACTGGGCGAGTATATAAACGCTCAACTTGTAGATTGTACTTTAGTTTATAATCATCTGCTAATGATGCTAATATGGTTAGCGAAACGCGCGTCCAGTGTAAAAGTAAAAGTGATTTGGTGTATTGTGGTGATTTAGTGTTTTTATTTTGCTGTGTAACACCAAAGGTTCCAACCCTCAACTGTAATACACAGGTACCTACAGTATCAAGTTTATTTTAATGATTTTCTTAGCTTTTTCTCGCTAGCATGGCGCGTAAAAAAGTTTTACTTCAAAAACGAGATTTTGTATATTAGTGTATGATATAAATCAGTATTGATCGACGTATTCAATTAGTTTCGGACACTTAATGTTCCACCGAAAATTACTACAACTATTGATTTTTAAGTAGTACCCCCGGTATTATTTAGCTTTATTGGATAGAGAATGAAATTCCAAATAGAATGACATATGTCATTGTGCATAGATGATACAAAAACATTATTTCTAACTATGTACTTGTTAATGTTGCAAATTGTATCATGAAAAGTAGGTTGTATTTTATACAAAAAATTGTATCAAAGGAAATGTATATTAAAATTCTTAATTATGAAGTTGCAACATTTCCTTTGAACCAGACGTCTAATGAGTGGTAGTTAGCAGTTTCCTACTACAGTATTCTTTATAGGGTTTAAACCGCTCACTAGCAAGCTAGTTAGTTTTTTTTTTATTTTTGCTAATTATTTCTGTTTAGATAAGTGGAAATTACTTAATGTTATGTTCTCGTCTTTTATTTGCTACGCACTGTACGTTAAAATTATTGTTACTAAAAATAAGAAGCTAGAAACCAGAACAGTGACGTAACCGATGAGGTCATTTTATGGTAACGAGCAATCTGGCTGCGATATTATCTCATAAGAAAGTAAGATTATTAAGCATCAATAATTTAGAATAAACTTATTAAAAAAGTGGCTTCAATACAAATATTACTAGTAAATGAAAGAACATGTTCGTAATTTTCAATATATTTAATCGCTATCCTCAATATTTAAGCCAAAAAAATTGCTTGGTTGTATCATTTTTTCGTGTAATTATTAAGATATCCAAAATCATAATTCCCTTCTGTGGTATACCAATAAGTTTACTTTAGATAGAACCACCTATGTACCTCAAAATGTGTAAATTCTATATTATTTTTTTTTAACACAATTATTATGATGTATAGTGTTCTGCGAAGCTAGTATAAGGATCCAGAAAAATGTTGACAGACGACATCCGACAGAAAATACAATATAATTGTGAATTTAAACGACAGACAACTGTCACTATCATGAATGATCTTTTTTGGGTAGATTTTTGGTATATTCTTTGCCTATATTAAACAATTTTTCAATTATTGTCAAATATGATATTTACAAATGAAAAGTACTATACATTTTTAAGCATTAATTCAATTTTTTACGAGTTAATATTTTCAAAAAAAAACACTTATATGTTTGTAATAATGAATAATACATCAACATGTTCATTTTATTTAATGCAATATCAAAATTAGAGAAAACCTACGTCGTATATAGTTTTAAATTCAATAGTTTTCAAATTGTTTACATATTAGCATTATCAAATACTGCAAAAACACTAAAATTATTTGTTACAGTATGGGTTCTCCCATTTTCGTTTTAATATTATTGTATTTATGACTTCATTGTTCTGAAGCAGACCCATGTTGTATTTAATTTAACCGTAGGTAACGGTGTTTAGGCTTTTCACCTTGACACTCCGTTATATTTCTTTAATTGGACTGTGATTGTTGAGTGCGATTACTCTAAACCTATATACTATATACCATCCTATATACCATATTATAGAGTATTTATTAAATAATAGTACAGGAGGCAGTGAATTTTTTTATACTTATTTTCCCAGTGGGTGATTATACCGGGTGCGTCTCAAAAGTGGCTCACCCCTATAACTTTTTTTAATTTTTTCAGATAAAACAACGAGATTTGGTATGTTAATATATGACATAAATTAGGATTGATTGACATATTCAATTGTTTTCGGTCCCTTCCGGTTTCACAAAAAATGACTACGACTTTTGATTTTTAAATGGCACCCTCGGTATTTTTTTACTTTATTCGATAGAAAATGACACTCTGAATAGAATGACATATCATATGTCAACTTTTGACATTTTCGCATATGGTTTATTTGAAATTGTTATCTGCGGTTCAAACGACAATTTGACTCGAAATACCAAGTGTGTGGTACCAAATTATTCGTAAAAAAATATTTTTCCAAATATGCTAATGAGCCACCCTCGTTCCATTTGAAAAAATTGCGATATGATGAAAAATACGATTTGGGCACATTTTAACCGGCCAGGACAGGACACTAAAAACATTAGACGATCAAATCTATTTTTCCTTGATTAAAAATTAGTGTTTTTAACACAGCAATGGCACCCTAGATTGAAATTGAAAATACAATTTGTTTTTGAGCGAATATGTCAAAAGTTGACATACGATATGTCATTCGATTCAGAGTGTCATTTTCTATCGAATAAAGTAAAAAAAATACTGGTGCCATTTAAAAATCAAAAGTTCAATCAATCCTAATTTATGTCATATACATACTAACATACCAAATGTCGTTTTTTTATCTGAAAAAATAAAAAAGTTATAGGGGTGAGCCACTTTTGAGACGCACCCGGTATAATAGTATGTTCAGATAGTGACATTAAATGACAATTTGTGAGTGTGCAATTTTATATTATAGTATTTTTTTAGTTAATTTAAGTTAAATAATATTAAATTATAGTATTTTTTCAGTTAAAAAAATGAGATTTGGTATGTCAGTATATGACATAAATTAGGATTAATTGACGTAATCAATTGTTTTCGGTCACGTCCTGTTTCACCGGAAATGACTATAACTTTTGATTTTTAAATGGCACCCTCGGTATTTTTTTACTTTATTCGATTGAAAATAACACTCTGAATAGAATGACATATCACATGCCAACTTTTGACATTTTCGCATATGGTTTATTTCAAATTATAACATGCGGTTCGTAACGAAAATTTGACTCGAAATACCAAATGTGTGGTATCAAACTATTCGTAAAAAATGCTTTTTCCAAATATGGTAATTGAAAAAATTGAGATATGATTAAAAATACGATTTGAGCATTTTCTAACTTGCCAGGACAAGATATTAAAACAGGGGATCAAATCTATTTTTCCAAGGCTCCTTGATTAAGAATAAGTGTTTTTAATTAATAAATTTAAAATACGATTTTTTATAAGCGAGAATGTCAAAAGTTGACATATGATATGCCATTCTATTCAGAATGTCATTTTCTATCGAATGAAGTAAAAAAAATACTGAGGGTGACATTTAAAAATCAAAAGTTGTAGTAATTTCCGGTGAAATAGGAAGTGACCAAAAACAATTGAATACGTCAATCAATCCTAATTTATGTCATGTACTAACATACCAAATCTCGGAAAATTTTCGGATGGGTTCAGTAAATAAAAATAAAACAAGTCCAAGTTCACAAGTCCACTTATTTTCCCATTCATAAATATTTGATCTTTATTAAAGTGAATCATTTTATCAATGGACATACCAGTCTGGCACGTCCCAAGTCGAGAAAAGTCAGCCTGGCTGAAAATTTACGAACGCAAAAATTTGACAGGTTTTCGAAATCCGAAACCCTTATTTTCCCATGCTTGAAATTTAACGTATCATTTGATACTATCATAAACTATAGTCAAAAGCAAATCTGGCTGATTTACGAAATTGGAAAATGAGTCTGGCGACACTGGAAAAATAAGTACCGAAAATTTTCACTACCTCCTGGTCTTAATGAGTTAAGTTGATTGTTGATTTTAAAAATGATAGGAGATCTATGACGTACAGCAAAATTCTGACAGAGTAATTCAAACAACTTCTTCCAAAAAATGAACATGAATTTAAACATACATTCTTTAAATTGAAATAATATACAGTTATATTTAAAGTAATTTATGTGATTTTAATAGTAATAAAATGAGACACCTTTTAGTGGAAAGCCCTTTACTTCTATAAATCTTAAAAGCAATTTTCCTTAAACGTTACTTTCGTACAATATCATATTTCAGAGTCAGACTCAAGGTTTTTTCGCATATTACTAGAAAAAATACACTATAATTATGTATATTTACGCTTGATAATGCATGCAAATGATTACGTTAATCAAAATAAATGTTCCCTGATTCATTAGTTCAATTTACTTGTTTAGTGTTTGCAAACTTATTAAAACTTAAAAAATGTCTATACCCATGTGGCGGATTCATCTCTCCAAAAAATCCTATATATTTTTTATTAAAACTTATATTCTTAAATAATAATTAACATTCCTGTAAATTTTTACCTTATCCATAATGGATTAAATTCATAAGCTTTATGAAGAGGTCAATATCAATGGGGTAATTCTCATGCAAATGTCAACCAGGTAGTAATTTTATTAATATTAAAATTTAAAAATTAAAATTTTTATTAAAATGTTTACCTTAAATAGGAATATATTATTACAGTCCCATAGAACGAAATAATTTTGGAGAAATAACTAAAAAACGTATTATTTCTTTTTAATTTGACTTAGTATACCAATTCTGACAAAGAAGTAGAATTATTATTGCCAAAACTTACGGTTACTTACGAAATTCTTTAACGATCACAATTTCTTCACAAATAAAAAATAATTCGAGAAACTGTAAGTATATAAATACGCTAAACTAAGTATATAAAATACAATATGATCGAAAAAAAACCGTTTTTGATTTTGTAGCATCCGATTTCTGTCGAGGCAGAATATAATAGATGAATAAAAAATGATTTGCAGATCATAATAGACTTAAAATTAATCAAAAAGAAATCAGCAGTGGTGTAAATTCGAGATGTCCGATGTCAAAACTTTGATAATGTGCGAGTTGTGACTGCATCTTTTGGCACTTGAAAATTGAACCTGGTTTAAAAAGTGAAGTGGCTTGTAACAATAACTGGAGACTAGAGACATTGCATTTGCATGGATTGTCGATATTTCTCCGATGTCAATATTGGATTGGTTTAATGAAATGCGTTTACAATTCTGAATGACTTTAAGTTAAGTAATGGTTAAATTAGATATCATCAGAGAGAGTCCCACATTAATTTAAACATTTAATCTGAAATATCTTACCTCAGTGACGGACTTCTTGGTGTAGTCGTTCAGCGAGTGTATCCACACCTGCAGCAACTCATTGACAATGACCAGATCGTTGTACAACCACTGGAACACGTCGTTGACCCACAGGACAACCACGTTGTCCGGCCCAGTGGCCTGGGGCGCGGGCACGTAGCGGGCCTTCCTGGCCTCAGGCGCTGGACTCTGGCGCGTCAGGCGCCTGCGAACTGGCGGGGTGGGGGGCACGAAAGCCCCCGCGGCCTTGGGTGCGATGACCGGCTGCTGCTTTTTGGCCGCGTCCAGCACATCACTGGACCCGGCCAAAACAGCACCGGAAGTAGTATTGGTCAATGCTGTGGTGGATGAAGCCTTCTGCTTGGACCTGGCCACGACGAAGCGTTCGTAGAGGAACCGTCCGAGCCAGAGCACGAACAACGCGACCAGGATCCAGCCGAACAGGAACATAGCGAGGGTGTCCATGGTGGTGTCTCCGGAACCGTCCAGCGCACAAATCAGGTCGTCCACGGCCTCGGCTAGATCCATGGTCCAGCCATTGCGTTCTCAGATGACGGCGCTCTGCGGAAAGAGAAAACGAACGGTCATGGCTGGCGCGGCGATACTGGCGGTTTTGCGTACAATGTGGATTCGAAAATTTTATGTACGGAAAATTGAGTCGGGAAACGTGCCGAGTTTAGCGTGAATGTACTGGAATGTAAATTAGACAATTCGGTTTTAAATTTTCCCGAAATATTTTTACAAGTATTTCAAAACATTACAAAATGCATTTCACGCTTAACTCAAAGTTAGGTTTACCTAATTTTAAGTAAAAACTATTAACGTATAATTACTTGGAATAATTTTATACAGTTTTATGGCCTGAATACCCTATTTATAATTTATATGATTATATAAGTACAGGGTGTGCCAAATTAGACACTTTTAAACGGAAACACCCTTTTCTATAGAAGACTGACGAAAACTAATATCGATGTCTGGAGCTCAATTTTTATTAGTTAGAAATATGATAGTAAAAACCGCACATCGATATCTGTTACCGTTTCGGAGTTACGGGGTGTTTTTCAAAAATGTGCATTTTTAACAAATCGCTAATTTTTTTTGCTTCAGAAAATTTTGTATTTTTATGAAAACATTTCCAAAATACCTTTTTACGTAGAATTTAATGGTTTAAGTATACTTTTTTTTTAAATTAACAATTTGAGAGTTATCAACAGAAAAATTGATATTTTAATTGGGACACCCTGTATATTTTTAATTAACTGAAAAGACCGTAAAAATACAAAATTTTTCATAGCAAAATATAGAAAAAGGTGTTTCCCTTTAAAAGTGTCCAATTTGGCCCACCCTGTACATACTTGATGATGCCATCTAAAACACACATTGCCCTAATGCCTGCAAGTGTTCAATACAATTTATTTTTATAAGTGTACTTAACTTCTTAAATGTATAAGTTTTAAACCGTATTTGTAAGTATAAACTTAACGTCCACACTTTAGTGTACCACGCGACGTTAAGTATACCATTGATAAAGACTATCAATTGTTGTATGTAATACATATAATACACTGTTGTACTTAACTTATTTTTTTGTTTTATAAGGTATTATTTTCCTTTACATTTTCAAACGGTTCCTAACTGGAAACATGCTATTATAATTTTAAGATATCAGTTTTGAAGGTTAACAGTTAAAAATGCTTGTATAAAATGCACGTTATGTTGCAGTGTGGGTATAAACTCTAAAGGCCTAAGAGACGGGCACTTCAAGTCCATTCTATACCAATAGTACGCAGGGGCGGATGGGCCATATGGGAAAACGGGAAAATTCCCGGTGGGCCGGTGGAAAGATGGGCCGGTGAGCCGGTCCCGATCAGAGCTCAAAAAAGATTGTATTAGCAATTGCTGATAAATATAAACACCAATTTGTAAAATAACTATTGTAAAATGTCTTTCTCTGGGACACTTATAATTTTAATAATCATCTGTTGTTTGTTAGGTTTGAAAATTTTTATTAAACAAGGTGAGTCTATAAGTGCAAATATTTTCAGGGCTGGTAGATCTTTATAAAATAAACATAATATATTCTCTTTATCGAGTTTCAAATAAGTCTAATCGAGTTATTAAAGTTTGGAAATTGAAAAAAAATTATTTATTTTTAAAAAAAATTGAGCCACCTCAGTTTTTCGGTATTTGCATCTCTTTTAGTGCCGTAATATCAGAGATTAAGAAACTACACCGTGGGAAAATTTGCGGTGAACAGGAAGTTCTAAAAAGTTTTCTAAAATATACAGGAAAATTTAAAAAAAATGCTCGATTTTTAACATCTTTTTTTGTAAAAAAAAAACTCATAGACGAGTTCCTGGGGTCGAAATATATACCACCCCTGAAAATATTTGCACTTACATATATGACTCACCCTGTATAGTTTTGCCAACTATTCTTTTATTAATATCTAGACTGGCAGCAAAAAAAAGAATGAATAGCATTAGGTAAATTTAAATAGTCTCGATCTAAATGTATACTAAGAATACGGTAGCGTAGATTGACAACTGGGGGCCTCGGTGCAATATTTTTCGAGCTCCCCTTTGTAAAAAAGTAGACGAATTTGACGCGAACTCTGCGGTTGACGGAGAAAACATATCTACCTATACTTGGTTTGAATTGGGGACGGACTGGAAAGCCAAGTCTGAGAACTAAAAGCCAAGTCTAAATTGTTGTTTAAAATGTTGTTAAAATGAATTTGTAAAACATTACTGAGACAGCAGAGAAGAGTTAAATAGGGTTTAAACTAGATTAGATAATAAAATATTAATATGTCTCGAAAATCCAAATATTCTTATTATGGACTGTAACATGGCATTACATGAGAACACATTTATATCCACTGGCTAGGTATTCCCTAGGTTTTTTTCGTTTGAGTCATGGCATTATCATACAAGATGCCAAATGTAGAAAAGTATAGAGGAAAAGTTTCGTGATAAGAACTATATAATAACCTAAAAAATGCTGCAGTTTTAATGCCGACCGCGGTTCATTCGGTTACGGTTCACACGTGTACACGAGGAGGCTGCGGTTGTAGCAGAAAAGAGAGAATTTCTTTCTACAATGTGTAAGAAGTATATACCCAAAAAGCTAAATGTATTTCACAGAGGATTGGGTCAGCTGAACCGAATGAATCAGGAAGTCTTACAGTGTTTCAAAATCGTGACTCAAAATCGTAGCTTATTCAAGAACCGTTATCGATAATGAAAATAAAGTAGTAGAATCCTGTAAAACTGAGCCATTTTGTAGTAAAAATTCAGATGTCCGACCCAATATTGGTCTTTACGAAAATTTTGATCAAGACAATTTTTTTTTAAAGAGCAAGGACGGAGACAAAAGAGCTTTTTCGCACGAGCGAAAAACGCCCTTACTTATATATTAATAAATAAAATATGTTTCTTCGTTATGGTCATTTTGTTTTTGTGGATTTGGGCCGGTTGCCTGTTTTTCCCGGGCCGGTTTCCACCTCCCAACCACCCCTGATAGTACGACATTCTCACCAACAGGCAATTCTCGGTGGTGGAAGCAACTGATAGTAGTCCATTTGCCAGTCAAATGTTTATCTGGTAGTCTAAGCTAAGCTAAATATTTAAAGTGGGATTGGACCTTCGTTCTTTCCTTTCAATTTTTTGACAAGAAAGAACGCATAAGGAAAGAATTACAGGAAAGAACGCTGGTGTATGAGTACCTTTTGAGTCTTGAAGTGATTGAGAAACAAATACAAGTGTCTATCAATTCCATTCCAGATTATGATATTTGTCTACTGTCTATACAGGGTGGCGCACCTCAATCGCCTCGGTTGATTATACGAAAACGGAAAGATATCTATCTGGCTGAGATTTTGAATAAAAAGCGATTTTTCAATAAAATTGTAATCAAGATGGCTAGTGTTGTCATGGCAAGTTTCTAGTGACAGTTAGTAGCTATTTTCAAAATCGAAATTAGTTTATGGACTTATTTAAATTTATACCAGTTTACTTTTATTTAATTTACGTACAATAGTTTAATAAATAATATTTATTAAATATGTGTATATTATTCTATCAAGAAAAACAAAGAAGTAATTCTTTGAATTATTTTACGATGACCATCAGCTCTGCGAAACAGGACAAGAAGTTTTTCAAAGAAACGCTTAACAGGAAGATTCCTATTTGGATGTCTTTGAGCATAAGCCCTTGAGGCCAAGAAGCAATTTTCCTCACAAAGTAATATCACTAGTAACATAATCTATTCGTTCCGCCAGCTACTGATGCTTTATTTTTCTTGATAAATAATGAATACTTACTTATTAAACTATTGTAAGTAAATTTAAATAAACTGTTATAAATTATAAATAATAATGTCCATAAACTAATGTCGACTTTGAAAATAGTTACTAACTGTCACTAGAAAATTGCCATGGCGACACCAGCCATCTTGATTGCAATTTTATTTAAAAATCGCTTTTTATTCAAAATCTGAGCTAGATAGGTATAAGAAACCCTATTATAGTTTGAAAGAGCATTTGAATCTGCTTCGATTTATTTAAAAAAATACAGGGTGTTGCATTTGAAATAACGAAGTTTTATATAAAATATATCCTTAAAATAGATCAGCAACTTTTGATAGCCCTGTATAAATTTAAAGAACCAATACCATTTTTCAGTAAAGTTTATTTCTCTACCTTTAAATTCAGCATGAGAATTAATTCTGAAAAATAATGTACAGGGTGTTATAATAGTCTATTCTATTGTAGCATGCAAATTTAAATATATTTAAATATCTCAACAACTAAAGATTTTAAACATCTTTAACCCTAAGAAGAAATACTTTTTTTTGGGCCCAAGAATCCAAAAATGAAATAAAATACCGGGTGTTCCATAAGAAAAAATATAACTTTGGTATGGATCTTAGTTCTGAAACACCCTGTATATTTCAAAATAATTTTAAATTGTGCACATTGTCTCCCCACATATACCCATAAAATATTTTGTTTCTACATCTTTCCGTTTTCGTATAATCAATCGAGGCGAATGAGGTGCGCCACCCTGTATAGTCTACTGTCTACATACTGCTTTTAAACAAACGTAAGCTATATTCTATACAGTGCATATAAAATGACTGATAAAATAGAAATCCTCCTTTTACAGTACCATGATCTATAACAGATATGCCCAAAGTGATCCAAGTGGACTCCCAGAGATCCACGACGCAAAGGAAATTTCCATCGTTATAACTAATTTTCAATTTTTTTACGAGTTTTGGGAAAATTGTAGAAATGTAGCAGCAGAGGGTCCACCAAAACCAGTAAAATTTCTCTATGAAAAAAATTATGAACCTCCGCTGTATACTGAGCGTAAGCTACCTCTCGCATATTCTTGTAATGTGTGTTATCACTGTTATCAGTGTTTCTGAAGTACACGGGATCTTCACGGGAAAATAGACACCTCGAAGAATCGAATCTACAGTTCATAGTAAAATCCGAACGGCACTATTTGAAAGGCTGTACTAGGCAAATATACTCAAGGTGGTTTGGCATTGCCTTCCTTGAGCTGGTGGCTCGCTGACCGCTCTATATATATTTGTATTTAAATAAATAAATCGAGTATGGCCGGGATCAAACCCAGTACCTCTCGTACAGCAGATCAACACAGTACTGCTAAAGCCACGGCCGATCACAGAACAAAAATAAGTAACGTTAAAGAACAATTTGCCATTGTTTTCAAAAGCCTTACAGAAAATTGATGTAAATCGTACTAAGTCTCGTACAGTGATTCCAATTTCGCCAACCTGTTCAAAAATAGCTGGCCACTCTCCCGTTTCCCACAGCTTGAGGGAAGAGCTATAAATAGTTCTACACTGGCCGTCGTCACAACCAAAGAGCGACCGTTAGAGGACGGGGGCGCGAAGGAGTGCCAGCAGCGGAAAAACATCTACGATGACGACCTACTTACATATGCGCGATTCCCGGCTATATATAATTCCATTGTCTGAGAGAGAGTTATGCCGATTTTCTACCTGTTTTGCCGGGACTACGTACACAGAAATATGTTATGTCGGCGCCAATAAATTTCTTTATGATACAATAACAAAAGGAATTTTATGGAAACTCTATGCAACAAGTTAGGGAAAATTTTCACAGATGACATCCGAATACTGACAGAAAATACAATTTACCTGTGTATTAAAATGACAGAAAAATGTCGCTATCCTCTAATAGGGGAGGCTTTACTTGGTAAAGGTAATAGAAACCCTTGTTACCAAAAGCTAGAAAAGGTGTTTACTCTTGAATCAAATAAATGACTGTTTGAAATGATTCAATGAAAGACCTAGACCAAATTGTCACCATTTCGTTCATAACGAGCTACCAGTAGCTTAAGACTAGCAGAGGTAATATGGTAAGATGTATTTTCTAAATTTTGAAAATTTTGTCAAAAACATCATAAAAGCAACAAAATATGTATTACACAAAAATCACTTCAGCACAAATGATCACATACACTAAGAGAAACTATGAGACGAACAGAAGAATACGAATTTCCACTAGCCATAGCCTTTATACACTTCAGGACAGCTTTCGAGTCGATATATCTTAAGGCAATAATAGAAGCACCAATGAAACAAGGAATAGATATGCCGTATAAGAAACACTTGCCAATATATACAAAGAAGCCAAAGCAAGAGTAATGATATATACAACAAGCTCTGAAATACTAACTGGCAAAGGAATACGACAGGGAGACGTGATAATGCTATTTACAGCAACACTACAGAGAAATCTTCACTTCGTTCAACTAGACTGGATCAACAAAGAATTGAAAATAGATGGAGAATATCTTAACCATTTAAGATTCGCTGATGACATAGTCCTAATTGCCAATAGTCCCGAGGAACTACAAGCATAAATTAACAAAATAAACACAGCCAGTAATAAAGTAGAGCTCAAAATGAATTTAGCAAAAACCAAAGTAAAATAAAGAGTAAAATACAACGAACTGGTAGGCAAGAAAGACATTCTAGTAAATAACACAACACAACACTGAACAACAATGGGTGCAATTACAGAAAGATTATATAAATATATATGTAAGAGAGGTTACACCATAGTTGGAAATGGTTGAATAGGCTGAAAATGATGATGATGATTACACAGGTCTACAATGATTTTGGTGCCGCCAAAACTAAAACTGATTTTAAGTATATTAGATACCCTGATTCTACCAGTATACTTGCTTTTTTAATGCTAGGAAGCCATCAAAGTCAACTTTGATAAAACATTTGATACCATCTAAACAGCGTAGAATTTAGTATATTTATATGGCAGCATCTGGTTCACTTGATCCAAGGCTTTTGCATATCCCTGTGTCTAAGTGGCTATGCAGATAATGTACCTTTATACTCATATTACATCGAAGATTTTTAGCGCTCATTAACAGTCAAGAACTAATTCCTCGTAACTTTCAGCCCTCTTATTTTCTAAGAAATTTTTCACAAATGCAAAAAAATAAAATAATGTGATAATTTTTTTTTGTAATTTTCACAATAATTAATGTGACATTTTATTTTTCATGCTCCTATAACGTTTTGAAATATATGTTTCGTTTCGTAACTAGTTTATATTTTTTTTATAACCAGCTAATATTTTTCTTTTCACAACTATTAATTAAATAAATGATTCGTCACTTTGTCGCTTAAAAAACAAAAAAGAAGCAATTTTAAGTAATTTTTTACATATTAACATATACTTAACATATATATGATATATTTAACATATACAATTAAAAAAATATAGCTTAAAGTTAATATATCTTTATACATATAAGGCATAGCTTCAGAAATAAGTTTACTACACAGTAACCATTCCTCCCTCCTAGGTGCCGTCTCCGTTGAGGTTTGAGGCGACCACTATGGCAAAATCTTCCCTATGTTAGGCTCGATGTATTAAAGTATTCCCGTTTGAAGTATTTGTCCAATCTCGTATATTTCGAAGCCACGATTTCTTCTTCCTTCCTATGCCGCGCTTTCCCTCGATTTTACCTTGAAGTATTAGCTGAAGCTGATGAATTCTTCGTGTCTCATTATATGCTCGAGGTAAGCGGTTTTCCTTATTTTTGTTGTGTTGACTAAGTGGGTACGGGTGTTCATTCTGGTCAGTACTTCCACATTTGTTGTTCTAGTGGTCCAGCTTATACGTAGCATTCGCCTATAAAGCCACATTTCGAATGCCTCCACCTTCCTGAGGTCCTTCTGTTTTAGGGTTCAAGTTTCGCACCCGTATAGCAACAAAGGCCAAACGTAGCACTTGAGTATTCTCAACCTTACCCCTATGGACAAACGCGGTTTGCAGAGTACCTTCGCATCTTAACGAATCCTGCACGAGCGATTTCTATTCTCCTTTTAATCTCTATAGAGTGGTCGAGCTGACTGTTTATTTCCCTACCCAGGTAACAGTACTTTTGTACATTATGTAAAGTGGTGTTATTAACAACAATGTCCAATTGAGGGTGATCTTGAGAGGTCCGAGAAAACACCATAGTTTTGGTCTTAGATGCGTTTACCTCCAAACTCATTCTGATACTGTGCTCTGCTAGGATGTTCATCAGAGTCTGTAGCTGTTCTTTAGACTGTCCGATCACTACGGTGTCATCTACGTAACCATTAAAAATATCCAAATATATGTACCTATTTTTAGTAAATACCTATAGTTATGAACCTGTAGGTAGTTTCACGGTTTTCACCCCTCTACATGACTGCTTGGACATTAGTTAACCAAATTATAACATGGAATTATCAGCACCAAAAAAAATTTTTTTGCAGACCTGTGTTATCATGATACAAAAGTAAACTTACAGCGCTTTCAGATGGAGCGGACCGTCCGCGACGGACCGTCCGTCGTGTTTTTCCAAGATAGCCGTCGGACGAACTCCACGAAAGCGCTGTTAATTGCTGTCCTCCATTCAGGCAGTTGTGCAGCTCTGAACTGTTCAAGAACGCGATACTCTCACTCCATTCAATCGGGTCATAAAGTTCAGAACTGTTCATGAACTGTTCCGCGCCATATGGAAGCACCAGGTTATCGCGCACAGCTCCTTTCAGAACCGTTCTCGAGTAAGCCCCAGGGCGTAAAGCCCGGAACTCGAAGTTCGCGAATGGAAGACAGCAAATGTGCAGCTAGTAATGTGTTAAACTTAATGCGCAAGTTTGCGCAAACTGTACTGTGGACGCAAGTCGCTTTCGTGTGAACGGCCCTTTAAAGTTAGAGAAGCTTCCACAATACTCTCAATTTTAGTACCATCTCATCTTAAAATCAAACACTAACAAATTAAAATCACTGGTATTTATATTAATCACCGCTGGGGATTCAGGTGGTAGCTCTGATGTAAAAATGTCAAATGGCCACATTTATTTATTTAATTTATTTCCTGACCGTCATTCGTTTTGACACTTTCGTTTTGCGATTAAGAGTTTTTGATTTAACTGAATTGTGTTGTAATACTGTAAGATTAAAAATTTTTACTAGCAGTCGAATACTGTTCTGTTTAGAAACTCTTTTAGTGCGAAGTAATACAAGATAACTTAATAGCCGGCAAAAACTCATCGCAACTTTATTAGAATATTTTAAACGGGAAAGCGGTAGTAATGGCCCTTCATGTCCCTTAAGTGCTGTTAAGGAGGTGCGAGTTTTGGTGAGGTAAATAATAACTGTTTACATATTTATAATCAATTACAACGCTGTGCCGGTCAAGCTTAATCACGTGATTAAAGCTTTATTTGATATGAACTATATGTCTGTATATTATTCTTAGAGAATTCAGTAAGATCTGTGGTAAGATTTATTATTAAAGTTCTTGGACAAAGTTATGCAAATTTCCCATTGATTTTAAAATCGTTATGTTGTGTCTGAGCCGAGGCGTAAGAACAATATTCCGCAGTATTTCCTGCATTTAATTAAAAAATCTACATTCTAGAGAGTACTTCTTGCCAGTTTTCTAGCAGTTTGACTGTTTATAAAAATAAAATTTGGCCATCTGGACATTAGAACGCCAGATGTCCGGCTTTCGCTGGACATTTTTAGCGTTTTACTGTCATTTCTGGGCAATTTTTTTCTCCAGCTGTTTGGCTTTTATCACTCGTAAATACAGTAGAACTAACAAAGTAGATTCAAGTAATAATATTAATAAATTTTTTAGATGGATAATGGGAGTAGTATGAGATATATTCTTGTCAATCTATACTAATATATGTTAAGGTTAAGGTCCGATATTCGGTTAATATCGACATTACCCAGTTAATCTCGAGAATAACGCACAACAAAACAACCAAAAACAAAACCAAACTCAAACATTAACCTGTTAATGTCGACATTAACCGGACATCGGACTTTAACCGTAATATATAAAATCCTTAAGTGACTGACTCACTGATTAATCACGATCCTGCTCAAACCACTCAACGTAAGAAGCTCAATTTTGCCATACAAGTTGATTCTAGGGTGTTGAGGTTCGATAAGAAGGGATTTTTCGAAATTCCAGTTCCAAGGGGGTGAAATCACCCCTCAAATATTACAATATTTTTTATTTAAAAAACGGTCAAGTTTTCGAAAAAACGCTTAAACACGTACAATAGGTATATTTTATTTTGTTTTTTACATATATTTTAAGATTTTTTAGTATAGAGGGTGTTAGGTTAGGTTAGGTTAGGTTAGGTTAGGTATAGGGAGTTTAGTATAGAGGGTATTTCGAAAAATCTGGTCATTGATTAATCACGATCCTGCTTAAAGCGCTTGACGTAAAAAGCTGATTTTTGGAAAACGGATTGACTTTAGGGTGTAGAGGTTCGATAAGAAGGGATTTTTCGAAACTCAAATTCTAAGGAGGTGAAACCACCCCTCAAATACTTATTAGAATATTTTTTATTTAAAAACCTGTGAGTTTTTCGAAAAAACTATTAAACACGTATATTTTATTTTGTTGTTTTACAAATTTAAGATTTTTAAAAAATGTATGTATATAGGGTGTCTGATAAAATATGACCATTGAGGTAATAACGATTCTGCTTAAACTGCTTGACTTTTAAAGCTAATTTTTGGCAATCGGATTGACTGTAGGGTGTAGAGGTTCGATAAGGAGGGGTTTCTCGAATCTCAAATTCCAAGAGGGTGAAAACGCCCCTCAAATATTACAATATTTGTTATTTAAAAAACGGTGAGTCTTTCGGGAAAACGCTTGGACAAGCATAATTTATATTGTTTTTTTACATATTTTGAATTTTTTTAAAAAATCATACAGGGTGTTCCAAAAAGTTGGGTAATTGCTAATTGGGTAAAAAGCTTATTTTTGACAAACGGGTTTTTCGAAAGTCAAATTCCAACGAGATGAAACTACCCCTCAACTATTACCAAATTATATAATAATATCGCCAATTGTTTTTTCTCATGCTGACATAAATGTGAGAAAATTTTATCCAGTTTGTATGTTAATGGAAATTCTTGCTTTGCTTTATCATCATCATTACAAATGATTAATTCGACGCGATCGAAGTCGCGGGTACACGCTAGTTGTTTACTGTCCTCCATTCAAGCAGTTGTGCAGCTCTGAACTGTTCAAGAACGCGATACTCTCACTCCATTCAATTGAGCCATAAAGTTCAGAACTGTTCCGCGCCATATGAAGGCACCAGGCTATTGCGCACAGCTCCTTTCAGAACCGTTCTGAGTAGCCCAGGGCGTAAAGCTCTGGAACTTGAAATTCGCGAATGGAGGACAGCAATTGTATAAAGCCAGTTTTGCAACAATTAATAACTAAATTAGTGTAAAAAGTACAGAAAATATATATTGATACATCTGTAATGCAACACGTACGTAGACAGGTCTCAAGTCTCAACGTTCCACGTGTATGGATCTGGATCATCGGCAAAATACGATCCGCAGCAAACGACATCCGATAAAATATTATTTACGAGTATACTCAACGAAAACAATGCGATACGTGCCGGATAGTGTAAATTCACCAGTAAATAATATTTTTGGAATCAAGACGTTACGTCCCTGAAACGATACGTGTGTGATAATGTGCAGAGACCTTAATAGTAAAACTCTCAGGGACGTATCGTATCATACACGTAACGATTACGTTCAGTATACTCGTAAACAATATTTTGTCGGATGCCGGTAGGTGCTGATCTTGTCGGAAACTGTATTATTATTACAGTTGAGGGTTGGAACCTTTGGTGTTACACAGCAAAATAAAAACACTAAATCACCACAATACACCAAAACACTTTTACTTTTACACTGGACGCGCGTTTCACTAACCATGTTAGCATCATCAGCAGATGATTATAAACTGTTTATATATATAATCATCTGCTGATGATGCTAACATGGTTAGCGAAACGCGCGTCTAGTGTAAAAGTAAAAGTGTTTTGGTGTATTGTGGCGATTTAGTGTTTTTATTTTGCTTTTTAACTGTATTAGGTAATTCTTTTTTGAATCTACTATTGGCAAGTCCTCCTACTGAATGCTGTCTTGTTCAATTTACATTCAGTAGAAGGGCAATTGCAAATGTGGTTTTACGAAACAAATGAAAAAACTAAACGTTCTCCAAAACGAAAAAAAAAACATTAGGTACTTTACTGAAGCAACCTGAACAACTATGTATACGACAATGTGCACTTTGTTTTGACATGAAACAAATCGTATTTGATACTAGAGGAACTAGCTTTATGTATTATTATTTAATAAATTTGCTTTAGTTTAGTATTGAAAGTAGAAAATATGGGTTAACCTTTATGGGTTAACCAGTTTTCATATAAAATAGGTAACACCACAGGTAGGTAGGTAATGTATTTTCGGAATACTTATTTTCAGTCAAGACTTTTTGGCATTTTGGTTATAGGTATTCTTTATCTCCAGATGATCTCCAGTTAAAACATTATTTCGTGTAAGGAATATTATCTGCCACATACACAATGTAATTTTGACAATTAATGAGGCAAGTAATTATAATTTAGCAGTAGTTATAATTTTTAATAAAATTTTTATATTATCACTTGCAGGCATTAGTTTACTAGCTATTTGTTTTTATGTGAAATATGAATGCTAATAAATTATTGTAGATTGAAATGTAAATTGCCAGTATAAAATAAAAACTGAAAAGCCCTCGGCACGGGGGTGTCACTTGTATGGGAAAACAGGCAACAGTCAAATTTAAACGTGCCAGGACCAACGACAAAGAAAGCAACATCTGCCAGGCATTGGCTTTCTTTGTCACTCACATTGCTTAAATCATGATACCGCGGCCATTTTGTCAACAAAGAAGCTGGCCGGGCTGTCCTGGCAAGTGATTTAAAACAATTTTGCTTTTTTACAATATTAAATTACCATTTGGATGCATTTAATGCGATTATTCAATTAACTGGTAAGTCAGAAATTACACACAAATACTTTATTCGTAAATACAACTAAGATGTAAACGTATTTTTGTATTTTTAGATTTCAACTCTTGCAAAGACCCGCCGATAGAACTTGCCTGGCAGCGTACCTGTTTAACTAAACGTATTATTTCCTGATAATAAAATCAAAACACGTAAGTACCTCTATAATTTATGATGAAAAATGATTTTGATTATGTTTTATATTATTTAAATACTTTCTAACCTCAAATAATAGTAAGATCATCGCACAGCCTGTTCAAAACTGTATTGTCTTCAAAAAATGTTTACAAAACAAACAATTATTAAAAAAACAATGTCCTTTTAATCTGATTTATACCTCAGAAGGATGCCAGTAAAATTTTATTAAATCAACATTATATTATTTGGCCGTTAATATGCAAAAAGGAGCATATTGCCTTAACTTAAATTTTCTTTTACTTCTCCTGACAATGTTCTCTATATTCTCTATTTTGAGTTAGTAAACTTTTGAACGGGATGTGCGATATATAAAATACATAATATATCCAAGGGTATGATCTGATAAAAGTATTTTTTGATGCATTTTTTGGTTGTTTATGCACTTTGGCTTGGTTTATGTTTTATTCAGCTTATATTCATTTGGTATAACAGTTTTTTTTTGCCTTTGGAATGGCATGCATTGAGGGTAGATAGTGTTTCATTAGATCATTAAAGGAATTTAAATTAGCATATATTTTTTGTCATATTAGTGTGTTATCATGATACAGGTAGTTGTATCATAGTGCCTTATGCATGTTATTTACCTATTATATACTTATGTAATGTATTATCAGTAAATAATAGTCTTTTTAATAGTATGTTTATCTTTCCAATTCACTAGTTATTTGCAAAATGTATTTTGAACTAATTTAAGTCATTAATTGATCATCTTTCTTTTTCAGGTTCCGGGATATTCTTTTTCATTGTTAAAAATATATATATATTTCAATATTATTGTAATATAAATCGCAGCTCTAAAAAATAAATGATATTGTTTACTAATGTGTAATTTATTTACTATGAATTTTCTCTGAAAATAATTAGTCTTTAATAATATCATTGATTTGCTGTGTAAAGTTAATAGACATATTTTTTAATACATTAAATTATATTAAAGTAATAAAAAATATGTTTATTAACTTTAAACAGTAAGTCAGTGATACTTATAAAAATATTTTTTTAAAAATTTCCCCTCTTTTAAGCCCCGCCCCTCCAATTCCCCTCAATTTAGCTAGTACTGCCAGGCGACACCAGGTGGCGTCTGTTTCCAATTTTTTAACATGAAGTTAGCATTTCTTTAATGTACCTATTCTCTGGCCCTCGGGAAAGCCCTTTAAAATACACTTCAAAAGCATACAATATGTTTGACGAGATTTAAGGAAATCGCGAACAAATTATAAAATGAAATAAAAATGAATCGCTAATTATTAAAACTTCTTTGATTAATATCTACAAGATATTAAGCGTAGGTTGTTTACAAAGATAATAAAAAAATATAAATAGTTTACATAAAATAGGTAATTAGGTATCTACTATTCGTTGAGGCTGCTTTCCAAAGAAAATAATAATTATTAATTTTTAAACAAAAATCAAGATAAATCTGATATTCCTTTGTTTATATTGCGGTCATGATATTTATTACAACCCCCTTTGCTTGAGCGCAATGACCAATTATTGATTTTGTTACTAGGTAAATGTTTACATACTTTCTAAAATTAATCCTAAACGGTAAATTCTAGTGCCAAATTGAAAATACTACTCACCACAGTTTTGTTGAACCAAAATCACAAATTGACAACTTTTTTAAAACCTGTGCCAATTTTTCTTTTTTGCACCGTTCACTGTTTATCAACAAAAGGCAACCTGTCACGAAATAGGTTTATTTTTGTTTTTTATGACATAAGGTGTGCAAAATCGATCACTTTATTCTTACTCTAATTAACAATTTCGGTGTTAAAATTGATGAATGATTTAAACCGTTTATAAATATCACTAACACCACAACTACACTCAATTCACAACACAGGAGTGAGCTGTAAAAAATTATGAAAATTGGAATCGGAAATCGGAATCAAGTGTCCTCATCGCATATAGCCACAGAATACAAAATGACACAATTTCAAAATAAATATTTATATATGAGCAATATGATCTTTGACATACAGCGCCCCTATGGTAACTTTGAGAACTAATTTATAGACGATGGCTAGCTGTTTTACCGGCTATTTTATTCTTTAACTGGTTTCCGTCATTGGGTTTCCGTGACTGGTTTCCATACTGGTGATAGTGGTTATGGAGGGAACTATTTTTTTTGTAAATGAATTTTCTTTTAGAGACGAAGGACTACCGAATACTGAATTATCATAACACATATCTGTAAATAACTTAAATACAACCCAAAAAATGCATACTACATAAACATAAATACAATTTAACTATATATTATTAGGATAACGCATACATTGTATATACTATATTTATTAATTATTGTAAAAAATACAGCATAGATGAGATGTACCCTTGTCTATATATAACCAAGGGATATACATATAAAATATCATATAAATAAAAAATGTAATATGTAAAATGTAAAATGCACTGTTCTATTTATATAGATTAATTTATATAGAATTGATGTCTTACATTATAAAGTTTACATATATATAGTAAACGGAATAATTAATACAGAAATAAAAATATGTGTTTTAAGATGGGTTTAAGTTGGGGTTTACAAATATTTTTTATATAAAAAATAATGTCTTTAAAAAAATATCGATGCTATGTCCATCTAGTGTAAAATGTTGAAGCTTCTTATTAGAGTAATAAGGTATCTATACTGGACAGCGCTGCAGTACATAGAACCAATAACAGATGTCAGCGTAACCCAATTTTTTTATAAATTTTAAGTTTAAATATATTAAATTAATTTATTACATATTACATTTCAGTGATTACCATATTCAGTAGTAATTAATGCAACTATTAATTTTTACTCTTTAAGCAGATTTTGATTGTTATAGACTTTTAATTTTATTTTTGACCAAGTATACACAGTTTTAAGTAAAATTATTTTCTGAAATTGAATTAAGAAAATTAGCGCTTTTCTTGATATGTCTCGTATTTAACTAACATTGAGTGGAATTTCCGATTTGTCACTGATATTCGATCTTTTAACACAAAATCTTAGAACCACTTAGAACTTCCTTGATGATTCAAACTTCCCTCCGCGCACCTCAACGTGTGATTGGTTGGTTGACGGGCTGGTCAAATATCATGGCGAATGATGGCGAATCCGAGAGTGTTGTAGTGATGTTATGGACGAATTTTGGGGTTGATTTATAGATGGACTATGGCAAAAATATTGTGAGATATAGTTTTAAGGGTGTGAAAGTACAGTGGTATTATGTTAGCTATTCTAAAGTGATGTTTTGAAGGTGTTTTCATTGAAAAGTTAAAATGTCTAGGTAAGTTTTGCATATCTACATTAAGGTGTTTAATCCGGTTATTTGCAAACTTCGGATAATTTTGCAAGTTGTTGTGTTGATCTATATTTGAAACTGTATGACAATAAATTGATTAATTATAGCAGAAAAAATACATAATTGTGACTCATAAAACAAATTGCCATTCAACTACTATATCACAAAAAGTCTTTCAAGTAGTAGGTTTTTAAGAAAAAAATATGATATTTATGTATTGTTCCATCCCTATTTATAATTCTTTTGTTTGCGATTCTCGACTTCTTTTAAATTGTGTTATTTATACCTTTATTTTGTATTTTTATTGATTTGAAGCACTGGGTGTGTTGAACCTATCCTATAATGATTACATCTACTTCCCACCCCCTGAATGACTATTTGTAGTTTCTTTTATTTTTTCTATGTTTAATATTCTATATATGTAATTGTTATATTATTGATTTAATTAAACCTACATTCTTTTATTTTGGATAACAACTCTATAATTTGTTTAATTTTAAAGTGAAACACGTATTCATGACTTTTTTGTTTATGTTGGAGTTTCTCTTGAAATTTGTTTATTTTTTTGACATGACACTTTTATATAGTCCAGTTTCAATTTGTTTAAAATCTTTACGTTAATATTTACGTAACCTATTTAAATTTTGTCTGTTATAGATAGAGTTGATTATTTATATGTATTATAACAAATAATAATGAAAATAATAGGTTATTTATTTAGTAAATTTAAGTCACAAGCTAGGTATATCAATTTTTTAATATGAAATATAGTGATGGTACCTATATTATTCTTGTAATTTAATATTGTTTTCGAAAAAATTACTGGTATTTAAAGTAAGGATCAACACAAAGCTTTTAGGGCTGACTCATGAACGTTAAAACAGCATGTTATTTGTTAATTCCGCTGCCAGATGGTCTAATTTTGAAAGATTCGTGTTTTTTATATCAAGTTGCAATTACAAAGCTTTGATTTTCACGAGAGTACAATTTTCAGTTACTCCGAAATGAGTTCTTCAAGTCAAGACGGTAGAAGAAGGTACTTTATTGCAATGTTTGTTTCTATAATTGTTCTTTAGTACTTTCAGATCAATGTTTAGATATTTCTAAATATGTATTTAAGTGTCTTTTACAAAATGTCAATAAGCATTTGCATATTATTTAGGTTTTCAACAAACACATGGACCATTAATAGATACAGTATAATGTTTAATGGCATTTTGTATTCTTAAGTGCATAATTGAATTTGAAAATATTTTTTCTTAGTACCACTTTATTTTTAGGCTTTGTCGATGTTTTAAAGCAAATTTCATAGGTCTTGGCTAAAATATAATCAATAGCTGAATAATAAATATTACGCACATATTCATACATTTATTACATTATTATTACATATGTATATTGCATGGATATAGGATTAAAAAGGTCTGTCCCGCCAAAGATTATTATGTTTTCACAAGTTGGCAGCTGACCTTGAGGTCTAATGACAGACAATTGTCAGTGTCAGTATGTCAGTAATGTAAATGTTATATGTCATATTATTCTCGTCTGACAGATTATTCATTTGCTGTCCTTTCACGCAGTTAAGAGAAGTGTCTAGCCCTAGCAGTCAACTTTTAAGCTTGACCAATCAGGTTGGTTAGCGTGGTTATTTGAAGTGTGTTAATTCATTTGTGTTTGTCAAAAACTCTAACGTGATTGGTCGGGCCTAATAGTTGCCTGCTAGGGCTAGACACAAGTCAGTTAAGCAGCTCTGCACTGTTCAAGAACGCGATACTCTCACTCCATTCAGTTGCTGTCCTCCATTCACGCAGTTGTGCAGCTCTGAATTGTTCAAGAACGCGATACTCTTACTCCATTTAATTGAGTCATAAAGTTCCAGAACTGTTCCGCGCCATATGGTGGCACTAGACTATCGCGCACAGCTCCTTTCAGAACCGTTCTCGAGTAGCCCCAGGGCGTAAAGCCCGGAACTCGAAGTTCGCCAATGGAGGACAGCAATTATAATCTCAGGGTGCACATAATAGGTATAGGTATGGTACATAAATGAAAGAGATTCATGAATATAAAAATAAGTTATGCGTTGAAAACTTCATTGCGTCAGTAAAACGTGTTAACCTGCTAACTCCATTTTTGACTTTAACTAAATAATACCATAATCTCTTTATTTTATTAAAAAAAAAACGGCGTCCAGCTGGCTGGGAAATGACGATCGATGACATCCATTCCATACAAATTTACATATAAAATGACAGCGATCTTCATTTCATAGCCATCGCTGACGCCGTTTTTTTCGATCATGCGGTACTTGCCACATGTGTACATATTTTTTTGTACCGTTTCTTTTCTGTCCTGTAAAATTAGGAATAATGGAGTTAATAATGGAGCAATTTAACACATTTCATCGACGATTTGTCATAAGATTTTTAAAATCTAACATGATCTAATAGTAACGTCGTATTTTGAAGAACCATAAACCATGAAATTCTTCTGTTGTAAATTCTCTCCTTAGCTAACAATTTCTATCGCATTACGTTATTTTTAACAAATCCATCAAGATACCATATCATATACCGGGTGCGTCTCAAAAGTTGCTCACCCCTATAACTTTTTTATTTATTCGGATAAAAAAAACTTTGCCATATGATATGTCATTCTATTCAGAGTGTCATTTTTAATCGATTAAAGTAAAAAATACCTAAGGTGTCATTTAAAAATCAAAAGTTGTAGTTATTTCCGGTGAAACAGGAAGTGACCAAAAACCTGAAATGACCAATCCTAATTTATGTCATATACTAATATACTAAAGGCATATTTTAGCGAGATCTCATCTTAAGACTTGTCTTTAAGCGCCTTAAAGAACTACGCCATTACTTTTCCAAACGCAAAAATGTACGTCTTTTAAGCGTGCCGTTTTTATAAATCAGCTGGTAAATATTCCCTCAATTTCCAAATTCATTTACAGATTTGACAGAATCTACCCCTCCACATTCCGCTTAAGAGCTCTTTTACATTATCCGTTTTTTTAACGGTCCAGTAAACTGACGGACCGGTGAAATTACCGATCGTGCAACGTATAACCATTCATACGGTTCCGGTGAATTTGTTTTAGATCTAGTTGAACAGTTGTATCGAGCAGTTGTCGACTTCATTATGAAAGAACGCTTATTATGGAAGTCAGCTTGTATCATGTGAGGATTCCTGTCCATTGTGTCGCCTTTTTCTATTGGTTTTTCCAGAATTTGTTTAATTTTTCTCTCAAATTCATCAGGCTTGCGTTTCCTGCTAGTCTTTTCAACGACTGTTTTGGATGTAGATTGAGAATTTGAGGAAGACTCTGTTGACCATTACTTCGTTCTTCACTGTCAGCAGCTGATGTAGATGCTTCTGGTGTTAGTGCCAAGTCTAAACTTGACGAAGTATTATTATTAATTCCATTTTTTCCACTGCTAACATAGGAAAATGAAAATCACAAAAATATTAAGTATATTTTCATTCATTTAATAATATGTTTTTATTATTAGAGTATTATCAAATAAGTCTACGCAAGCTAAGCTTCGAAAGTTATTAGGATCTATATTTTTTAAATTTTTACAACATCCTGTAGCTTGGAAATGAAAACCCGAAAAGCATAACTTCATACAAAGAAATTATCCCTTTTTACTGACAAATTCACCATTTAATTTATTCTCCGCTACTATATTACAACCCGTATAAATAAAAAATATTAAAAACTTACCAAATTCATTTTTTTCTGCGTCACTGCAGTTTTCAAAATCATTTTTCAAAGCGCAGAAAACCACTTTCCATGCCCCTTGGGTTTTGGTCCTATCCTTATAAATATCTAGCGTTTTGTCCCACAATACTGGACGCTCTTCAGTTAATGTAACTAAGATCTCTACGTCGATCTCTTGCTCCATTTCAAAACATAGATACAACGCAACTGAACGACTCGCAAATCACATATATAACTTTCTTACCCAAACAAAGTAATACGGCTAAGTGTGAACGGGTCTATTAGCCCCCATATGTTTTTAATAAACACTCCGTTGTTTTCGTCGGTCTGGTGGCGGTCGTGTAGAAACCCATCCGTTGGTGCACCGGTACCGGACCGATCTTTTTACGGACGTCGATTAGTGTGAATGCACAAATATAACATAGTGTGTTTCTACTGTATCCGGTAATTTCACCGGTCCGTCAGTTTATCGGACCGTTAAAAAAACGTATAATGTAAAAGAGCTCTAAGACTTTATAAGCGCTCTCTTTAGAAGGCTAGTTACCGCTTAAAGATGCTTTAAGTGTGACGTCATTACTTATTCACTCGAATATGGAAATATCACCAGCTTACAGCTTCTTATGCGCAAAAATTCGCCTTAAATCCGAGACCGAATCTTGTTTTTTTTATCTGAAAAAATAAAAAAGTTATATGGGTGAGTCACTTTTGAGACGCACCCGGTATATATTACAATCTTACATACATAAACATTATTTATTGAATTGGTTAAGTGCTTTTTTGGCAATTTCCATGGATTTGTACATCGTTAATACCTATATCTCCTTATGGACGTATAGTAGTAATAATGATTTGTAAGCATGTCATTATTTTTAAACAAGTTTATCTGTTATTGATATGTCCTTAATTTTTGCATGATATCACTGACCTAATCAGTACAAATTGTAGAAAAATAAATACTTGTGTATGTTGTATGTTGTTATGTGACATAATCTTTTATTTGTTGTATCTTCTAATCTAATCAATTTTTCGTTAGTTTTTCGCTCGGTTTCCTGTATAATTAGTTATTTTACCTAATTTTTTATCAGGATTTAATCGATTCTATATGCCAAGACTTGAAGTAAATAATGTTCTTTGTGCCAAAAAGTCGGTTTGTCATGTTTTATTTGTAAAATGTCCCAAGTTCCATAACCAACAACATTATACAGGGTGGTCCGAACTGTATTCCGGAAACTTCGGCAGCATATTCTGCAGATAAAAATAAGTAAAAAAGTTCGTATAAGTGTATGTCCTAAAATGCTTAGTTTCGAAGAGTTTCGAGTTTCATTTTTATTTTTTTCCGAGACTTTTTAAATAATTTCTGAAATAACGATATTTGGATGAAAATTGATATCTGGGAGTTTTTTGACATGAGAAATTTGATTTTGATGTCAATATGACTCCTACTACTTGTAGACGCCACCTAATTTTAACTGATTTGAAGAGTAATAACTTTTTGTCCGTACCTGTGTAAAACTGCTGAGTAAAAAAAATACATTTACGACGTTTTTACGTAAAAAAAGTCTGTTAGTAAAAATCGCTACGAGTAATGATTCTCGAGATATTTGGAATCGAAATATAAATACCTGTATTCATTGACATAAATTAAACATGTTGACTAAATAGTTATTAGACTGAAATCGTAATTTCAAATGTTTTGAAATTTTTGATTTGAAAATTGAAAAAATGATGATAAAACAGAAACTGTACAGCGATCTTCATTCCCAAGCTATCTCTGACGTTTTTTTTTTCGATCGTATGGCCCTTCAATAATTACTATAAAGTTTGAGTTTTTAACTTTTTCTTATGTTCAAAAGACAAATTAAAATCCGAGTTTAAATCTCAAAACAATTAAGAATAATAATGCCATAATAAAACGGAAAACACTCAAAATAGTGGTGATAGATATGTAGGAAATACGCCTGTGGTATGAATCACAAAATATTTGTATAGTTGTATGGTTCTTCATTATTTGCATATTGAGTAACATGTACCTAGATCCTTTAATGCGACATGTATATCCTTTAATATTTGTTAGAAGTATGATTCCAATCTATAGATTGACTCTTTGGGAAGAACAAAGATTCTATATGTTTCACAAAAAGTTTGCAGTGTTTGTTTTAAACTAAATCGTCCCAATTAAGTCCAATTAATTATACCGAAAAGGTACGATTTCGACAGTAGACATAAAAAAATTGGTAAGTGCGAGTCTGACTCGCGCACGAAGGGTTCCGTACCATTCATTATCTATACAACATTAGACACTATATTATTATAATTTTTTTTCCGATTTAGCTGAAATGTTGAATGCGTGTATAAGTAATTAAAAAAAAATGAAGAAACATTACTAAAAATTGTATTAATCAATAATAAATATGTAAAAAGTAAAAATAAATATGTAAAAATATGTAAAAATTAAAAAAAACGATTAAAAAATAGTAGCCTTGACTAGGATTCGAACCTGCCTTACTACGGCTCCAACGTCATAGCAGCGTAAAGTCCTAACCCTTTAACCACGCGGCCACCGGGGACTTGAAAAATTCTATGTAAAATTCTTACTTAAAAGATAATGTTTAGTGAAAGTACATTTTTATTATTTATAAACATTTATTTAATTCTGTTTTTAGTATTTGTTCTTATAGCGGCAACATAGATACATTATCTGTAAAAATTTCAACTGTCTATAGACCATAAGAGGTTCATAAGATAGACCTTTGCGACAGACGGACGGACAGCGAAGTCTTAAGGGCGCAAACATAGTGAGGCATCTCGATGCGATGCTCGCCAAGATGCTGGCCGCGCTGCTCGCCAGTATGGTAGCTGCGATGCATCCTACGCGCACTGTTTTAAAACTGCGAATAGGTGCGCGTAGGCATACTGAAGCATTTACCATCGCCGTTTTGTTAAACACCAGTTTATATAAAGTAGTTATTAATTAATTAATTAGTGTAGGCCCTTGTTGCATTTCAGTTGATTTCAACAAATTCCGACGCAGCGCTACAACGGCAAAAATCAGATGTTATCCCTACCTATTTCGCGTCGCCGTCATGTTGATCGCATAGAATAATATTGAAATCATGGTTTGGTTATAATATAAGTATTTTAGTTTTTTCTTAGTGCAATTATTGAGACAAAAAAGAGATAAAACACTATAGTACTCAGGTACGAGGTTTGTGTGATGTAATGCTGTTTCGGGTAATAAAAAATAAATGAAAAAGAATTCGAACTAGGCGTTGCGTCGCGTCGTGCTGTGTTGGGACAATTTCAATTGCCGAAAAAATGTTAACACGTAAAGGAGAGCGTACTTAGGGCGTTGTTGGGTGCAATTACATACATTCAATATAACTCAACTTTCCCGGATATTCAACTCTCCTGAAACAAAATTTTATAGCTTCATAGATTTGATCAAAAGCAAAAATGGATTCAAGAATTTCCACGAAACAAGTGAGTAAACAAAGTGCTCGTTACATCATCAAAAAATTAGAAAGACATATACTATGAGAGGATAAAATATAATTTGCAATATTAATGGTATACTTTTTTTAATCAACTAGCCATTAAAGTACTTGCTATAAATAAATAGTAGGTATAGGCTACCCTAATAATAGTTTGAAAGAGCATTTGAATCTGTTTCGATTTACTTTAAAAAATACAGGTTGTCGTATTTGAACTAACAAGGTTTTTATGTAAAATAAATATTTAAAATAAATCATCAATTTTTGGTACCCCTGTATAAATTTAAGGGAGCAATACAATTTTTCAGTAAAATTTATTTCTCTATCTTTAAACTCAGCACAATAATTAATTCTAAAAAGTAATGCACAGGGTGTTGATAATTTATTCCATTGTAGCATGCATATTTAAATATCTCAAAAACCAAAGCTTGTAAACATATTAATATATAATAACCCTTATAATAAAGGCCTTATTTTGTGTCCAAGAAACCAAATATGAAATAAAATACCGGGTGTTTCATAAGAAAAAAATATAACTTTGGTGTAAATCTTATTTCTGACATACCCTGTACATTTCAAAATAATTTTAAATTATGCACATGGTCTTCTCACATATGCCCATAAAATATTTTGTTTCTACATATTTCCGTTTTCGTATAATCAACCAAGGCGAATGAGTTGCGCCACTCTGTATATAGCTGTTCTATTTAAAAAAATATTCGCGATCCACTCACACTTTTTTGAGCCACCCTTTAGAAGTTCAAATATTTTCCTCAAATACATCCTAATACATACTTTATGTCTGGACTACAAAATTCATAAGTTTTTTTTATTATAGGAGCTGCAGATGCCCGACGCACTATTGCCGGACCCTGTAGAATCAAGTTGATTACATTGTTGGTGATAAATTAAATACTAATATTGTGAACATTTTATTCCACCCGGCTCTAGTTCGACATATGCTCAACGAATTGTGATCCTAAACCGACCAATCAAATGTAAAGTTCAGGCATCCGCGTCCGCTTCTCGCAAAAATCAAAAAATTTTGTTTCCTAATAAGTATCGCGCTGAACATTTACGTGCGTGGCGAGGTGCGAGGCTCCAGTATGTTTTGACGCATAAATTTGTACATGTTTGATTCAGCATCGCCGGATGGCGAGGTGAATGGCGCGCATCGCGTCGAGGTGAAATGCCCCGCACTATGTTTGTACGATAGTCGCGATGCATCCTACGCGCACTTACTCGCCGTTTTAAAACAGTGCGCGTAGGATGAATCGCGGCTAGCATCCTGGCGAGCAGCACTGCTAGGTTGTGCCCTTAGTAATAGAAGGGTAATAGGGTTCCCGTTTTTACCCTTTGGGTACGGAACCCTAAAGAATGAAGGAAACAATTAATTTTCAATAAAATTACATATAGGTTATAAATATCTATCGTTGGGGAAACTATATTAATTTTATAGAAAAAAATATGTTTAGTTCTTCGTATTTAAACTTTTAGGATTTTGCCTTGGATTGGCTTAATTTTAATTCATTGATTATGAAATGACACATTATAAAGATAATAATCGTGCATTGCATTATACTCTTTTGTTCCAAATGTGTTTGCTTAAGGTATATTGACGTATTGTCAACGTGCGCAAATTTTTTATCGGTAGCTTTGTAAATATAGAAAAGCAAAATGTATTCTTGATCACGTATACCAGTCTTCGTAATAAATAATCACACAGAAATTGTTGGTTTAGAATTTGCATTTTACTATTATTTTAAAAATAGATAATTCTATTAAATACCTAATAAATAATATTTTCTGTTTAGTAGGTATTTATTCATAAGCGGTTAATATGTCATTGGTGTTTAATTATTTAATTTGCTATTTGTCTGCTATAACAAAATAAAAAACAACGTCCATAGAAATTTAATCAAGCTTGTTAAAAAGACACAGTTCTTCCGTTCCTAGTTCTTATTCTTTCTTGAAAACTCAATTAACCAAGCAAAGTGTCGAGGATATACGGCTACGAATTAACATTGTCTAGTCTAGTCGATAATGATTATCACACTGAAGAAAAGAAATGAGATACCGACAAAAACATAAAATTTAGAAAAATGCCAAGCCTCGCAACGCAGTTCTTGTACTAAAACAAGTTGTGATCTCATGTAAAACCAAGTCAATTATTGAAGTGAAACTTCTTTACGCAAGCTGGGAGTAAAAATTCAAGGCCGTGACACGACACGCGATACGACAGGCGAGAGGAAAAGTGATAATGACAGCCTGCGGCTTAGAAAAAATCGTCCGATTTAAATGAAATTTGGTTTGTGGATAAATTGGACCAAGGCCAACTGTGACAGTTAGTTTTGACGTAAGAAACGTCAAAAGTTGATGTCGTCCGATCGCCACCAAGTTTGATGGGTAGGCTAGGTGAGCGACGAGTGCACACTGCAAAGTTGGATGCGACGTTTCGTTTACATCTTCATCAGGGTGGGATATCACTAAGGATTTGATATTGAAGAAAAAGTGGGTCGATTTCCTCATAATTGAGGACGGGTTACAGGATGACGCCTCGAAGATTCGAATCGATGCTAAATGGACGAAATCATCAGGATTTTTCTTAATTAAATTATGGGTCGATTTGGACCAAACTCGGCACGTGAATAGAGGTACCCGAATGGAGTCCTCAGACGGACAAACAGCCATTTTAATACAAATTTAGTGAAAGTGAATCAAATTAATTATTTCCAAAAAATCCTCTATGGGTATTTCGCCACTGCAAGAAAATTTGTCAGCCTAACGAACAAAAAATGCTTAACGTTTCGGAAAGTTTATCTCTTTCCGTCGTCGGAAGCAAAAAAAATACAAAGGACAAAGAAAAAAACTATTTAAAATATTTAAATTCAACTTTAGAGAACACTTTAGTTTTTTAAAACAGATACGTCTACAAAAACCGTTGACGTTCTATTAAAATCACATTATATCAAGTTAAACTTCAAAATCAACAATTGCTACCTTACATAACAGATTTATTACTTACAGAACGTCAACGGTTTTTGTAGACGTATCTGTTTTAAAAAACTAAAGTGTTCTCGAAAAGTTGAATTTAAACATTTTAAATAGTTTTTTTCTTTATTCTTTGTATTTTTTTGCTTCCGACGACGGAAAGAGATAAACTTTCCGAAACCACAGATTAGGTATCCTATAAGTATACAGATAAAAATCTTGTCCCTAATTCGTGGTACGAAAATTGTTTTTTATGACGATATGCAAACGAGTAAAATATCCTGTGCGCAAAAATAAACTGGCGTAAAATAACAATAAACAGCGTAATAGAGAGATATCGGTAAACCGAATAGCGTGCATGGACGTTAATAAGGCCAGGTGTTATTTCCTTAACTGTATTAACTGTGTTGTTTCCTTAACTGGTATTAACTCTCTTCATTTATAGTTATCGGATCGGAAAGAATTCTGTTCGCGTCGCGTCCGCTATTTAAACTTAACCTTACTTTGAATTTAAAACTTTGAAATTGTTTTGTTTACTAGGTATTTTAAAACTAAAGGGCTAAAGTGCTTATTTCCAGTGCTTTATTGTTCAACGTCTGCCAGTGGGTTTAGGGCAACAAGCAACAAATTCTCTTAGAAGGGCTAAGTCGTCATCTGCTGTAAACCTAAGCCTCTTTATAGGTTCTTTAATATTGGAAGAGGTGGAATCCATATTTGGGCCATATTTATTTAATTAAAACTAATCCCAGCTACTTAAATATCAAATTACCTAATAAAAAACTAAAGTAATAATTTAAAACAATTCAAACATAACCGAAAATTAAAGATCTCGCCGGCCGGCCCCGGTTGTCAAATACCCGCACATGCCCATTTAAGCAATTTTTAAACGTTATTTAGAAATAGCGCTTGGTGTAATTGGTCCGCAAATTATGTCAGGCGGTAACGTTATTAGCGGGTGTTGCGTTAAACATTGACTCGCGCATATCGTAACCATGATAAGGTACGCGTAAATACTGCATGACGCTATTCGGTTTTCTGATATCTCTCTAATAACTGTGCCGGTCAGGCGCTGTGCACAATTTTAGAGGCCATAAGTGGGCGTGCTATGTGCGCAAACTAGTAGCCTAACTAGTGCCCGATTCCGAAAATTAGAACCACGAAAAACAATAAAGTAAAAGCAAAGTTTATAATCTGTATAATCTGTGCCGAAACGTTAAGCATTTTTTTGTTCGTTAGGCAAATTTGTATAATTGTAAACCCAACTTCTGACAAATTTTCTTGCAGTGGCGAAATACCCATAGAGGATTTTTTGGAGAGATGAATCCGCCACATATGTAGGTATTGACATTTTTTAAAATTAATTATTAATTTTTAATTTATTACTTTTTCAACATTTCAAACCAAACCAAATCCTTCAATCAACGGATATATTTCATTATCTAATCAATTACATACTAATATTTATATTGCGCGTATCAATATTAGATATCTTTACAATATTGTATGTATTAGGTAATACTAAATTAAAACTTATTTTTATTTTTTTTATAGTCCATAACTACCTACCTAACTACCTTTTTGCGCAGGGATTAGATACAATGAATAATTATAGTTTGAAACATAGCCGATTAAATTCCTACAAGCGGTTTAGTTGGCCAACAAATTAAAAGCAACGTTGAAGCCAAATTTCACCAACAGTGGAGGATAGCGGTCGATAGATTAATCATAAAGTTAAATGAGATTTGAATAGATATGAGATGAGTTTTCAATACCTAGTGACTACGGAATCAATAATGATTTTTCTAAATTATATTTATATATTCAGCGTATTAAAATTGTTGAATATTTGTTGATAATTGAGAAACAAAAACAAAGAAAAGAGTATATCAATAAAATTGACGAGACATTATGGGGGTTCCAATATGCCTGACTTAAACTTTGTCAGTGACATTCTGTATTAATAAACAGAAAATAATAATATATGAAATTAATATGTAATACAAAATAACAACAGTGTTTTATGTACGTATTGCATATTATTTTTATTTTTTAATTTATTTATTTTAATAGTAGGTACATATCGAGGGTAGTCATTGCATTTCCTAGAATCAAAATATCCAGCGTTTATCAACCCTAACTTGCATATTTATGAAAATTACTATGGGGCTGGATCAACAGCACACGTAGTTGAATATTTATAATCCTATTAGTTAAAGTTGATTTTAAGTTTTATCTTAACTAAATAAAGGCGAAATTAGGATAATGTAGTATCCTATTGCATACCTTGCATTTTTATCATTTCATGATCATTTCTTAAAACAAACTCTTTTTGATGTGGAAAAAAACCTATGTTTTTTTTTATCGTATTTGCAGTAAAAAATATAGACAACTTTGAAAGATGTTCTCTCGTCTATACTCAAATATTCAAATCTTTGAAATTCCGTATGATCGAAAAAACGGCGTCGAAGACGGCTGGGGAATGACAAAAATTTCGTCATTTACTAAAAATTTACGCAAAACATTAATTATTGTCAAATATACACTAATTATAGACACACAAATCTATTTCCAAAAAAAATATTTTTTCTTTATTTTAAACCACTCTCGAGACTGTTCCATTTAAAAATAATTACAGCCTTTATAAGGCCAACTGGCAGTAAGCCCCATTAAAAAACAAGAAGAGTGCGGGCTAAGTAAATGACGTCTGAGGCTTGACCTCGCCAAAATTATCATCGATTGTCATTCTCCAGCCGTCTTTGATGCCATTTTTTTTCTCGTTCGTATGGTATTAGCTTATAGTTACTAATTTAGGGTGTATATTTTTCAGATAAAATCAAATGTGATTAGATTTTTAATCAAAAAAATCTTATCAATTATTGTATTGTATAAGATGTCACAGATATATGTTAAATAATTTTTTGTAACTAAAACGAGAGAGGAAGTAACAAAACTACAAAATTAAACATGTAAGAATTGTCCCTAATGCAAAAAAATGTTCCAAATGAAAAAAATATATTAATGAAAAATCATTACGATTTATTAGTCAGATGCTAACGACCCAATTGCGGTTGTAGAGTTTGAATAACTACCTACTCTATTAAGATTCCAGGCGATTACCAAAACTAGAGCGGAAGAAGTGTTTTTGTTGGCTCGCTTCATTAAATTTATAGAGGCAGTTTCGTAATCTCTTCGGCTAGAGTGAAAATTTCATTTCCGAAATGGCGGAGAATAAATACTTAATAAATCATGGAATTTGGACCAGCTGATTTGCTTTTGTATGAAATAAGCCAGTCATTGTTTTAAGTGGATTTACATCAGAATATGAAATTTTGCAAAAAAAACTCACATTAATATTTTGTTGAAATGGTAAGCACCAGTTTTTAATTATTTTGAGGAGAGAATTTATCCAGAAAAGGGCCTAATTAAATGAAGAATAATTTTAAAATTAATTTTCGACATCATCTTTTTTGTCAACTGTTTTTATTAAACAACATAAAAATAAACAAACGGCGCCAGCAAGTTAAGAAAAATATTCCGGGATGGTACATCGGCGTTGGAAACAGAAAATCCCATGCATATTTTGAACTGTCAAAATATTGACTCCCCTGTTAATTTTACAGTGAAGTTATACACGTGCCACACATATTTGAACAATTTTGAACAAGCCGGTTTTAACTAATTTAAGAAAAACTGCATCTATTTTTAAATCGAAACTGAAGAGGTAACAATGCAAAACCAAGCAAATGCCAACATATCTTAAGTTGTCAACCTATGATGACATACGATATATCTGATCATTATTTGGTGTATTGTGTGTGACGAAATAAACAAGTACTTTCTTCAAATAACTTCAAATACTATGGCGGTTAACAATGAAATAATGAAATGTTATTATAACAATTATAAACGTATATTTTAATCGCGTTTCTATTCCCATACTGTTGATGAGTCTAGACTAAAGACAACATTGTTGAGTATAAAGTCATCTGCTGTTGGTAGCGATGGGTTAAATTTGGATATGCTTCTGTATGCGATTGACAGAATTTTACCTTAACTAACAAACATAATAATTACTTGCATCTTAGAGTCAGAATTTCCAAATGCATGGAAGTTTTCTAAAATATATTCACTACCTAAAACTCAGAATATATTCTGTATAACTTCGTCCTATAAGTATATTTCCGGTAATGTCTAAAATTCTTGAGAAAATTCTAAACAGTCAAATTCGTGAACATCTGAACGAGTATGACTTACTTCCACATACCCAATTCAGCTTTAGACCTGGATTCAGTTGCACGACTGCTCTTCTAAATGTAACAGATGCCATTTTTAGAGCCACGGTCGTTGGCAAGGCTAGTAGCTTTAATGTTGGTTGATTATTCAAAGTTCAAAGGCTTTTGACAAGATCAATCACTCCGTTGGTAATTTTACATTTTTTGGGCTTTTTGCCAAGTTCAGTAAACTTAATTTTTGTAGTCAGTATGTGTCAACGGACAAGGGCGAATAATGTGTAGGTTCCGCCTCTTGCGTGTCCCGTGTCCTCCATTTTTTTGGTGTCCCGCAGGGCTCTGTCTTGGGTCTAGACGCTGGCAAAGCTACAGTTTTGGTGTTGGTTGATTATTCAAAGGCTTTTGACAAGATCAATCACTCCATCATGTTGGCAGTTTTACATTTGTTGGGCTTTTCGCCAAGTTCAATAAACTTAATGGAGGAGTATCTTTATTTTCGTAGTCAGTATGTGTCAACGGACAAGGGCGAATCATGTATAGGGTGTAGGTTCCGCATCTTGCGTGTCCCGTGCCCTCCATTTTTTGGTGTCCCGCAGGGCTCTGTCTTGGGTCTAGACGCTGGCAAAGCTACAGTTTTGGTGTTGGTTGATTATTCAAAGGCTTTTGACAAGATCAATCACTCCATCATGTTGGCAGTTTTACATTTGTTGGGCTTTTCGCCAAGTTCAATAAACTTAATGGAGGAGTATCTTTATTTTCGTAGTCAGTATGTGTCAACGGACAAGGGCGAATCATGTATAGGGTGTAGGTGTGTAGGTTCCGCATCTTGCGTGTCCCGTGCCCTCCATTTTTTGGTGTCCCGCAGGGCTCTGTCTTGGGTCTAGACGCTGGCAAAGCTACAGTTTTGGTGTTGGTTGATTATTCAAAGGCTTTTGGCAAGATCAATCACTCCATCATGTTGGCAGTATTACATTTGTTGGGCTTTTCGCCAAGTTCAATAAACTTAATGGAGGAGTATCTTTATTTTCGTAGTCAGTATGTGTCAACGGACAAGGGCGAATCATGTATAGGGTGTAGGTGTGTAGGTTCCGCATCTTGCGTGTCCCGTGCCCTCCATTTTTGGTGTCCCCGCAGGGCTCTGTCTTGGGTCTAGACGCTGGCAAAGCTACAGTTTTGGTGTTGGTTGATTATTCAAAGGCTTTTGACAAGATCAATCACTCCATCATGTTGGCAGTTTTACATTTGTTGGGCTTTTCGCCAAGTTCAATAAACTTAATGGAGGAGTATCTTTATTTTCGTAGTCAGTATGTGTCAACGGACAAGGGCGAATCATGTATAGGGGTGTAGGTTCCGCATCTTGCGTGTCCCGTGCCCTCCATTTTTTGGTGTCCGCAGGGCTCTGTCTTGGGTCTAGACGCTGGCAAAGCTACAGTTTTGGTGTTGGTTGATTATTCAAAGGCTTTTGACAAGATCAATCACTCCATCATGTTGGCAGTTTTACATTTGTTGGGCTTTTCGCCAAGTTCAATAAACTTAATGGAGGAGTATCTTTATTTTCGTAGTCAGTATGTGTCAACGGACAAGGGCGAATCATGTATAGGGTGTAGGGTGTAGGTTCCGCATCTTGCGTGTCCCGTGCCCTCCATTTTTGGTGTCCCTGCAGGGAGTCTCTGTCTTGGGTCTAGACGCTGGCAAAGCTACAGTTTTGGTGTTGGTTGATTATTCAAAGGCTTTTGACAAGATCAATCACTCCATCATGTTGGCAGTATTACATTTGTTGGGCTTTTCGCCAAGTTCAATAAACTTAATGGAGGAGTATCTTTATTTTCGTAGTCAGTATGTCAACGGGACAAGGGCGAATCATGTATAGGGTGTAGGTGTGTAGGTTCCGCATCTTGCGTGTCCCGTGCCCTCCATTTTTTGGTGTCCCGCAGGGCTCTGTCTTGGGTCTAGACGCTGGCAAAGCTACAGTTTTGGTGTTGGTTGATTATTCAAAGGCTTTTGACAAGATCAATCACTCCATCATGTTGGCAGTTTTACATTTGTTGGGCTTTTCGCCAAGTGCAATAAACTTAATGGAGGAGTATCTTTATTTTCGTAGTCAGTATGTGGCAACGGACAAGGGCGAATCATGTATAGGGTGTAGGTGTGTAGGTTCCGCATCTTGCGTGTCCCGTGCCCTCCCTTTTTTGGTGTCCCGCAGGGCTCTGTCTTGGGTCTAGACGCTGGTAAAGCTACAGTTTTGGTGTTGGTTGATTATTCAAAGGCTTTTGACAAGATCAATCACTCCATCATGTTGGCAGTTTTACATTTTTTGGGCTTTTCGCCAAGTTCAATAAACTTAATGGAGGAGTATCTTTATTTTCGTAGTCAGTATGTGTCAACGGACAAGGGCGAATCATGTATAGGGTGTAGGTGTGTAGGTTCCGCATCTTGCGTGTCCCGTGCCCTCCATTTTTTGGTGTCCCGCAGGGCTCTGTATTGGGTCCTCTTTCTAACATATTTCGATGACTAATTGTTTTTTAATCCTCATTGTTCCAATGAGTGGCGGGAAGTGGGCCCATTAGGGAATGTTCTTTCAGAGTTGTATATTTGTTTGTTATTTTATACTAGGGGCTAAACTTAGACCTTTCCTTTGATTGTTTTTAGCTCCTGTTGCAACGTTGTAAATTGCTTGATATTGAGTACCTACTATATTATGTATTATATCAAATTATTGTAAATTACTATTAGATACCATTGTTATTCATGTAATTTTATATTATTAAATGTTGCAATACATTTATTTATTATTATTATTATTTAAAACCCTATTTACGACTTCGGAATATTTGGACAATTCAAAATTTGCATGGGATTTCCTATGTTTCCAACGGCGATGGTCACGCCACACGTGAAGTTAACAAATTTTTTCACTTTGTGATCGTTCTTATTTTACTTTCTGGCCATTCAGGTAAAACCTTATAAAGCCCACATTTAAAGTTTTTTACTACATGCAATTTATGAATTAATAATATTTGTAAGCCTGTAGGTATCGCTCTGTAGGTATCGCTCACTAAATATCTCTGAAACCCCTGTACACATTTAAGTAAATAATTTAAAATTAGCTTTGTCTTTGTCATGACCAATGTTACCGTACATCAACCGCTATATACTTGATTGTTGACATTTTCGTGAGTCTATTTCGGGACAGATAATAACAAACCGCCGCTAACTGGGAAGGAAATATTTCATATTAAATATAGTCGACGTAAACTGGGTCAACTTCGTAGTTTCCGTCTTTTGCATCTTGCATCGGTGCCCGAGATTCACGTGGGACGGCATTCGCTTGGGCGTCGTTGAAAACTTCGAACAGCTTGCTCGTGGTCTGCCTACGAATCCCCACGAAATTTGAATAGAAATCAAATTTATTACGAGTGAAATTTGAAAATTGCGTTTAGGGAAATGGGCGGAAGCGGGGTTTTAGGTGATTTACCATTCGTTTGAGGGCGTCACGTAAATTATTGGTCGTTTTGGTTTATCATTGAAAGTATTATTGTTATAATTGTTAATTATTATCCTAATGATATAATAATAACAATCATCATCATCATCATTTTTAGCTTATTCAACCATTTCCAATTATGGTGTAGCCTCCCTTACATACTCTACAAAGAGAGGATACTCTCTTTGTATTGTTGGCTATGCGTACTTGCGAATCCAAGTTATCCCTGCTAATTTCCTAATATCATGGTTCTATCTCATGTTTGATCTTCTTCTAGGTCTCTTAATTCCTCGTGGATACCCCAACTAGCAAATATAGTTCCCAGTCCTTTTTAAAATGTCACTGCCCCTAAAGTATAGTTCCTAGACCCAATCTGCCACTTAAAATGTTACTCTATAAGGAATAGTCACTTTGAAGTATATTTCGAGAGTGACCGGTTAGTCCCTACCTACCATAAAAGTGGAAAATAAACACCCCGATTGCAAGTCGCAAACATGAATTTAAAGAAGTGGTTGGAACTACCCGAATCTTCGAATATGACACCATAAAAGACCAAAAACTTTATAGTAACTTTTCAAAGTAGGGGTTACCAACAAGTGCTACCATAATGCCTCCATTAAGTTTTTGTTACTTTATAGTAACAATTTAAGTTACGGGGTAGTCGCGGCCACAACACCTAGTTACTTCTAATTTATAGTAGCATTGAAAGTAGCAAAATGGTTACTGCTACCTTCCTAGGTCACTATAAAGTAGCCGTCGCACATCCATTGCCACTAAAAAGTCACGGGGGTCAAAAACGGCTACTTTATAGTGACCGTAACTTAATATACCCTAATAAATATAATTGCGTCAGATTGCATAGTGTGCTGCTCTGTTTTAATGTTTTCTTTTACTTGCTTTTAAGCTGTATTAAAATTTTGTAAAATCCCTAAGGTGAATAAAAAGAAATTTAGAATATCTAGTACTTTCTATCGAAGAATTAAACAAAATGAATCACTGCGAGCCGATGCATCAACATCAGAAACAAAAACTACATCTTTCTATAGTCCTACTGATGAACATCATAAATCAGTTAGTGACTGAGACATTTTTGAAGCTGTTTCTGTAGATGAGTGTAGTGTTAGTTCATCTGAAACTGAATCTCAGAGGAGAACTAATTTGAGAACCAATAACAATATGAAACAAGAGCTAAAAGAGTGGGCGTTAAAATACTCTATACCTCTTGTAGCTCTGAATAATATAGAAACACTTATAATAGAAAATGCACAATAAATAAAAAATAACTTCAAAGGACAAGGCGGAACGTTATAGTGGCACCAATGGAATGTATAGTCGCCACCACCACGATCAGTGTAGCAACGCTCCAATTAAGTGGTAATTTGGTGGCGCAGGGAACATTCTTGGAAAAATCACTTTATGGTTCCAAAGAATCGTTGACCATGTAGTTCCAAAAAAGTTATTGTTTCTATAAAGTCGCCTTTGGATAGCTACAATTGTCACTTTATCAATCCGAAGATTTTAAAGGTTCAAACGGGTAGGGTTGGCCTAATATGTTATTGTTCCCGGTACTTTGTGGAAGCATATGGGACTATACAGTATTTTTCGGATTAAACGGCCATATTTTTTTCATGAATTTTTAGACGAACAGCCAAATGGCTCAAACATTATGCGTTTTTAAGCTAAATATACCTAGATTAAAGCTTTTTTCTTTAGTTATTTTGTTATTTCTGACGGTGGACTAATATTTTAAAATTTGACCCCGGTTTCAAGCAAATTATTATTATTTTTTAATTACAAACATGAGTTTTTATTGCAAATAATATAATAATTTGAAATATTTTGAGAGGCGCTCGAAAATTTTGTTATATAAACCCACTATTTTATTCAGTAAAGTTGATTGCGTTCTAGAATTTACCTAAAAAAGGCGTTAAAATCGCACGGTAAATAACAAATTAAATAACGAAAAAATAATAATGGCTTCCATAATTATTTTCCATCATGACATTTATTTTTATGAAATGTGAAATTGCATGAAGAGGTCGCTGCGAATAAAGTTCAACAGTTTAACGAAAGTTCCACATGTCGGTGGCTAACACTTGGCTGCCACGAACCCGCGACTAGGCAGTTTCGTAACGGATAAGTCGCATTCACCAGTAGGCTACTTTATAGTAACACATCATAGTAACTCTTTTAGTGGCAAAAACTACCCAAGACACTACCCGGCTACTCAAAATCTTTCCCCATTTTGGTCGCAGTTACTTAGCCGCTACGAATATACGACGTAGCCGCCGATGGTAACCGCCCACTTTGTAGTGGCTTTGATAGTGGCAGTTACGTATCTGCCACTATAAATGCTAGTTGGGACCTTGTAATGTACCTTGCTGTAATTTTTGTGGGCCATCCTTCTTGTCCGTCCTTCTGCTCATTTTTACTTTCGGGATTTGATTCTGTGGATGGCATCTATTATCTTGGTCTTTTGTCGTCGTCTGTACATCACTGTTTTACACGTTAAAATTGTGGCCATCTTCACAGACAGCCAAGCAGCGCTAAAGGCGCTCGGCTCCATGGGGGTCAATTCTAGTCTAGTGTGGGACTGTGTGCGTGCTGAAAATACTTTGTGTGAACGTAGCATATTGTTACGTTGGCCTGGGAACCAGGGCAACGAAAAGGTAGATGAAGGGGTTAAGCACGGCTCATCAATGCCATTCATAGGCCCAGAACCCTTCTGCGGCGTTGCAAAGGCAGTCACGAGGATGGATACGGAACGATGGATAGCCAACAAATCTCTTGAATGGTGGAGAAACTCACCAAGGCAGAGACAGGCGAAAAAGTTAATTGTAGAACATTCGCCAAAATTCACGGTAGACCTGATAAGCAAGGAAAGAAAGACAGTCAAAGCTGTAGTGGGTCTACTAACAGGGCATTGTAAGCTGAATAGGCATCTAAACCTAATGGGATTGACGGACTGATTGAGGTGTAGGTTCTGCCAATCTGAAGAAGAAACGACACATTTTATGTCGGTGCGACAGCCTGGCAAATGTGCGGTTCTCGGTAATAGGCAACGATAGGCCATTGCCAGAGAACTCCATGGAGGGTTCTCCAAGTTGCTAAACTTTGTGAAAAGGTTAGAACTGGAGAATGTAACCTAAGGATCAGAAGGGGGCCACAATAGATCTGAGAAGATCGCAGTGGATCAGACCGAGAGCCTTAGAGAAAATCGACGTTAAAATCCACACCTCGCAGCTTCGATGACCAGATCGGTATATGATTTCCTCAAATAATACAGCACTCACACAGCTAAAAAGACAATTTGGTTTGATTCCTGAAGTCGCTTCTACATAAAAAAATCAATTTTTCAACGTAAATCTGAAATTTATTTCCAGAAATCAAAGTTATCGTATTGAAAATGTGTCTAGGTCAAAGATCTTTTTGTATATTAGTTTGCAAAGAAATCGCCATCTAATGTAATATTACTTTCTTAGAAATTTCTAATACAGACTCAGCTACGGATTCTCTGAATGTCTGCTCTAAGCTTTATTTTGTGAAAAAATTGTTTAATACTTTTTTGCATCTTTAGTTCTCGATATTTTATATGATATATGTCTTCTCCGAATTCTAAAGATTACTCGCAAACTTGACTTCGACATTTATTTAAAATTATTTTGAACGTAACTTGATCTAAACACGTAAATTGCAACTTTAATATTAAATGGTACATATGTTAATGTTTTTGAATTCTGAAACATACCCGGTATAAAATAACGTATTAATTCATCAAAACATGTTTATTTTCCGGTTCCTGTAGATAGCGATAGCCGAAAACCAAATATGTAGTTAATTAGATAATAACCGCCGCTTCCGCAGATAATACGGGCACGTTTTTATAGCCATGGAGGAATTTAAATGTTTTGTGTGCACTTTCATGCATAATAATACTGATAATATAGGTTCTTCTTATGCATTTCGGACATTCTCTGTATTATTTGATCCTGATTTTTACTATAATCAGGGTCAAAAAATCATTATTATTTCCAAAAAATATTTTTATCCACGACTCGTCTATAATTTAATTATCTATTATACATGAGTTTATGAAATAATAATAATATTCGCGATGGCGATCTAGTAAGTCGGAGAGAGAAAAATGCAAAGGTTTTAAGCGCTTGAGAAAATACTTGCTCTTCTTTCTTTATTAACTACACTATGACGCCGACTCCTGGGAAATTTCCCGATTCGGGGAAAATTTCGAGATCCAGAGGGAAAAGGGAAATTTTAACATAAAACTCCATATTCGTGGGAAATTCAAAGTGAGTAAATTCAAACTAGCATTATTCCAAGTAAATACACATTTTCGGTTGCCATTAGACATTATTCTTGTCCCCCCCCCCTCGAATATCTGGTAAATTTTAAATAAGTGCAAATATTTCTATGGATAGTATATTTCGATCCCAGGAACACGCCTATGATTTTTTTGAGAAAAAAATTGAAAAGCATATTTCGAAAATTTTTAAATTTTCAGTTAACTTAATATAAATTTAATAGCAAAATAAAACAGTAATTCACCACAATACTCCAAAAAGCTTTACTAGTTTTAATCATCTGCTGATGATGCTAACATGGTTAGCGAAACGCGTCCAGTGCAAAAAGTAGTGTTTTGGTGTACGCTATATAGTGAATTAGTGTTTTAATTTGCTGTTGCAAGACCAAAGGTTTCAACCCCAACTGTAAAAATCATAATAGCTGTATTGTGTTGACACTAGATTGGCTTTGAAAATTCGTGGAAACTTTTAGGAAAAAAGGGAAATATTGACCGTCTTCGTGAGAAATTTTATTTCAGAAAGTTGGCAACACTGTCACTAGTGTCACTACATCTTATTGTAGTGAGCGTATTGACCGTACTCTCCGAACTCACGAAAATCGGCACCCCAGGCCAGAAATTCGGACCCTGTATAAAATGATACGTATACATTGGCGCGCTGCGCAAGGAACGCGCGGCACGCGCGCCCCGTCTCGCCTGTATCGGTACGTGTTTTCAAGTTGCGCGCGCTCTGCGCGCAAACAGCTTGCCGCAAACCATCTCCAGTCGGTTTTTCGACGGCCCGCTTTAGAAGTGTCTAGCCCCAGCAGGCAAAAGCTGAACCAATCAGGTAAGGTTAGCGTGGTTATTTGGAGTGTGTTAATTCATTGGTTTTTGTCAAAAACTCTAACGTGATTGGTCGGGCTTAATAGTTGCCTGCTAGGGCTAGACATAAGTCTCCGCTTTCGTTGTTCAATTGGGACGGCGAATGAAGACACCGCGCGCATTTATTAGTGACTATGTGTGTTTTCTTTGAATAAATTACCTTTTTTGTGTTTTTCTTTGAATATTGTTTATTAATGGAATGTTTAAAGAGTCGCACTACTCATCACTAAAATTGCGTAGTTCTTCTCGAACAATAGAGACATCATTAACGACTAAACGAATGTTCCCGGGATTTCTATGGATCGCGGGATGTTCGTTAAAAAAACATAATGGTACGCATACATTGGTGCGCTGCGCCGCGAACGCGCAGCGCGCGCGCCGAGCGTTGGCCGCGCGTTACTTTTATTGTTTTAATGAACATCCCGCGATCCATAGAAATCCCGCGAACATTCGTCTAATCGTTAATCATGTCTCTATCGTCCAAGAAGAACTACGCAATTTTTTTAAACACTCCATTAATAAACAATATTCAAAGAAAAACACAAAAAAGGGAATTTATTCAAAGAAAATACACATATCACTGATAAATGCGCGGGGGGTGTCTTCACCGGCCGTCCCAACTGAACAACGAACAAACAAAGCGGAGCCAGAGTACCTAAACCGGCGAGTAGCGACAGTCTCGTTTTCAATTTTCTTTGCGGCTGCGCGAAATAAGTAGGTTATCTGTCATACGAAGAAGCGAAGTTGCCACTGTTGCCATTTATCAAATATCTATATATACTTTATTTCAAGTATACCTCAGGCAACGAATCGTTTTTTTAATTATTTATTAGCGGTAAGATATTTTATACATTCAAATTTAGAAATAAGGATAAAACAAAACAAAAAAGATATGTATAAAACTTTATAATTAATTCCACTTCAAATTGTGAGCAGTGTATACCATGTTTATAGGACCACTTCATAAGTTGAGCAGTTAAATACGTAGTTTATCTGTCAAACACGTCAAAAGAGAGAGAAAGAAAATTTGGTCCCACCACATCAAAAGAGGCGACGGTTTCTGTCGCTACTCGGCGATCTACGTACTCTGGCGGAGCGTCGAAAAACCGATTGGAGATGGTTTGCGGCAAGCTGTTTGCGCGCAGAGCGCGCGCAACTTGAAAACAAGTACCGATACAGGCGAAACGAGGCGCGCGTGCCGCGCGTTTCTTGCGCAGCGCGCCAGTGTGTACGTACCATAATGTAATTTCAAACATAATTCCAAAGTGGCAAGACGCATAGAAGACTTTCCAGATTATTTATTTTCTTTAAGGTTATATACAGGGTGTTTCCTTAATAAGTGTAAAAAAAAACTTTGTTAGAAAAAAGATTAATTTAACGTACTTGTCGTTCACTAAAATTTGTTAACGTGTATCGAAGCCTTTCATTGTACAGCTGGTAATACAAAAATGGCAGATTTATTGAAATAAGTAATCGTTCTACATATTATGTATGTGATAAGAAAAATTGATATTTAATATGATTGTGTTTTCCTGGAATCTTCAGGAAATGGAATAAGTTATGTATCGATTTCGGAGGGGCATGACCCAGGGGAAATTTGTCACACTGGTTGAATCATTGCTATTTGATTATTGAATCACTCTCCATATTCTATTCAATGCAGCTTTAAGGCGGGTTCACAGGAACGTCAGCCTCACCAAAGTATTTTGACTGACTCAGTTTTACCAAGCGAATAATAAAAGCGAGAACTCGTTTTCAGTGAAACTGATCAGTATATACTTTCAGTGTAACTGAAAGCAGGGCCGGACCGACCCCCGGTAGCGCCTGTGTGCGAAACCTACGAAGCGCTTCTTTTTTGTCGTCATGTTTCGCCATGACTATTTTTTATTTTCTAAATTTTTATTGAAATTTTCCGGTTCGTGAAATTAACCTTAATAGTTTCGTGATTGCTCTATAATATGGTCCCCTCTATAGATGTTGTTGATAAATTTGCTAACATTTCCTGGCTTATTGTTGAGCTCAGGTATTTTTTAGAAATATTTAATTTAGAAAAGGACCTTTTTGCGTTTGCTTCCGTAACTTGCAAAATTTGTAATGCACGGTTAAGTGATGTTAGAGCATATGGCTGTGAAACCGTTAATATTAATAATAATATTAATATTTGCGATAATATTAGGTCTCGTTTGATTTTGAGTAGTAATGTCATTTCTTATCGTTTTTACTTCTTTTCTCTTTTTATGTTCCTATAACCTTTATTAGCTTATTATATTATATATATTTTGTTATGTTTTTATACCCATTTTTACAATTTTAATCAAAATCACCTATGCTTTTTTCTTCGCTTGTGTTCATTTTTTTCATGCTAATTTTCTTATGACTGATGAAAATAATACAATTTTTATCGATGTTACTTTTAAAAACCATCCTTTGCTTGTTGATTGGCGAACTGCACTATCATGGAACAAAAATTAGCTAGTACCGAGAAAACCGGGAAATCCCGGTTCTTTGCAGGCCTGATGGTGCCGAAATTTCCGGTTCCGAAAAACAGCTTCAGTTTCGGAAATCTTAATCAGAATATTTCGTTACTCATATGCCAATTGTAAACATACTTCTCAAACAACTGTTTGTATATAATTTTATGTTTACAATATCATTGAATGAAATCTGTCACCGCAAGCGTCGTTTTCCGCTTTTCAGTAAGACTTGTGGAGAGGGGAGTTAAGAGGGGTGCAATATAAAATATTTGGTAATAAATTATTTGTTATTAACAAATATTCATATAAATCGGGAAATATAACAGCTGCTCTGACAAATATTCAATTTTAGTATACTGTGTGTATTATTATCTTTAAGCGAATAATTCGTAAAATGGTTGCAATAATTTACTCATTTTAAACATCATATAATAAAATACAATTTAACCTAAAATAATTTTAGGTTAAAATTTTAATATTTCTCTCGGTGTATTTTTCGTAAATGAATGAGAGTAAAAGACCGATGCATAAATAGTTTTACAACGAATTATATACCTACTATTAAAAATATTAATTAATAGGTAAAAAAATAGTAAGAAAAATTATTTTAATTACTAATTGGATAAATTGCACACAGCGCGTTGTAATTAATCCTTCTATAAAGGAATTTTTAGATTTGTATAGAAAGAAATGTTTTTGTATTTTCATATAGCAATGAATAATTTGTTTTTCAATTGACAACAAAAATTTCAGCCAAATGTGTTTGCTTTATTGGGTAAAGTATTTGTTATCACCTTAATATTCCTATTATGTAAATGTTAAAAAAGCAAATAATTGATATTGAAAATAAATGTCCTGAATTTTATGAAGGGTAAAAATGGGCAAGAAATACATCTATAAACTATGTACATAATTTCAAATAATGAAAATGTATCTAAAAATAAATAGGAGAATAATGGGTCAGGGTAATAGTGATTTTAATGTAATCACTCTAATGTAATTATCGTGTACGTGTTAAAATGATGGGCATATCATATCGAGTAAGGACTATTTATTTTTGTATGTTAGTGAAATATATCCCTACCAATGTAAAAAGCGAATAGCACGCTACAAAGAAAAACTTAAGTAACCTCGAAACACCAATAGGAAGCCATTAAGTTTAAAGCATTAAACAGAGTAAAAACAGGTATTTTATTTATTGGACGCTTTGAATAAGAAGACTAAGGAAGGAGCATATCAAAAATCTTAGGTACACCGCTATGGGCCTCAAATATGGCCGACTTAAATTCCGGTTTATCAGTGTCGTTCTAATTTTATTTAAAAAATGTAAAACTATAATGTAGGGTAGACGTGGGGTAGACTCAATAATTTGTTGTTTTATTTTACGTTGTGAATAAATGTTGGTAGTTATTAAAATTGTTATAAAAATATATAATTCTAATAAAAATAGATAAGTTATAATAAGTATTTAGTAACACAAACATCCGATACGCTACTGAAGCAGGTAAGTCAAATTAACATTTCTAAATTCTTTGACATCTAATCTTTGACAAATAATAAATAAAAGCTAAAATGCAAGAAAAATATATAATTTAGTTAATTTAAGTGAATTTCATAAATGATCGGTTTACTACACGTATGTATATTATATAGTCACTTACTAGCGAAAAGTTGTTCCATTATTTCACTTAATTTTTGCCGAGATCTACCGCACACTACACAACCAACTATTTTAGAGTCTTTTTCGATAAATCGCGATAGTGTCACTGTTAATTTAAGTTCTGCCACAATTTCCATCTAGATTTACTACCTTTATACAACTATCAGTAGCAGAATAAATAATAAATAACATAAAATAAGCTCCGTAAAGACTGACAAATCCACAAAATTTCAAATCAAATTCAAATGTGTCAAATGAATCGTCAAACAGAACTGTCAAGGATCCCCACCCTAGAGTGCTTTTATGGTGCTTTTTCCGTCCACCATGCATGAATACATGGATAGCATTATGCTCCTTCCTTAGTCTTCTTATTCAAAGATTGGACGGTTTTCATTTACCTGAAATCAAAATATTGAAATTGATTCCATGGGTTCTTCTTAAACACATTATAAAACACCTAACTATTTTATTACACAGCTAAAAAGCAGTACACTACTTAATAACCAAAAATGACACAATTATCGATTTCGATCACTTTTATTTATTCAAAAATTGACTTTTCCTGCTTTAACATCTTAGTTCTGGATTGCTCCGATAGTTATTCCTCCTATTATAAGTTTCCTCCATAACGAGAGATGGTTGTTGATTATCGAAAGTTCTCGTCTTAAGCTTAAGTATTATGTTTTACTTGTCAGTCTTACCTGTTCAGCCTAAATGTATCAGGTAAAACATGGCGTATAGGCGAAAAGACACCCTTTTGCTTGAATTGAATTAACACGGAAGAACGTCTAGAGAACTGATGGGATCATTCAATTCGATGACGGGATCATTTGGGGTTGTAGAATGTATGGGAGGTGGGTTAATCACCGCGACCTTACATATCTATTTTGCGTCCCCTTTTATTGAGCTATAACGAGTTTTGGGCTTTGACAGAAGTCAGTATCTAAGACGGTTTTATAGAGGTTAATTAATTATTTATCAGTCTTATCAAAGTTCATGGCACGAATGGTTTGCGTTTCGGCGCACTCAGTGATGAGGTGTTCTGGGTTTCCCCATTTTCTCCCCAGAATCTGCATTTGTCGTTGTTTCCTAGCTTCAATCGGCTGAGGGGTTCGTTGAGACAGTGTCCTGTTAAAAACCCCGTGACACTCCGAAGATTGTTCTTACTTAAATCAAGGAAAATCTTTGATTTTTCTCGGTCGTAAATTCTGAGAAAGTTCTTCGAGTGTCTTAAACAGTTGCAAGTTACGAATGGAGTCTTCTAAGTTATTGAGTTCTGCTTTAAGTTGGTTTTTACTTGGGAATCAGAACAGTTCCGGTCCAGTTAGTGAAGCGTTTGCTCCTTTTCTAGCTAGATCGTCTGCCTTTTCATTGCCTTCTATCCCTTGGTGGGTTGGCGCCCAGAGTAGGATGGATATAGAGCATCTTTAATAAACGACTTTTAAAAATATAATATTTTTGTATAGCTTCACAAAATAAGGTAATTTTACACAATTATGTATAAATATTAATAATGTTACTATTTTCACAAATAGTTGCGTGTTTACAGATTAAATTTAAACCATAAATGGAAGTTTGTAGTTAAAGTCTGTTTTTTCATTTCAATAATTTTACTATATGCTTCTTGTTCTTCTTTTACTTATTTGAGATCTGTTAATTTTAAGGTTGCCTCTGTAGGAGTTCTTGGGACATGGACTGCCAACTGTCTTTCCATCTTTTTGGGGGTCTTCCCGACTATCTCTTACTCATGTATTTCCCTTCAAGAGCTATGAGTGGTAGCCTGTTTTCTTCCATGCATTTTACGTGTGCGAAGCATTGTATTTTTCTTTGTCCACCCCATCTCACTACGTTCTGTATTCCACATTGTTGTCTGATATTTTTGTTTCTAATTCTGTCTTTTCTAGTCTTCCCCATTATGGTTCTTAAGTTCTTTATTTCAGCGACTCTTAACATGTTTTTGGTCTTGTTTGTTTCCTCTCGGATTTCTATGCCATATGTCATTATTGGTCTGATGCAGGTCTTATAAATTTTAAATTTGCTGTCTGTTCGCATGAAGGGGTTTGTCCACACTATTTGCCTCAGACATCCTGACATGGCCGTTACTCTGTTTATCTGGCTTCTCAGATCTTTCTCTGGATCATGGTAGGTTAGGTTAGGTTAGCGACATCTATTCCTAGTTATCTGAACTGTGCTACTATACAGGGTGGTCCGAATTGTATTCCGGAAAATTCGGCAGCATATTCTGCAGATAAAAATAGGTAAAAAAGTTCTTATAAATGTATGTCCTAAAATGCTTAGTTTCGGAGATACAGGGTGTAGAAATTTCATTTTTATTTCGATTTTTTCCAAATAATTTCTGAAGTAACGTCAATATTAAGATGAAAATTGGTGTGTGGGAGTTTTTTGACATGAGAAATTTGATTTTGATGTCAATATGACTCCTACTGGTAGAGGGCGCCACCTACATGTGTTTTAACTGTTTTGAAGCGTAATAACTTTTTGTCCGTACCTGTATAAAACTACCGAGGGAAAAAATATATATATATATATATATATATATATATATATATATATATATATATATATATATATATATATATATATATATATATATATATATATATATATATATATATATATATATATACGAGCAAACCCTTCTGATATTTACGTAAAGATATATTTATGAAAATATATATATATATATATATCTCACTGAAGATATTTAGAATGATTTTTAGTCAAAAGATCTCTTTGTGAAAATCGCTACGAGCAACCGTTCTCAAGATATTTAGAATGGAAATAGTCAATACATGCCATTATTGACGAAAAATAAACACGTTGAATAGATAGTTATTTCACTGAAATAATAAATTTGGGAAATTTTTATTTTTTTAAATGAATCATATTTTTTCTGCAAAAAATTAAGATAAAACAGTTTTTGTTGAACTTTTGGTACAAAAACATTTCAAATTTATGATCTCAGTCTAATAACTATTTAGTCAACATGTTTAATTTATGTCAGTGATGACAGGTATTGATAATTTCGATTCCAAATATCTCGAAAACCATTACTCGTAGCGATTTTTACCAAGAGACCTTTTTTACGTAGAAAGCGTCGTAAATGTATATTTTTTACTCAGTAGTTTTATACAGGCACGGACGAAAAATTATTACTCTTCACACCAGTTAAAAAATATGTAGGTGGCGCCCTCTACTAGTAGGAGTCATATTGACATTAAAATCCAAATTACTGGTGTCAAAAAACTCTCAGACACCAATTTTCATCCAGTTATTCACGTTACTACATGAATTATTTGGAAATAATCGAAATAAAAATGATACTTCTACACCCTGTATCTCCGAAACTAAGCATTTTAGGACATACATTTATACGAACTTTTTTACTTATTTGTATCTGCAGAATATGCTGCCGAAGTTTCCGGAATACAGTTCGGACCACCCTGTATACTATATGCTATAATTGATAAAAGCAGGGTTTTCCAAATTAATCTAAAACTGCAGGTAAAGCTTCCAGTGTGTAAACTAGTCTTTAATCCGTCTTACCGAATGTTTAACTGACAGGTAAAACGTTATGTGTATTATTTAGGAAGAAAATAGACAGCACTAGAAATAAAAATACATTTTCCGTAGTATATTTTTTATCGATTATACCACTTTTACTGCATTTTACATTTTATAGTGTATATGCACTATGATTATCTCTTTTATTTAGCTCAAGTGCACCTCGTAATACGTTCATTCGTTTGAAGACCCCTCTGAAAAAATTATCAACCTTTATTCACTGGGTAATAAGCGTAATATCCACACGTTCGGTGCGCGTTATCGGTCACTCCACGTCGATCCGCATAACTCGATACGTAAACAACTAAAATGTTTAACGCTTGTAAACAATTCGGCCAGTTAATTCCGTTTACCCGCTGACTGATTATTTCATTTTCAGTACGGTTTTACGCGATTCCACGATAATAGGCTGCGAGAAATTTGAACCAGACCTACCATGATTAATTAATCAATTTTTATGTTGAAATTATTACTCCTGTTTGTGGCCAATCAGTTTTCAGGTTCGCAGAGACCGAGATCGTATATATAGTTTAGTGTGTTTTCTTTGTAGTAAAGTCGTAATGGATTATGAAACTGAAAAGATGTTGGATGATATTCGGAATGAAATCTACTCTGAACTGGGTGACGTGCAAAAAAAGGACAAAACTAGACCTCAAAGTTACGCGGATTTTGTTCGAGATAGTTCAATTCCACCTAGCTTTAGTGTGAATAGTGTTCAATGTTATCGAAATAGTGAGGTGCCTAAGCAGGAATGGCAGGATTACTGGGCAAAGTAATTATTATTCATTTAGTATTATTTATTGTATTTATTGAGTACAGTAATTGTTGTTAAATTTTTGTCTCATTGTCTGAAAAAATAGAATAATGGGTTTCATATACAGGGTGTCCCAATATTCCGTGGACATAGGACAACTACTACGTATTTTTCAATCAAAATAAGTTCATTGGCCACAATTTACCTCTATACAAAAGTGCTACGTTTGTCCGCTAGAGAGCATCAAACTTAAAAAAATAAACACATTTTTTCAGATATTTTAAGAACCGTTATTTTGAGTTGAATGAGATTTTAGGTGTCTAAGTTTTGCTAAATGCTTTAATAATTAACTTTTAAAATAATTAAGAAAAAATACAGGAAGGGTGAATACATAAATAAATAAATTTAAATATATTTACATATATTTTAATATAAATTATTTCCAACTCCACCGACGACAGATTTTCTTTTCGTAAAATCGTCCCTTTAGTATTTACTATAGTCTGTCCCTGCGTCAAGATCCCTCCTACGACAAGATCCCTGACAGTGATAGATGTGTCTGTCATTTTAATTTCAAAGTAATTTATTTTATTTTACAAAGAAATAAGTTGGTACAACTGGAACGCATAGCAGATATATTTAAAATTTGACTGATAAGTGATTACTTATCAGTCAAATAATTACTTAATACAAAACAAACAAGAACAAAACACCACATACCAAAAAAAATATAAAAAAACTATTTCTTACTTTCAAGTTTCAAGAAACTTCCCTCATTTATTGTTATATTTATCAATATAACTTATGTATGTACAAATACAAATTTGTAATATTCCACAGGAATTAATAAAACAACATAAATAAAACAAACTATTTTATTAATAATAACGCTAACCAAATTTTATACCTTAAAGGTTGATTAATTAACTTTAATCTTCTTCTTCTTACAGTGCCATACTCTATATAGAGCGTTGGCTACCTCTCGCATGTACTTGTGATGTGTGTCATCAGTGTTTCATAAGTACATGGGACCCTACAGTTTATTGCCGAATCCGAACGGCACTATTTGAGAGGCTGTACAAGGCAAATATACTCAAGGTGGTGCCATTGCCTTCCTTGAGGTGGCGGCTCGTTGGTCGCTCTATTTAGATAAATAAATATTTTTATTTAAATAAATAAAGCGACCGTACTGGCTGCGGATCGAACCCAGTACCTTCCGCTCCGCAGAGCGACACACTAACGCTGGAGCTACGACCGGCCACTTTAATCTTATTTTTTTTTAATTTTTTTTTTCTTTTGACATTATTTTTCTGCAGTACTTAAATCCATTATTTACCTATCGTGTGATTATATTTTACAGCTACTCCAGTAGCATATGTTTAGTACGATCTTTGTAGCATATACGAGATGCACTTATCTACGACGAGATGGTATACAAACTTTATTGATGATCACTTTATTGGTGTAGGTATAAGACTTTGTGCCTGGGCAGCGAGTATTAAATATAGACTGTTCTCTGGGTCTACAGTTAATTTTCCCTCGATTTTTCCTCCACTTGACTTCAAGACACAAAACACACGTAATAACAAGAATCAAAATGCATCATCTTCCAAAACGCAGATATTTGACATAGGTTGACACAAAATTATAACCTATAATTTGGCAAGACTTTGACAACCATTAAAAATCTAAAGGCGAGTTCATATGCATCGGGGCGTCCGATTGTCGTTCATCGTTCCCTCCAACCAATAAAACTAAAATATGATCTGTCAATTTTGAAATAAACCAATATACCTGGTTAGAAACAACAAAAGGCGACGCATGACGGATTTATATTTAAACCCATCCATAATTAACTTAAAAAATATTAGAAACTTTTTTTAGTAAAATAAATAGATTGGTATGGGACATGGGACGTCATCTGCTTTTCTTCTGTCATCGTCTGTCAAAATGTTACCTGAGAAAAAAAACAGAGTATACATTTTTTGTCTCTTGAAAAAAACACCACATTGCATAGTTATTGAGAAAAAAAATTTTGAAGAATGTATTTTTCAAAAGCAGACCTGCAAAATATACAGAGAGTTCTAATATTCCGTGGAGATAGAACAACTACGTATTTTTTGAATCAAAATAAGTTAATTGCATATAATTTACTTTTATACAAAAGCGCTTCATTTACCCGTTATAGGACATCAATCAAAAATAAACTCGAACGTTAATTAATTTAAAATTTATTAATTTTTTAAGCTTTTTATGAAACTTATCGTCAATTATAATTTGTGATACTAACATAAAATTCCATATTTTCGCCAACCATTGAAAGCTAGCTTGATAGATAATAAACATTTTGGGATATCAGTTTCCGAAATTATTTCTTTACAAAAAATATGCATGGTGGCGTTTTTTTCCAGGAGCCATAATAAATAAATTATACTAAACTATTATTCTTATTTTCACACTTTGTCAAATGTTCAAAGGTTAACACAGGATCGTTCCACTGTCTTCACTGTGGTCTTCCGTTTTACCTGAGGCGCAAAACGGACCAGTAAAACTTTATATGTAGATGGAGCTTTAAGTTGCGTATCTTCTTTTTTAGCCGACCATACCAATAGGTATGGTAGGCTATTAAGATCGGCAAAAAAAAAGTTTTTTTTTAATTTCACTCAAAATGAGTTATTTGGGTCATGATTGACCTAAATACAAAATATTTTCATGGTGTCTGTCTGTCTGTCTGTCCGTCTGTAACACGATAACTCAAAAACCGCTGAACCGATTTTAACCAAATTTGGCACAAAAATACTGTGACACCCGAGAATCTGGCCATTAGATTTTGGTGGGGGTGGGGCGAGAGGTGTCTCACTCGGTTAAAAAATGTACACACAAAATGTACTGCCAAAATATCCTTCCACTACTAAGCGACTGCCAATGACTATGAAGAAGACTGCCTATGACTGCCATATAATTATTATAGGTGACTGCCATAAGACTGCCAATAACTGCCAGCGACTGCCAAGAAAATGTACAGGTAATTCCAATAGTGAGACACCCCTCGGGGTAGGGGGTTGGTAAGGGGGTGTGGGAGGGGGTTAAAGGTTTTAAAAAATCGTAACTCCAAAATTACAGTAGCTAGAAAAACGCGGTTTTCAATTTAAGATTAGGAATAATATTTGCAACAAAATTTGTAATAACATCAAAATCAGTCAAAGTCGCAGTTTTTGAGATATTAACATATTTTAGTATGGGCGGCTATACGTGTCTCCCGGAGCCAATTTTTTCTTCAGTCAACGCTTTTACGTTGAATCTTTGAGTTTCATTGTATATACATATTTGCAGAAATAAATAGGAACTAACTTAACTTAAAAATACGGTGTCGTGACATTAATCAAAAAACGAAAAATACTGTCTTATTATTTTATTGGTTGTCAAAAATGTCGGGAAAGTTTACCTAATAATTAATTTACAAATATTGCAAGAAGTTTCAATTTCCATAATATTTAATGTCTGCAACCATTTACCTGAAATAATACTTTCGTAACATGAATATCATTAATATGCCAAACCAAATTGCCTTTGGACGTCTCAAATAACTACTTACCGTTTTTAAAACTACAAAAATGATGCCAGTTTTGTAACTCTTATGATAGTAATTTTTTCATACCGTTCACTACTCGTGTCCCCTTCCTTTCATTATTCGTTTAACTGTTATTGGAAAAATATCAACGTTTTATTCAGTCGGTATAGACGTCACATCGGGTACGTTATCGGTTAAGCTATACGGTCTGAAATGTCGCCAGTAGTTTAGTTGATATCCATTAAGTGATCTGAACTTGAAAGTGTTCCTAACTTCTATGTGCAAATAATTTGTGTAATAATTATATACGTGTAGTGCGATCGTTAAGTAAATTGTCATCTTTTACACAAAATGATGATTTATTAGACTGTGACTAAAATGTGTTTCATTTGAAATTAATGTTAAACATTAATTGAATCATATTCCATGACATTTTATTTGCACATATGTGCATATACTGTTCAGATATGTTATACAGGGTGGTCGAGTAGTCCGAAAAAGTATTCAGAAAATTTTCTCTCCAATCTTTACCACATTTTAAAAATATTTTCATTGGTATACAAGGTGATTTAAATATATTTTTACATTAAAATTGATTTTCTAAAATTAAGTGCTGTAGATTTTTTCTTATTTTCTCTTTAGTAAATTTGTTATAAAATTTTCATTTCAAAAATATAAACTGTAGTAGTTTTTAGAATATGACCATTTTTAGACTTTCTAGAGTAGAAAAACAAATTGTAAGTTTTGGATTCGTTGAAGGACTATTAGAGCTACAATTTAAAAACATTTTTACACGATACAGAGTGTCCCAAATAAATAAAAAATATCAAAGTTGTATTTTTTTAAATGGAAGACCCTGTATATTATTACATTTTTAGTTTCTACGATTAAAATAAAGGTAAATTTGATTAAGGTTTACCGCATTTTAATCTTACCGTTTAACTTAGGTTTTTGTCAAAATACAGTAATGATTTTAATACTTCATTTCTCTATAATTTTCTTATAATTTAGACCTCGTTTATCCCCCATGGAATTTTGCCATTTTAGATTATTTTTAAAGATGTAATTAATATGATTCCAGTATTCAAACTACATTAATTGACTGTTTGCGTTGAATAATAATAATTGCTTCAAATACTAAAAAACTGAATTTTGTATGTGTATTAGACAGTGGTAAAAAGTAACACCTTAAAAATTATATTTTATTTTTTGACGAATTCTTATTTATAATAACAAAGATGTTCATTATCATAACTTATTATTATATTAATTTCTATTTCATATCGACATTTATTTAGAATAATTTATTAACTAACACAATTAAGTATGTAATGAATTAATATTGGGGCGGAAATAATGGTGGAATATTTAATTAATGGTAGGTATACTCTCTTATAAAGATTTAAATAGTTTTTGTATACAAATAGGCTAGTAAAATTATTGTTTTTGGCACCTGTACATTTTGTACATTTGTTGCTTTAAAAACAGTATAAAATATCAATATTCCATTGGTATATTGATAAATGAGGTCTAAATTATTAGAAAATGCATTTTCTACAAAAACTTGAAAGGATAGGTAAAGAATGGTATAATACAATTTGATAGACAATTCTTCTTTGACTGTCTTTGAGTAAAATTCTAGACATTTCTTTCAGTGTATGTACAAGACTTTCACAGATATTTAGTACGATAAAAAGTGAAGTTATAAATTTTTCTTAACTTTCTGATCGTCTTTCTTAGAATACCAAGCCACCCTGTAGATATAGATAATTATATAAATTTCTACTTAGTAAATGCGGTCTAGTAACTTTATTACCGGTGTTGTGTGGCCTTTAAATACGTTACACTATGGATTACGAAACTCAAAAGATGTTGGACGATATTCAGAACGAAATCTATAGCGAGTTGGACGAGATAAAGCAAAAATATGACAGATCGCAGAGTTATACCGATATTGATCAGAACGGTTATAGTTATGTGCAACCTTATGCAGTGAATAATGTGCAAACTTATAGGAGTTCAACAGTTCCGAAAAAGGAATGGAGGGAATATTGGGCCAAGTAATTATTATTTATATTTACTTTTGTTGCTTTATAGAATATACTTTTAAGAACATATGCAGTAAAATATCGCAAATACTGTATCTTTCTAATAGTAGAAATATTAGTTTTTAACAATCTGCATTTTCAACAATCTAATCTATTTAGTATTTACCTCAATGGGTGATTCTGGTGACATTAATTGAAATGAACGGAAATTTTAGACACGGTAAATAATAATAGCCAGTGACCTTACGTAATAGTATTGGGGGACATCATAATGGCTTCTACGACCCCTAGCGCAATGATAAAACTAATTTATTTGATCCTGTAGTATACTGCCCGTTTTGGTACAACCATGTATTGGTTATGTCGTTATGTGTATGCGTCATTCTCTCTTTCTGGGATAGTAAAACTACCCAATATATAGATCCTTTATTAAGCAATTAACAAGGTCCATGTTATACCATGCGATCGAAAAAAAAAACGGCGTCAGAGTTGGATTGGAAATGAATCTCGATGCATTTCATAACTTAATCAGGGTGCACATTACAGGAATCTCGTAAACCAGAAGAGATATAACGACGATTAAAGATAAATTAATTCTTGCCGAACCCCGCAACCTCATTTTTTTAAATAAAAAAAAAACGATTATTAAACTTTATTCCTTTTTTTAAAAGATTATGGCCTAAATGCAATTTTGTGACTACCCAACAAAAAATGTTTTGAATAAAGTTTTTTTTACACTAACACACAAAATCAAAGTGACAGCATGTCATACCCATCTCCTTCCAACAAATTGCCTGCTATGGGAATATTCTTTATTATACATGTTTTGGGCAAATAATGTGCAACATTATTGTATTTGGGAGGTCGATGGATTTTGAAAAATGAAGTAAATCATACAGGTCAGTTAAAAAAAAGAAAATTCCCAGTAATGGCTCTAGATCAACTTTGGATTCCGATGAACATTGCTTTGCTAGTTCGTTGGCTTTTTTGTTACCTTGGATGCTGCATCAAGAATAATTTAATCCTGTTCATTTCTGGTACAATCCCAACTTCATCCAGGCATTCCCAGACGAGTTTGGTCGATACTTTTGGGATCTAATTCTAATAAGGAGCACCTAAGTACCACCTGCATATATTGATGAGCTTCCCTTAGTAATTTCTTTTGTTGATGTCTCTAATTTAAACATATTTGCTTATTTTCATCCAGTTTACCACATCCCTTAGTGTGAATTTTTAGGGGGCGTTCATTAATTAGGAATTATAGGGGAGGAGGTCAATCCGAATCTCACTAAATCTTACGTAGGGGACAGAGGAGTTTTCAGCATATATTACTTAATTTTTTGGGACAAAAGATGTGAGAAAATCAGTTTAATTTAAAGTAAAACATGTTTCTAGACTAAAATTATGTCGAAATCTGTCACACTTCTTCTGTATATTAAAATGCATGCATAGATGTAAAGTTATTTAGTATTGTTATATCGAAAATGTGGTACCCAATTGTTTATTGGTTGAAAAATTATGGCGCGCTGTTTAATTTCACAAGACGAGTTACTGAAGTTCTGTACGCTAATAACAATGGTTTAGAGTGGCTAAATCAGAGCGAAGGTGAAAGAGCAAATGATTTTACTGAAAATCACATTGATTTGTTGGTACCAACAGTCACAGTGTCACAATAGAGACCGTGCACTAGTATCTATGGACTGGATTAGAATGTTTGTTCCCTATTAAATTTGGTAGTTTCCATTCAAGTATTATTTAACGTTATCACTGATTTTAAATTACGATTTAAACAAGCTCAAATAATAGTCTTTTTTTAAAATAAATCCAAATATAAAATTTTGAAATATCTCACGTGAGATTAGGGGAGTGGAAAATACTCAAGAAAGCTCACGTAATTTTTGGACTCCCCTTATATTGGACACCGTGTATAATATAGGTATTATCGACCTTTTTTTGATTGGTACTAAAATAACTTACGATACGCAATATGTGCTTAACCACTTCGAAACGTATCGCTCACTATCAATAATGTCTCATCGTCTGCCAATAAATTACCGATAATAAAATATACCTTGACAACCATTACTCAACTGACGGCCACAATAAAATCTTATTCTAGGAATTCAATTAACGCAAGGCTACTTTCATTTGCTTTCATCGTCTCTAATTACCATTAAAATTCAGTTAAACTTCAATCTAGCCCATTGCTGTTAACGAAACTACAGTGACGTGCATATAATGTAGACAAAAAAAGCGTTCCCTTAAGCGTTAAGATTTACTTTATTGTCCCTAATGGAATATTAAGGCTAAAAGAAATATAAGGAAGTAACACGTGATTTAATTTGGTCGGCTGCGGCTGCGGAGTGATGCCAAAATCTGGAAATTTTTGTCCCAATTTAGAGTAAAACATAATGATTATACTTATAATTCATATCAAATAAACTTTTAGTCACATGATTAAGCTTGACCGGCACAGCGTTGCCCAGTTTTACATATTTTCTTTTAATCAAAATATTTTAGGAAACAAAAATAAATTAATTATAAATATATAAACAGTTATTATTTACATCAATAAAACTCACCTGCTTAACAGCACTTAAGGGACATAAAGGGCTATTACCACCGCTTTCCCGTTCAAAATATTCTAATAAAGCTGCGATGAGTTGTTTAAGGCTCTTAAGCTATTTTGTACACCTCGCACTAAAAGAAGTTCTAAAAAGAACAATGTTCGAGTGCAAGGCTTGTTAGTAAACATTTTTAAGCTTAAAGTATCACAAAACACTATTTATTTAAACCGAAAACTCATAATACAAAACTAAAGTGTCAAAACGAATGACAGTGTCAGGATAAAATGATGTCAGGAATAAATAAATAAATGTAGCAACTTGAAATTTGTGACAGTAGAGTTACCACCTGAATTCCCAGCGGGAAATTTAAATTCCAGTTAGCCAACCCGGCGCAGAATATGTCCATGATTGGCAACAGTGAATTTAAAAATCGCGCCCTCGATTACTTAACTAAAAGTTTAGTTAATATCAAAAATAATTAAATCCTTATGCTATTTTTATTTTATAATTTTGCCAGTTTGCTTACCCTGTTTTGAGTAGCACCGCACGCCACTGTTAAAATATAAAAAAGGATTGTTGGGGCGATTAGCTGATCGTTTCGGAACAATTTGTAAAATTTAAATTGGGTTAGAAAATATTAGCATAGAGCAGTTTAAAATCCGTTTTATTGATTATTCAGCCTTGGAAATAATATGGTTTAAGTGGTACGTATACCTCTTAATCATAAAGTCTTGTAATTAGCGTAGGCGCTGATATCATTCTTTGTTTTAAATTTTGATCTTTCTTAAATGACAGAGATTTACGAAGTGTCTTTGACAGTTATAGGGCATTTGTACTTACATGGAGGTAGTGGGTATATTATGATAATTTATTTGAACAACACAAGCTGCACAAGTATATTTCGTTGTTATTATTTCGTTAAAATTAAAATTTTTGGTTTCAATAAATTATGCTCAGCTGCTGAATTGTACCATAGATCTATTTTTCTTACAGTTTTCATGCTCTGTACATACATTGTGTCCTATTGGCTGCAAGTCAGAATTATCTCTGATGCTTAATAAAGAGAGAACCTTGCGATTTTCACAAACCTGATATGGTGATAGGGATGCTATAAATAAAATCTGCCCAAATTTTACCCACGTAAGAGGTACAATATGATCGAAAAAAAAACATTCATCGTCATTTTATATGGGTAACTTTTTTTTGATCATTGATTTTTTTTGCACCCCGTATTGTTGTAATATTATTTAACATGCCCTCGTAATATTCATAATAAGTATTCATTAAGATAATACTTTCAAATAATACCACAAAAGTACTTTCTTGATCGCAATAATAAATAAGCATAATATTTAAATCTCCTTTACGTAATCCGTTGTTTTAATTATTCCCATCAATTTCATAATGTACAATTCTAAAATAGACAAAGGAGAAAGTTTTACCATCTGTCAAGTACGCTTGACGTGGGATGCCATTCAGAAATGAAAATGCAAATTCTGCAGTTTTCTTTGCAGCATTTTAATGAAGATTAGAATTGACGCAAAGATATAACAGGTTTATAAGGAACAAGTAGTTTGGAAATGCAATAATGTAATAAAGGATAGTTTCCAGATATACAAATCTATTTGAAGAAAATTATTTTTATCGAATTTTAAACTATACCATTTAAAAATCGTTTTTTTTTGCTCAATATAAATAAAAAAAATCAAATCTTCTTAAGGCATATATGTACGCATATGTATATGCGGAATAAAAATTATGTCGATACATATGGATATATTTTTGAAAGAATATCAATATTTGGATATATCGATTTTTGGTCATCCCTAATATACCAGGTGCGTCTCAAAAGTGGCTCACCTTTGGCTTCGCTAACTTTTTTTATTTTATCAGTTAAAAAAACGAGATTTGGTATGTTAGTATATGACATAAATTAGGATTGATTGACATATTCAACTGTTTTCGGTCACTTCTTTTACCGGAAATGACTACAACTGTTGATTTTTAAATGGCACCCTCGGAATGTTTTTACTCTGTTCGATAGTAAATAACACTCTGAATAGAATGACATATCATATGTCAATTTTTGTCATTTTCGCATATGATTTATTTGAAATTATAACTTGCCGTTCGTAACGAAAATTTGACTCGAAATACCAAGTGTGTGGTATCAAATTATTCGTAAAAAAATGGTTTTTCCAAATATGCTAATGAGCCACTCTCGTTCCATTTGACAAAATTGAGATATGATTAAAAATACTATTTGTGCATTTTCTATCTGGCCAGGACAAGACACTAAAAACACGATCCGATCTATTTTTCCAATGCTCCTTGATTAAGTATTAGTATTTTTAACATAGCCATGGCACTCTATATTGAAATTTAAAATACAATTTTTTATTAAGCTAGAATGTCAAAATTTGACATATGATATGTCATTCTATTCAGAATGTCATTTTCTCTCGAATAAAGTAAAAAAATACCGAGAATGCCATTTAAAAATCAAAGGTTGTAGTCATTTCCGGTGAAACAAGAAGTGACCAAAAACAATTGAATACGTCAATAAATCCTAATTTATGTCATATACTAACGTACTAAGTCTCGATATTTTATTTGAAAAAATAAAAAAGTTATTGGGGGTGAGCCACTTTTGAGACGCACCCGGTATTGATGCCTTGCAAATGAAATGCTTATAACTCATTATTAAATACTAATAAAACTAATCTCAGATTACAGGAATGATAGGCCACAGTATAAATATTAGTTTATTGCAGCTGCATTGGATAGAAAACTGCGCCTCGGTTAGATAAATTAATTTGTTACGATATTGGTAGGCATGACGCTGATATAAATCAACAATAAAAAACAATTTCGATGCATAGCACTTTCATGCAATCGTATAATTTAATAAAATATTTTTATTGTAATTTAATAGGGTTTTTATTAAAACTTTAAAATATTAAATCTCTTTTACGTTCAAAATTAAGTGCATATTATATCCCATAAAAAATAGTATTATAATTTTTTAATAATAGTATCATAGTACATTGTTTTATTAAGAGTAAAAATGACACTTTTTGCTGCGAGGCTGTACGTTTCACAATTGGACAATACAGTTTTGCAGCAAACGGTCTCAAATACAAACAAAACTTAATTATTCTTCCATTAGTTACGTTGGACACTAAAAAAAAGATTAGCAGTTGTTATAATAATAAAGCACTCCCTAGTCGCTCTGGCAACATACAAATGAATTATTATTAACTATATGTACATTTAATATATAAACAAGGATTTAATTTATACTTAAATGTCAAGTGAGTAGTTTACACACATTGAAACAAGATTTTTAATCAACGTATGAACACCCCCTATAATTTTTTAACGTTTATTAATAGGATTATCTAGTATACCGGGTGCGTCTCAAAAGTGTCTCACCTTTGTCAGATAAAAAATGAAATTTGGTATGTTAGTATATGACATAAATTAGGATTGATTGGCGTATTTAATTGTTTCCTGTCACTTCCTGTTTCACCGGAAATGACTACAACTTTTGATTTTTAAATGGCACCCTCGGTATTTTTTATTTTATTCGATAGAAAATTACATTCTAAATAGAATGACATATCATATGTCAACTTTTGAAATTTTTGCTTAAAACAAAATTGAATTTTAAATTTCAATCTAGAGTGCCATGGCTGTGTTAAAAACACTAATTTTTAATCAAGGAACCTTGGAAAATAGATTTGATCGTCTAATATTTTTCATGTCTTGTCCTGGCCGGTTAAAAGATGCCTAAATCGTATTTTTAATCATATCTCAATTTTTTCGAATGGAACAAGGATGACTCATTAGCATATTTGGAAAAAGCATTTTTTTTACGAATAATTTGGTACCACACACTTGGTATTTCGAGTTAAATTTTGTCGTTATGAACCGCTTGTTACAATGTCAAATAAGCCATATTATGTGAAAATGTCAAAAATTGACATATGATATGTCATTCTATCAGACTGTTATATTATATCGAATAAAGTACAAAAATACCGAGGGTGTCATTTAAAAATCAAAAGTTGTAGTTATTTCCGGTGCAACAGGAAGTGACCAAAAACAATTGAATACATCAATCAATCTTAATTTATGTCATATACTAACATAGTAAATCTCGTGTTATTATCTGAATAAAATAAAAAATTTACAGAGGTGAGCCACTTATGAGACGGACCCGGTATACCTATATATATGTTTGATTATTTCGTGAGTTACCATCTACTAATTTTAAAATCAACCAGACTTAACTGCTCCCAATATGCTATAGAAGAATATTGGTTTACATTTCACTCTAGTTTGTTTATAATTTTCAAAACATTTTGTACATAGAGGAGTCCATTAGTTTCATGGTCTATACTATATTTCATAAAGATAAATTCTGTTCTAACAGACACTACAAATACAGGTCTGACATCAAAGAAACATTTCAAAATACATTTAGGAAATTTTCCGTTAACTGATTGTTTAGATTTACAAGAAGTACTAGAATTTTGAAAAATTAGGTCAAAAATATACGAAATAACAATTTGTGTTGCATAAACAAAATCAATGATAGAAGTAGGAAGTAGATGTGTGTAGGTTTTACACGAAATTTTCTTTAATTTATTGTTATTAATTAAATCGTTAATTCTTAGGTTAGTTCTTGAAAACTTATATATTTTGTATCCTTTAAGGCATGAGTGTTGAAATGTAACCTCAATTGTATAATTAGTTGAACAAAGGGTGTAAATTTCATAAACTAAATTTTGTTTTTGAAGGTTACAATTTGAAAACAGTGTTTCGTTAACCATGTTATCATCAGCAGACAGCAGATGATCAAAACTAAAATATTATTAAAATTGAACATTCATGTATCATCATAAATCATTATCTCTGTTCATATTGCCTTCGTTTTTATTTATATTAATATTCTCCTAAACATCTAATTTTCCTTTTGAGTCATGCTTGATTAATTTTAAATTATTAATATCCAAACAATGTGATTTATCAAAAATATGTCAAGTATTACAACTGTAGCCGTAATAACTATTGATCCACTAGTCTGCTCAGATTTTTGATCACCAATCCTTACTTGATACTTAATACTCGGCCTTTCCAGTGTAGGTGTAAATATAACACACCTTCCAGTCTAGGTATAAACTATAATATAAAGTTGTAGTACGATTTCAATGACACCCTGTATATTGCTTACTAAATTTACTCTTTTTCTATTGATACGTACTTGTTTGTAATAAATATTACACAAAACCATACTTCCCACGTTTTTTTATTGTAAGAAATTCAATATCTTTGTCTGTGGTCTCAAAGCGGAACAAAGAAGGTCATTCCCTGTTCGAAAAAAGAATGATTTGTAATAAACATCGCTCTTGCCAATTTGTATATCATTAATCTGTTTTAAATTACTGCTTTTAAAATAGAAGTAATTCTTTTCTTAACGTGGGTATTCATGTTGCAAATTACAGCAAAAATCATTATATTTCTGGCTGTATTTCTATCTACAATAATCCCTAGATTTTTTATATACATTCGTTATTATATTTTCTTTCCTTTCTTTTTAATATCTTGACAATGAAAATATGTGTGTACTTTATTGGTAAAAAAATGATTTTACTTCTGTTTTCTATTTTCAGTGTCTAGTTTCTAGTTTGTCTAACTTATGATAATTTGCTTCTCATGTATATATCAAAAAAATAGGTGGATCTTAGGTTTATATGAACGATTTCACATGGGTCGCGTATGCTCCGTCCGGATGAGCTATATTGAAAAAACATCCGCGCGTATGGTCCGCTCCATCTCCATCTGAAAGCGCTGTTAGACGAGGAAACACGACCTTAACCTGCTTTGGACTGTTTTCTGCACAGTGTAAAAGAATATATCTCTAGAAACGTTAAATATACTTTGATTATTCAGTATTTGTTATGAAACTTTGGTAATGAGAAAGCGGTTTTCTAAGAAATTTCAGATAAACTGTCAGTAAAGATGTAGACATTATTTTTATCTACAAATGTATGTTATTGAGAAAAATGTATATTATTGAGAAAATGGTGTTTCACCGATATCAGTATTAAATATTTATTTTATACCTTTGTAATATCTTCTTCAGCATACTATTTACTTTTCAATGATAAGATTAATAAACATTTGATTACACAAATATAAAAAGAGTATTTAACACCTTAGTTATTTATAACCTTCCATGTAAATTTTAATGGGGTCATTTATTGGCTTCCCTAATTATTTTAGAGAATAATTCTATTTAGGTTTATTGATGAGCACTAAAACCCACATTCAAAAGAATAACTTTAGATATTTTTGATTAGCTCGTTTACGAGTTATCGCCGATTTCTTTTTAAATCTTTCTCCTTTCTTATGGCCCTGTATTTACTCATGAGCACCAGTCAAGGTAAAAGATAACTGTCAAATGAAGTTGTCATTTCAGAAATTTACCTGTTTAGTGCTTTATTATTATTGAAAACTCATTCCTACATCGGAAATCTTAAAGATGTATTTATAAATACAAATTAATATGAATTAAAGTAAAATAAAGTAATCAATTACAAGGTTAATTATAGTATTATTACAATATTCAATAACTTATTAATTCTTAGGTACTATTAAATTGTTAGAACTTTAGGATTTAAGAAGATGTTCAAATATTCCTCCATCGACTGCTAGACAATAACCCAGGCGATCATAAAATTCTCTTCTTACATTCGCTAGTTGGTAAACTGAAATTCTATTGCATTCGGCAGAAATAGCATTTTTTAACTCGTCTAGATTTGGGTATTTTTTATCCTTGTATATCCTGTTTTTTAAATGGCCCCAGAGAAAGAAATTATTTGGCGAAATATCAGGAGACCTTGTTGGCCAATTTACTGTATGATTTAGGCCAATAACGTTTCCGTTAAAATCATTGACTAAATATTCCCGAACAGCCAGGTTACTATGTGCCGGGCAGCCATCCATTTGGTACCAAACTTCCTGATTTTCCCTAGCGGCATCATGTAAAGCAGGTAAAATATGATTTTCGAGTAGTTCCAAATAATATTCTGCATTTAAATTTCGCGCAAGAAATAATGGCCCGATAATATTGTGTCCGAATATCCCTGCCCAAACATTTACTTTCTGTGGATATTGCGTCCTTGTTTCGACAAACCTGTGTTGGTTTTCTTTGTTCCAATATCGATAATTTTGTGAAACATATGTTTTTTAAAAATTCCCTATCCGTGTTTGCTCTTTCCATCATATCAAAACAAAACGCCTGCCGCCGTATTTCGTCCCCATCTCGTAGCTCTTGGTGCTTTTCATATTTGAAGGAATAGTATTTAGGTCGTTTCAAAATTCGAAACGCTGTAGTGTGATCTATTCCTATTTCATCCTCAAGTTTCCTTGTGCTGATCTTTCCATCGTTCTCTTCCACGCACAACAAAACTTCCAAGCCGGTATCATTTCTTGCATCTTCTCTTTGTTCCTGCCTTGCTTCACATCTGCAGTTATTTATTAGGGTATCTTTGGTCTCAAATCTCTGGATATTCCTTGCGATTGTAGATTTTCCAGGTATCGGTCTATTCGGATACAGAGCAGCAAACATGTCCGACACCTTTTGATAATTATTTCCTTGATAATACCATTTAATAATCAATACTTTGTCTTCGGTAGTGTAATTCATGGCTAATCTTTTCGATGTAGGTATGAGTTTTTAACAATAATAATAAAGCACTAAATAGATAAATTTCTGAAATGACAACTTCATTTGACAGTTATCTTTTACCTTGACTTGTGCTCATAAGTAAATACGGGGCCATAAGAAAGGAGAAATATTTAAAAAGAAATCGGCCATAACTCGTAAACGGGCTAATCAAAAATATCTGAAGTTATTCTTTTGAATGTGGGTTTTCGTGCTCTTCAATAAGCCTAAATAGAATTATTCTCTAAAATAATTAGGGAAGCCAATAATTGACCCCATTAAAATTTACATGAGATTTCCTATGTCCCGCTCGACGATGCAACACCCGGTATAGATATATACCGTATGATCAAAAAAAACCGCGTCCAGTTGGGTTGGAAGTGACGATCGATGACATTCCCCATATAATTTTACATGACATGACATTATATCAAGTTAAACTTTAAAGTTAACAATTACTACCTGGTAACAATACTTAATAAGGTAAAACCAAAAAGCCTCAAACTTTCTGTATGATTTGGTTTGTTTTTAAATTGTTTTTAATTTTTACGTATGTTATGTTCTTTAAAATCAAAGAAGCGATTGCCATACATTACTAACATCTACAGATGCATGAGCAATACATTTATTTTTATTAGATTGTATTAAAAAAGTCTCTTATATTTCTTTTAGAGGCTGTCGCTTCTTTCATTATAATTTTGGCGTTGTTAGGTCAAATTTATTCTGTGCCCTGTGTTCCATGAATGCTTGTGGAAATCGCCCTTTCTTAAATAATCTTTATGTTGTTTAATTCGAACATTTAAATAACATTTTTTTTTAAATTTTATTCTTAATAGTTATTGTGTCAAACATTGTGTTTTGACAGTTAATCTGATCAAAGGTAGAAAGTAGGTTACAAGAGATAAATAAAGAAGAAATTTTAATTTCTTACTAAAATGCAAGAATAAAAAGAGAAGGGTTTCTGAATAATAGGAGGTAGAGTATATTTTTTATTTGGACTACTTTAAAAGAGACAATTAAAAAGGCAGATTCTTTGTGAAATACCCTGACGCTTTCCAGTTTTTTTTAAATGGAGAAATATCGAAACGAAACTTTTGTTCAATTTTGAGTTTGAGGTCAGTGAGCTCAAGTCTATTGTTCAGTGTTTTCGTGATATAAAGAAAAGAAATACAGATATAAGAAAAGTATAACAAAAGCTAAAAATAGTAATTTTGTAGAGAAAAGATATTTCAAAAACTTATAACGAGGGGTATTAATGAACTTTTTGATGAGATTGCTAATATAATATTCCAGTTATAAAAATATCCTACCTAAAAACGTCTTTTTTAGTTTGATGGTTTTTCTTAGGATTAATTAATTGAAATGAAAGATAATAATTTCCACTTTGTAATTGTAACTTTTCCCAAATTTAATTTTCTAAGCCGACCTTTTGGATTAGAGAAGACTCCATCATCACCTCCGTCCGTGTTTAAATTAATAAATTTAAATACGGACCGGGTTTTTTTTTTGTTTCACTATGTAATGCTCATTATAGCTACAAACTAAATTGTGATATAAAAGTCATAACATACCATTTAATTTGTTTTTTTTTTGAGAAAATTATCATTTGGAGAATTTCGAAACACCATCTAGTGACCATTCACAGTCATTACGGTACACACTATTCTAAATTTAGAATATGTGTTCGTATAGATTCGAAAAATTCGATTATATAAACCTCCATAAAATTTACGGATTAAGTAAACAAATTGCTATTCGAGATTGTTTACTTATACTTTGGTTATTTATTTTTTCATATATTTTTGTTGCAATAGTTATAACGGTAAATGGATTAAAATTGTTGCATTGAACTGATGTATGTCGATAAATATATTGAAATTATTTGACCTATATGCTTTGGATAAGTCAAGATATTTATATGAGATAGGATTTTTCCTATTTTCAATCGGAAAGGTCTTGCTGAAAGACTTTTGCAGGTCTTATACTTTTTTGATTTTTGATTTTCACTAGAAGCAAATTCTAAATACAAAATCTTTAAAATATAGTTTTTAAGTAATTTAAAGCTGATGAAACTTTAAAGAAGTTGTATTTGCCTGATGAAATGTTGTATTTTTTAGTAGTAAATACTAATAAATACTACATCGACAACCGACAAATACTGTGATAATTTCAAATAAAAATACTCAAGAAAATCTAGTTTAGCTTCCTTTAAAATTTCATACTAATGTCTAGAAAAACGTAAGCTAACTTAAACACACCATTTCCAATAAATTCAAGCAATAGGTAGTTTTGTATAAACAAGTAAAAAAATTAAGAAATCGTTCTTTAGTCTTTTAATTATGATCTATGAAAAATTACATGTAAATAAAAAAGGGAAAAAAATCTCAAAACCACAAAAAGCAAGAATCTAGGTTTTGCTTAAGTCTTGCACTTATAGTCGGCTGTCGGCTGTGATCTTGGTCTTGATCTAACTTGGTCTTAGTCTTGACTTTTACCAATCCCGCTTATCACTTTTTTTTATGATGAGGGAAAAAAATCTTCCATAAGACACCCATAGTTGGGTAGTGCCGGATTCCTACCGGCTAAAAAAACCCTCCTCGTTCAAGTAAGCACAACGCCGGAACCGCTTACGCATTACTTCGACGTGGGGGCTGTCTACGCCATGTGGCGTTGTTTCTCTTCTTTTTTACTTAGTATATTATTTATGCATTTGTTTACTGTTTCCCATAATAATTCACCTCCCTCAAGGCTTCTCATCAAGTTCGTTTCAGTGAAAACTAGTCCACTCTCCTTAAAATTATCTCTCTCATCGTTCCATTTGGCACAATAGAATACATGTTCAACATCGTCTATTTCGCCACAAAATAAACATGACTCAGAGCTTGCCCGCCGCATCTTATAGAGGTATTTTCGGAAACACCCGTCCAGACATCATTTGTCAGGTGGTATCCCACTTCACCATATGGTCTGTCAATTCATTTTTCGATGTTGGGTATAAGTCTCCAGGTCCATCTTCCATACTTTCCTTTACTGATCCTGCCACTTCTCCATCACAGTTTTCCTGGCTATTTGTTTGAGCTCTCCCTTGTATCTATCTGCTCGTTTATGAGCTAATAAGTGGATGGGAGGGATGCCCGCAATGACACCAATTGCCTCAGTAGATACCGTTCTGTAAGCGCTACAAACTCTAATACATAATTTGCGCTGCAGAGCTGTTATCTTTCGCTTTGTTTTTATTTTGTCCATTGCCTTACACCATACCGGAGCTGCATATAACAATTGGGAATGTATTACGCTAACAAGAATTCTACGCTTTGTTGACCTAGGGCCCCCTATGTTCGGCATTAGTTTTGATAATGCAGCTAGCAATTATTTGTCTGGGTAAATTACCCAGTCTGGGTAACATGTTCACAGAATGTTGTTTTACTATCTAACCAGACTCCGAGGTATTTTACAGAATTCTTAGGTACGATCAATGTTCCCTCAACATCAAAAAGGACTGGCGCCAGTTTTCGTTTGGTGGTTAGAATTACCGCCTCTGTCTTTTGTGGCGCTAGCTGTAGATCCTTTTGTGCCGTCTATTTAGAAATTCTCAAGAGGCCGGTGTTAGCTTTATTCATAAGTATTTCTTCGCTATCAGCAATCACTACCATGGCTACATCATCCGCGAAGCCAATGAGAGTAATACCCTCTTGCATATCCAATTTCAACAGGGAATTGTACAAAATATTCCACAATGTGGGACCAAGAATAAATCCCTGCGGAATTCCGGAATTTATTCTTACCAATTTCGTTCTCTCTTCAGTTTCCAATAAGATTTTTCTCTCGGACAGATAAGAACTTATTATATTTATTAAGCTATTTTTAATGCCCCTCTCTCTCAATTCTTCCAAGATTAGGTGCCATGACGCGCTATTAAAAGCATTCCTAACATCCAGTGTTCTCAGTGCACACAACCTGCGGTTTCCATGACTAAATGCTGCTGCTTTTTTAGTTAAATTAATACCCTGGATAACTGCATCTACCGTTTGGCGTCCTTTTCTAAATCCGAATTGTCTGTCGCACAGTCCACCAGTTCTCTCCACTTCGCTGTTCAATCTTCCCAGTATTAGGTGTTCAAATATCTTCCCTTTAACGTCCAGGAGGCTGAGGAGCCTGTATGCAGTTGGTTCGCCTATATTTTTATTTTGTTTTAGGATTAACAATAACGTTGCAACTTTCCACTGAGTCGGAAAGCAGTTTGACCCGGCAAGTTGGTTATACACTGACAACACATAATCTGGCTTCACGTTGGCCATTTGTTTAATAACTTCTGGAGGAATACCAGCAAGCCCTGGTGCTTTATTATTATTTAACCTATCACAAGCCATTAATAGTTCATCCTTTGTAAAACATTCAAACTTATCTATATCACAGCACTTAAATATCACAGATTTGTGGTTAGGGAACAGATATTTTACCACTTTCTCCATTGCTATCATGGAGAGATTTGGTTGAGGTGGAAAGCCGATCATCCTCTTCATAACAATTTTATATCCATTCCCAAATATATCACAGTCAACTTCATCACAGAGCTTTTTCCAGCATTTTCTTTTGGCAGTCTTTATTTCATCACGCAGTTTTTTTTACTCTCCTTATAAATATTTAATAGATTCCTCCTCTTCTTATAATATTGCAAAATTGCGGCATTCTTTCCGCAATTTTGCAATATTATCGTTTCACCAGTATACTGGCCGATGTTCCTCAGGAGCCCGTTTTTTTAGCATTACTTTCTTGCATATATTACTCAATATTTTAGAGAAATTAGCGGCGGTACTACTGTTTTTATTACACTCCTCTTGTTCAATTGCTTTAATTAATTTCTCGGGCTGCAATTTATTTACCTGTCAACCCTTAGAATATTTTTTTAGTGTTGTATCGCTTATCACCTAGATACGTCTGAGCCTTGTCTGAGCGAAACGTGTGTAAACTATCAACATTAAAGACAATGCCAGTCCAAGATGATATTTTTTTTATAATTTAAATAATGTTCGATTATATTATTAAAGTATTATTATTGATTTTTAAGTTGTGTCGTGGAAAAATATTTGCTATATTTTTTGCCTAGTATAATATCTAATCCAAATTTGAATACTGGCAAATGTTTAAATTAGAGTTAATTTTTTTCAAGGCTTAATCAGTTTATAAAATTAGCTTTGAATTAGAATACATGTTGTAATACTTAATGTTTTGTTATGGTAATATAAAATTATAAAAAAATTAATTGAAATTTAAATAATACTGGTACTTGTTCCTTTCCGTCGTTAATAATATTTACCTACTTTCTTTACTTTTCTTACTTCAAATCTTTCATATGGATTTATCTATGAAACACCTAAATGGAATTAAAATAATTGCGTAGAAGCCATTATTATACAGGGTGTTCCTTAATGACATGCTAATATTTAAAGGGTTGATTCTTGGACATATTCTAAGAGAAAAACTTCATATGAATGTATGTCCTAAACATCTTAATTTCTGAGTTACAGGGATATCTTTATGAAACTTAATACACTTCTTCTATGCATCAAAATACCTTTTTTGGTATACAAAGAATTTATTTATTTCAACCAGTGCCGTTCATACGGGTTTTACATTGAATATTTTTGGAGAAAAAAGTGGTACACCATTGACTTCTCTTAAAATAAAATTCTTCAAAATCTGGAAGGAAATTAAGAAATAAAACATTTTTTTTGTTAATCAAAATATGCATTTTGATGCATGGAAGATGTGTATCAAATGTATGTAACATTACAAATATTTAAAAAAATATAAAAAATTTACCACCCTGTATCTGAAAAGTTAAGATGTTTAGGACATAATATATTTATATGAAGTTTTTTTCTTAGAATAGGTCCAAGAATCACCTCCTTAAATATTACCATGTCATTAAGGAACAACCTGTATATTTTTTCTTAAAACATATAGTAAATAAAACATATTATTTCTAGGATATGATCTAGATTATACATAGATATAGTCTGCCCAGCGAAAGAATTATGAGTTTAGTGGCAACTTACTGTCATTATAATTCATTATTAATTATCCTTCCTTTAATTTTTTAAATGCCTATGTATCTAAATTATACCAGTATGATTAGTATATATTCTCTCTTATAATATAATGCTACGACTAAAATCATGTATATTTTTGTTTCTGAGAAAGGATTATAGTTAAATAGACCTATAGTTTAGTCCCACATTTTAAAAACAACAAAATAAGAGATAAATAACATCAAAATTATGTCTGTCATCTTTGATACTTTAACAGTTTCTTTTAATAGAAAATAGATACATTTTTTTTACGATTTTCTAGTTTAAATCTCAAATTGTACTGCTTATAGTTGGTGCATACCTTTTTGTAAATGTTGCATGCAGTGAAAATAGTTCGTTATTAGTTCTGTTATAGAATTATGTTATACTTCTATCATCCATACACTTTTTTTTAAGTTTAAGTTTAGCAAGAAATTTGGCATTAAAGTAAACAACCAAAAAGCCATATGCTTTGATAATGTTATTTATTTATTTTTCTTTTTAGCGAGACCTCAATTGCCAGCGCAAGGGCATCTGTCATGATATACGACGATGTCAACAAGAAGTGGATACCATCTGGAACGTCTTCTGGACTGTCGAAGGTACACATCTATCAGCATCAAGTGCACCAGACGTTTAGGGTGGTCGGAAGAAAACTTCAAGACCATGAGGTATATATTTAATAAGTATTAATATCTAATTTCAATCTTTCATGGATTAAATCTTCATTCAGAACTTCGCAATTAGTGCAACAAAGTGGTTTAATTTGTTCCAATTACACTTTATACTTTTTAGTTTACGATCATTCACAATGTGTAAAAAACACAATTACAAGTAATAGAATATCCTAGCAATAAACAACTGATTACCGCAATATACTGACTACGACTATACTGACGATACAACTGATTACCGCAAGCTAGGTAGTCAGATGCATCCATAGAGAAAGCCTAATATTTAGCATATAAAACAATAAACTTTTGATTTCTAACCACATTTTCTCTTGAAAGATGATAATCAAAGGCCAAAATGACATTCGTCGCAAATTTTGACGTATAATTCGCGGAAAAGTTAAAAGTTTGTTAACTTTTTCCACTAATTGAAAATGCCTACTACTAATTTTGACTTTCTGAAAGCTTACATTCAAATTAGAGGAACAAACTTCTACGCAAATCGAAACCACTAATTGCGAGGTTCTGAATGAAGCTTAATCATTCAAAACGTCAAAATTAGTGGTAGTAATTTTCACTTTGTAAAAAAAGTAAACACACTTAACTTTTTTCACTAATTATACTTCAGAATTTGCATTGAGTCATGTCATTTTGGCCTTTGATTATCATTCGTCAAGAGAAATTATGGTTGTTAGAAATAAAAAGTTTATTGTTTTATAACCTAATTATTATTAGGTTTTCTCTATAGATACAACTGACTTACTGCAAGCTGTTGCTAGGATATTCTATTACTTTTAATTGTATTTTTTAGACATTGTGAATGATTGTAACCTCTTAAGTATAAAGTATAATCGAAACCACTAATTTATTCCACTAATTTCGAGATTCTGAATGAGGTCAGGAATTAGTCAAATCAAATAAATTCCTTACCTCCTAACCTCCTTTCGAAAATTTAGTGTAGATTTGCATTGTAGTAGTCTTGCTGATAAAAATCACTCATAAAATAGCGAAAAGAGAGATTGGCTGTTCATGTGAACATCATACTTAACACACTTGATCAGAATCTTGTACTTAAGTACAGTGAATTTAAGACCATGAAACCATATGAAAATAATTTGTAACATTTATTTTATTCTAATATTATTTCCTCATTTTGTAGGGATTATATAGATGTTTGACAATATTTTTTTTAATTTCCAGGTAGTTATCAACTGTGCTATATTAAAAGGACTGAAATACAATCAAGCTACAACCACGTTCCACCAATGGAGAGACAATAAACAAGTTTACGGGCTCAATTTTAGTTCCAAAGAAGATGCAGACTGTTTCGCCAGAGCCATGTTTCATTCTTTGGAGGTAGGTTGCTGTAGGGTGTAAAATTTTATTGTCAACATACATTAGTTTTCGTCTACAAATCAGAGATGTATCTGGCGATGTATAATATATTAAACTTATATATTGTCATGTATCTTAAAATTACAGCCACAAGTGGCCCTATCATAATTCGCAGATGACTGCAAACCTCTTACAACTTCTAGTTAGTAACCTAAAACATCGTAAAAATATTTGTTATATCGTAAAAATATTGTTTATAAAAATAAAGGTAAGTTGAGGCAAAGTTTGTCCAACGAGGCCAGGGACAATTTTGATAGACGTCATTCCAAAAATTGCAGGAAATTAATTTAATCGTGAATTAAAATGACAGAAACGGCTGTCATCTGTCATGGATTCTCTCATTGGACCAATCGTAACCAAACTATAAAGGATGATTCACAGTACACCGGACCGTGCCCGAGCCGGGCACGTTCCGTGAAGTAGACACCGAGCCACGTCCAATCCTTCTGTACATGCAACACCGAGTTGATAACGGGGTTCGTATTAGTTTCGAGTATATTAGAAAACACAGTCCCATAGACACACGAAGATTTAAAACGAACAATGCCAAAGTTCTCGCAATTGGAAATGGTACCAATTGCAGTTGATGAATAAAGAACAACACCTGCAGGGGAAACACCTGCTCAAAGGAAAATATGAAGGACCTATCTTCTTCATTACATCCTTTCATTGTCCAGTTTTACGCCTGTCGTCAAATACTGCTGTAAGATTCACTAATACTTACTACAGACATGATAAAAAGTGTACTTTGTTTATATCATGACTGCAGATTGCAGTCGGGGCACCAGGAAAAGTACATTCATGCTTTCCGCAACGTGGCGGGAACGGAGCGGATCCGAGAAAAAAATGTACGCCGACATTTCTGGGACGGGGCACGGACGAGTTCCGACGAAGCTCGGATCGTGCTCGGCCTGGCATGAATGTATATGTGTAAAGAACACTTGACAATGTTTGGCCGTGTCTTCACCGACGCACGGCTCGGACCCGTTACGGTGTAGCGTGAAGCATCCTCAAAGCGGTGTCTTTGGGTAGTGTTGGGTGTTGGGTAAAAAAATCTGTCCAGCGAAAGAATTCATGATAGTAACAGTTGTTGTCTGTCACAAGTAAATTCTATTTTTAGTAGTTTTTTGGATCTCGACCGTATAAAAATTAGCCACCCTTTTTACTCCAAGTGTGATTATACTCCAATCCGCCGATATACTGGGTGCGTCTCAAAAGTGGCTCACCCCTATAACTTTTTTATTTTTTTCAGATAAAAAAACGAGATTTGGTATGATAGTGTTTATATGATGACACAAATTAGGATCGATTGACGTATTCAATTGTTTTCCAAACCAAACTTTTGATTTTTAAATAGCACCGTCGGTATTTTTTACTTTATTTGATAGAAAATGACACTCTGAATAGAATGACAATATCATATGTCAACTTTTGACATATGCGCTCAAAAACAAATTGTATTTTAAATTTCAATCTAGGGTGCCATGGGTGTGTTAAAAACACTAATTTTTAATCAAGGATCCTTGGAAAAATAGATTTGATCGTTTAATGTTTTTATTATTATCTTGTCCTGGCCGGTTAAAAGATGCCAAATCGTATTTTCAATCATATCGTCTCAATTTTTTCAAATGGAACAAGGGTGGCTCATTAGCATATTTGGAAAAAGTATTTTTTTACGAATAATTTGATATCACACACGTGGTATTTCGAGTCAAATTGTCGTTATGAACCGCATGTTACAATTTCGAATAAACCATAAGCGAAAATATCAAAAGTTGACATATGATATGTCATTCTATTCAGAGTGTCATTTTCTATCAAATACAGTAAAAAAATACCCAGGGTACCATTTCAAAATCAAAAGTTGTAGTAATTTCCGGTGAAACCGGAAGTGACCGAAAACAATTGAATATGTCAATCAATCCTAATTTATGTTATATACTGACATACCAAATCTCGGGGTGAGCCATTTTTGAAACGCACCCGGTATAGATATTTGATATATTGGTAATAGTCTTTTTAATCGTCGCAACTTTCGATTGCTTGTTTTAAAATCGTCCGTCTGTGAATATACCACTCAACAAAATTGAGAGAAATCCCTAAAATTAGTTTTTCAGAACGATGAAACAATAATCCAAAATAATAAGTTTATCATTTAATTACAATTACTTTATAGGTCAGTTAATATTTAATCAATTTATGTATAAAATAGCATGTATATATACATACTTTTACATTAAATTTCAGACGAAAGATAACATTTTCATTACAAACTGTCCGACATGTAAATCTAATAATTCCAAATTATTAACGTATTTTATTTATCAACTATGCATATGCCAACATTTAGTTGCATCGTATTTTAAAATGGGACCCTTTTCGAGAATAAATATCAATAAAATTTCGCTAGTAAACAATGTGTGAATAAATATAACTTAGATATGTATACACCAACATTTTAAGTAATTAATTTGTTAAATCGTCCTATTGCTGCCAAAAGTCACTAACTAACATTTTTCCGAACAACCAAATTCAATCACTAACTATGTTTTGAAGCGGAGAATCGATTGCAAAAGTCATTACCTACGATTTCTGTCTATTTATGTTTTATTTTATTACCGAATAGTTACTAACTATAACATCTTTATGCAATGCAATTCATTTTTAGACGCATTTTTCTCGGAAGTAATAAAAAGTAAGTTAGTGACTTTTGGCAGAAATGGGACGAAATAATAATTAGGTTCAGTTTGAGGTTTATTAAGAATTTATTACGCTGTACTGTTCGGGTCGCTCTCAAGGGTCGGGTAAAGCGGGTGTGTAGCCGAAGGAAATATATATTATATTTCAGAAATCTGTCTAAGGCTTAGCCCGATCCTGTCGTGTTAAGCCACACCCAAAATTCCATTTTGATTAAGGTTTGCAGAGCTTCAATATTTGCCATAAAATAGCGAGCAATTTGTTACAAAACCATATAAATTGTAATCACAAAACTTCAATTTATTTCCGTATTTAACAGAATTTTAAATTGTCTTTATTTTCGAGAAAATTTAAACCAAACAAGGAATATTTTGTTGATGTTTGACCAAATTTTTAAAAATAAAGAAGTTTTCTAAAATTATGCTACAATAGGGATGTAGTATAATCCTTTACCTTTAATTTCCTTTTTCATTTCTGTAAAAATACCTAGCCAGTTTTACATAAAACGTTAAATGCCGAACGCTTATTTTGCTACTTTTTCGGACTAGTGAAATTGACTCTTAAGCTCTGAAATTTATAAGAATCGTTTTATTTTTAACTGTATTTTCAACTAAAATAAGCGTTTTTTTAATAAATAACGCACAACATAAAAAATAATCGTCCTTACTCCACTATGATAAGCCTTTTCTTAAACAAAATGTGATTGGTGATAAGTATAAAAAATATGTCAATTATTTTTTGTTGCTAATTAACAAGACCTATAATTTATAATGACATTCCTGTTGTTATCAGAAGGCAACAACATAACAATGCAAAAAGCCATTAATTTAATTGTTTATTTCCCATTATTATATATTTTTTAGTATTCCAAGCTAGTAGGACTTAGTTGTTCTGAGATCGATGACAACACAGTGTTTGTTTAACATTCTTTAGTGCCTTCTGAATAAAGTAGTTTTTTAGTAAGGTATTATCTGTGGTGGTATTAAATTTTTCTTTGTCATTTGATTAAAAATTCATTCATGCATCAATAATTTGCAATTTTTCTTTAATTTTGAATGAACTTAAGTTCAGTCTCTTAAAGGGGAATGAAGTTTAATTAAAAATGGCGATATTTCAAAAATTTCCCGATATACTGGGTGATCTGAATTTTATTTGGGAAACTTCGCCAGCATATTCTGCTAATAAAAATATGTAAAAATGTTCGTATAAATGTATGTCCTAAAATGCTTAGTTTAGGAAATACAGGGTGTAGAAGTTTCATTTTTATTTCGATTTTTTCCAAATCATTTCAAAACTAGTGTAAATATTGGAATGAAAATTGGTGTTTGGGTGTTTTTGACATGAAAATTTTATTTCAACATCAATCTGATCCTACTTGTAGGGGGCGCCGCGCCACCTCCATATTTTTAACTGGTTTGAAGAGCAATAATTTTTCATCCGTACTTGTATGAGTACTACTAGTCATATTGACACTGAAATCAAATTTCTCATGTCAAAAAAAAACAATTTTCCAGACCAATTTTCATCCAAATATTTATTTTATTCTACACCCTGTATCTCCGAAACGAAGTATTTTAAGACATAAATTTATATGAATTTTTTGGCCTATTGTTATCAGGTAAATATCAAAATCCATTATTTAGACTGCACTTATAACAGAATAATATTCCCATGACAACAGTACAGTAAATACCAAATTAAAAAAATACAAAAAACAATACCTACAGTAAATAATAAAAAAGAACACTTAACAACGAGACTTAAGGCCGAAATTTCTCGAATACAATCCGGACGACCCTGTATATTATGACATAATGTTGGAATGCTGTAGATCGCCCTGTATATCAAATAAAATCTTTTTATGTTTCTATTTTAGTTAATTACAGAATATTTAATGATCTTTATTCCAGGTACTTAGCAACATTGTTCGCCAACCGCAACAGCCATCCCAATACGCACCTCCGTTGGTTCAACAAGTACAAGTTCCCCAACAGCCTCCTCCCGTCCCAGCCCACCAGTCTCAACCCCCCCAACCTCCCCAAATGGTCCAACAGCCGCCCGCACCTCCGCAACCTCCAGTTCCTCCTCATGGGATTCCCCAACATATGGGCCATCCACCCCATCAACAGTACGACGAAGACATGGGTTACAGAACGATGACCAGGGAAGACGTCGCCATGATCCAAGTAAGGATATGTTAATTGCAATCTTCTGTGAGTATCGCTATTTCAATCTTCTTCAGGCGTCTCTCTTCTCAGCGGATATTAGCGATAACTACAATGAGTGCTTCTCTTTCTACTGTTCTGACGTGTGTTTGCACATTCATTCATGTCCAATCCCGTATGTTTCTCATCCACCACGTCTTCTGCCTGGAACTCGCTTTGCCTCCATTTTACTTTTGATAAGATGTAACATATGGCATTTGCCGTTCCTGAGAATATGGCCAAAGTATGCGGGTTTCCTTTTGTATAAAATATTTAGAAGCTTGTTGGTTCATTCATGAGCTCCGTCCAAGATATCTTCAGCATCCGACGAAATAACCACATTTTAGATCTTCTTCATTGTAGTCACTTTCAGGGTCCAGGATTCCATTCTATATGAGAGCACAGAATAAGTATCCCTGATCATACGATATCGGGTGTTCAATGTTAGAAATTACAAAAGAATTGTTTCATTTTGAGGTATGTGCTACGGGCCTGCTCTATCCTAGCTTTAACCTCTACATCCTGATGCAAATCCTGAGTGATCCAACCTCCAAACAATTAACTAATTATAACAATTAATAAACTTATTTCGATTCTTAGAGAAATTAATTAATGAAAATAATTATAATAAATAATAATTAATTAACAGAATAATAGCTTTAATCAGTTAAACCTATTATTCTGCAGTACAAGTACCATGTGGGGGGGGGCTAGGGCTTTTGTTTTTTAAAAAATGAAGAACAATAATATTAAAAAATACACATATTTTTTTAATAAAACATTTACATGAATTTCTCTATCAATAAATTTGATAGACTTGATTATGGGTTTTTAGGATGGGTAGGTTATGGGTTTTTAGGATGTTAATTTCGTATTAATACCGAATATTTATCAGTTGTCCTACTCTAAACAAGAAAATACCGTATGATTGAAAAAAACGGCATCCAGTTAGCTTGGAAATTATCGATGATATTCCCCGTATATTTTTACAATTAAAATGACAGCGATCTTCATTTCATAGCCATGACTCATGCCTTTTTTTCTATCATATGGTACTTTTTATCTATACCAACATATTATTGTTTTAGGAACGAAGGATATCGGCCGCGTTGATGTCACCCCAACCGACCTCGCCTATGACGCCCCAAAACAACGTCCCGGCGCCGCCTGCCATGCCTATGGGCGCGCATAGCCCCGTATCACCACCCCAAGCTGCGCATAGCGGCCACACGCGAACGGTCAGCGCACCTCCCGCACCACCGCTCCCTCCCGGCCCACCGGCGCCGGCGCCGTCGTCATCGAGTACCGTCACAAACGTCGCGCCGCCTCCTCCCGCGCCGCCCCCGATGAACATATCCAGGAGTCAAAGTAGTGATGGTGGAGAGGTCAATTCGTTAGCGGCTCAGTTACAGAACGCCAGGCTTAAGAGGAACAACAAGGTAATTAAGAGCAAACAATATGATAATGAAATTTCACTTCTTTAGGGTTAATGATCTACCGGGTGGTGCATCGTCGTTGGAAATATGGCATGTATATTCAGCATACGCAGTCCCTTATAAAATCTATACACTATTATATACTAATTACACTATTTGATTTATCTCAACAAAAATGCTTTGTCGAGTTGGTTTTTGTTTTCGGCAATAAAGTCCCACATCAGTCAACAATTTCTCGTTGGTATGGAGAATTTAAACGTGGATTGATTGGTCTTAGCGTTGATACGAGAACAGATCTACCAACAACGGTAGGCACTCAGGAAAACGTCGATGCTGTACGTAAGCTGATCCAAGAAGATCCACATGTCACATATCCTGAAACTGAAGCGTCATTGGACATTTCAAAGACCTCAATTCAAAAAATTTTACATGAAGAATTATCTATAAAAAATTAATTTTTCGCTAGATAGCGCATTCACAGAAGAACAGAAAGCAATTCGAGTCAATTGGTGTCAAAAAAACTCTACACCGGTTTAACGCAGGGAACTCAAAAAATATGTACAGTATTGTCAGAGGTGACGAATACTGTATTTACTCTTCTGAAATCGAAAATAAACGTTAATCGGCTGTTTGAGAATTCCGATATAAACCAAAACCGACGAAAGATATTCCTGAAGTGTTTCCAAGAATGGTGGTATATTTGTCCTAAATGGGTATGTGTAGCAACAATTCTCCTCTGCAAAATCAAAGAACTGTTACTGATTGGTACATATCTGTTTGTTTGCTAATTGCTGAGTTTCGAAAACCCAACCCTCAACGTCGAATGATCCTCGACAAAGGCAATGCAAGTTCCCACACAGCTCGAAAAACAATTTTATTGAAGTTTTAAAGCAAGAAAACATCGAATTATTGGATCATCCTCCATACAGTCCTGACCTAAGACCTAACGAATTTTTTTTCCTTTTCCAAAAATTAAGATTAAATTACGTGGTCAAAGATTCCAGTCCCCACAAGATGCAGTCAGCGCCTTCAAAAACGCAATTTTGAAGGTACCAACAATCTAGTGGAATAACTGCTTTATTTTTTCAAAATTGGTTCCAATCGATGCGAAAATGTATTTCTCTTCGTGGAAAATACTTCGAAAAACAATAGTGTTTAAAAGTTATCTACTTTTTTTGGGACCTCTATATGGAAAATATAAAAAACAACCCTCCTATTTTTATTTTATACATTTTGTATGAACAATAAATACAGTTCAATGCACATCAAGTTCTTGAGTTGCGATACTTTCTTAATCTTAAAATTGGACATGGTCATATAATACTTTGATTAATTACTTAAGTTATAAAAATATTTAGAATCCTATAGGATGTAAATTCAAAATTAATTGGTGAGTTTTTGAGATAACCATTCTTAATATGACAGTAATGGTACATCTGTTATGTATTTCACGATTTATTTTGTTTGTATTTTTTATTCACCAAAATTATGTCAATTTTCATAAAATGTTGTTTTTTAAATTACAGAATACTGTACAACCTACAGAAAATAGTGGTTCTTCAACAAGCAGTGGCGGCAGTAGTAATTATGGTACTTTAGGCAGAGGAGGCGGAGGAAGTATGGCATCTATGATGGATGAAATGGCAAAAACTTTAGCAAGGAGAAGAGCAGCTGTAAGTAGAAGTATCTTTAAATAAAAACGTATTTGCAATATTATTACAGAACTCGTAGGAAGTAGAAATTGGTAGATAGATATAAAAAAGCTAACTGCAGTGATACCCACTCATGGTCAAAGAGAACAAGGTATGATCAATAGCGGCTCCAATTTCGTTAAGTTTGCGCATACCACCTGTGACGTCATACGCCATACAAAAAAATATCCATATTGTTCAATTGTCAATAATAAAAAACCTAAAATAGGGAAGAATTAGAACATAACCCCAAAAGTTATGTCAAATCATCGAGCTTGACATTTGAAAAATTATTTTCACATTTATTGTGTCATCTGTTTGACAATTTGAAATTGGCGCGCGGAGGTTTCCGACCAATGGTGCTGTTTATAACCTGTGACATAGTGACCATCACCACTCATGGTACAAAGAAGACAAGGTAACACCTGCGTAATATCATACCTTGTATTCTTTGTATCATGATACCCTCTGTACTAAGAGCTCCTTAAAGTTTGGTATTGCAAATTTTCACTCTAATCTTTTTTTTATAAAATGTGCGAACAGTATAAAGCAGATTTTAAGAATAATTTTTGTGGATAGGGTGATTTAAATATAATTTTCCACTAAAGTTGTAGTTTTACAAAACGAATTTTACCATAATGAATGCTGTATAGTTTTATTCACGGTAAATTTACTATAAAATGCCTTTTCTTTTTGCCTATAACTTTTTATATAATATAAATATAAAAATATAAATAGTTTTGGACTTTGGATAATAATAAGGCTATTTATTGAACATAGGTGGAGAAGAAAGTACCGGATAAGGAAGAGGAAGATAAAAAAGTGGCCATGTGGGAAAAGACCAACACGCTGCCGGGCAACACTTCCAAATTCAATTCGGAATCGCCTAAAAGTAGCAGGAAACGTTTCGGCTCCGCCTCCGAAGAAACGATCTTGAAAGTAAACGGCCTGTCAGAAGTGGCGCTCTCTATAGGACCTACGGAACTAGAAGCTCTTAAAGGCGAAATAGTTAAAGAAATGAAAAAGGAAATTTCTAAAATGAAACAGGATATTATAGATGGTGAGTACAAAATAAGATGTGCAGACACAGACATGGCCTTTCTAAATCAATGGTATGGGTTTTAGCATGTCAGATAATCATACATGCAGATATCCTCAAATTCAAACGTCTTGAAGAGACACAAAAGTGGGGTTACATTTACTTTTTGCGGTATTGCCAGATTTTCGAATAAAAGTTTAAAACTAAACAAGAAAGGTTTTCGAATAGTTTTGCAACAAGGGTTAAACAAGTAATATAGTACCATATGATGGAAAAAAACGGCGTCAAAGGCGGTTGGGGAGCGGCGATTGATTATAATTTTGGATAGGGTTAATCTCTAGACACGCCGTTTATTTTTAAATTAACACTAATTATAGAGAGATTATAAAAGGATAGAATGTTTCCAGACACACAAATCCATTTCCAAAAAAACATTTTTCTCGAATTTTAAACTAACACCATTTAAAAATCATTTTTACTCAATATAAAAATAAACAACAACCGTCTTAAGGCTAACTGGCAGTAAGTGCCATTAAGAAATAAAAGAGAGTAGCCAAGTAATGACGTCTAGGGCTTGACCTTGCCAAAATTATCATCGTCATGCTCTAGCTGTTATTGGCCCCATTTTTTTTTCGATCATATGGTGGTATAAATTAGATATTTTACACTCCGCTTAATTAAATTTTTATTTCTGCCCCGCTAATCCTTAATTTTACCGGGCAACGGCCCAGATACGTTGAAACACCGGTTACCGTTATGTTTTTCTCAATATACAGGGTGATTCAAACATATTTTCAAACGGGGCAAAGGCACAGCTAAAGCTGTCTTAACCGTCTCATGCATCCGAAATCCGATGGTACGACATCCGAAATTTGAAGTTATCCTGTGAAATAAAAAAAGCCTGTCACATATATCCGAAAGTTTGTTCCGAAATTTGACAGTTTTGACATTTAGACCTGTCATTCCTATCAACAGTATCAACATTAATTTTTGGTTATGGCAGAAACAATCCTTGGAGAAACACTTATAAAAATAACTTCCTCGGCAAATATCCCGAAATTGCCCACTTCCCACTAAACTTGTTTTTAAAAAGCAATGTTTTCAAAAAAAGTGAGGTTAAAAAAACACGATATCGTACAAGAGTTAAACAAAATTTAACTCTGAGTTAAACAAAATTTAACTCTGTCGGACGATTAGTTAAAAATATCGGATAAAAATTGGTGTCAAAATATTTCGACCCATAGGAGCACATCGGATCCAATCGTCGTGTCATCGGATTTCGGATGCATGAGACTCCAGCTTAAGTCTTGTTTCATTTAAGATTCGTATAAATAATCTAGATTTGGTGTTTTTTAAATATGTTGGTATGAGTAAAAACAGGAGATATTAACATTTTCAAAATATACGCATTACATTTTTTTATTGCTAAGACTTAGAACAAGCTCTAATTTAGTTTATTTTGTTTCAGCAATCAAATCAGAACTGAATAGAAGGTAATTAACTTACCGGAAACAAAATCATTTAATCTGCCGTTTTTTGTATAGTTTTTACACTTTGCGTCGAATAATGTATAAGTATTAAATCAAGTCATCAAAAGAAAAACATTGGTAGCATAACGATTCATCCATGTGTATGTTAACCTATCTCGTGTAAATTAATACCTAATTGTAAGGAATTTTTTTATATGACAAAAATTACGTTGTATGTAAAAGTGAGCTGAACACATGTCATTTCAAATGTTACACATGGTAATGCGATTTAAGATAAGTTAACAATAATATTTATTTAACTTAAGTTATTTTAGATAATTTTAGTATAATGTCTTTTAAGTGATTCCTATATTACGTGGTTACATAAAGCAGCAAAATTTAATTTTTTATCAAGGTTTTCAAACAAAATGTGGTATTTTCTTGGGAGTTCTTAGTTATCAATAGGTATTTATTGGTGACACTTTATATCAAATTATAAAAATAAAATCTCTAAAGATAAAAAAAGATACTTAAATCTCATAAATTGTCGTTACAAGGTAACTTGACGCCTTTTTGAACATACGGTACAAGAGAAAGTTCTAGGATTTTTATAATTTCTGTTCAAATTTGTCTTACAACAGGTTTTGAAAGATTGTGCTACCACCAAAATCCTATTCTCCATAAATGAAACTCTTCTGTTTTTCAATATTATTTTAAATAGTAAAGAAACTGCATGTAGAAATACTTATCTCCCATAGATCATACGTATATTTTAATTTCATAAATCTCTCTTCCATAATTGACAAACATGAAAATTACAATATTTATATTTATGTAACCGCGTTACGCTCTGTATATATTTTATTAGTTTGAAGGACTTCCATTTTATTTTTGCCTAATTTACCAAATAACCCTTATATTTAATGATATTTTAAAGAGAACTGACAGCAGTAGTATTTATTTTTGAGAGTTTAAATACGATTTTTGTAGGACCAGATCCAAAATGTACGACTTATTTGGTACTGCTTCTACATTAAGCAATATATTAGCTTGATTTTTTTTTGTTGACGAAAAAAAAGGAAGAATATAGAGGCGTATATATTACTCTTGATATTTCCTACCTTCCCAAATTAGATGCTTTTCTAGTTAGCAAAAGCATATGGTACATCGACTTGTTGCCTCACGCGTATATATGTATATTTTTCATTTATAGAAAGGCCTCACTTTATTCTCCAGGGTATACTTATATTTTTTTGTCAAACAAAATTATTTTTAAATTAAAATTAATATTATACATAGAGTGCCAAAAAGTTTTCAAAAAAGCGATTGTTTTATTGTTGAGTTTTTAATCAAAGTTTATGCATAATTTCTTCAGCATACCCAATAACAGAACAAATATTTTGGTATTTGTTATGTGATAACTGATGATGGCAAATTGCACAAATCCTTTTAAATCTTTGTAAAAAGTGGGGTTTAATGACAAAATATCGAAAAAGGATCTAACGGAACATGCCAGATTTTATAAATGTACAGGGGCTTTCAAAAAATATCAGTTATTTGTGTTTATCATTTTCGCTAGATTTTCAAAAAATCTATTTAAGACAAAGTAAATGGAACAAGAATAATGCTTAATACAAGTTTTTTTCTTGCAGATGTGTAAAATCAACGTTTGTCAGATCGAAGGTTCCAGCAAAGTCGACCTGATGATGGGAATAAATCCCCGAAACCGGTCGTCGGATGGCTGTTTCCTTCGGTCTGATGAACTTAATGCAGATATTAGCACACTTGTAGGGATTAAGGCCTTTTTAGTTTTCTGTGTACTATTTTTATTTTATATAGAACTCTACTTTGTGCTTTTAGCTCCATTTATGGTTTCATATATATGAAGCAAGCTTGTTACTTTAAATGTTTTTTTTTAATTTCAGTTTTCTAAGCTTTTTAATTTCAGTTTTCAAAAATTGATAGTTTGGAAATTAACATTTTTAGTTTTTTATAATATATTGTGGACAGTAAAACAAAATTACTGTCTTTATTAATTATTTTTAATATGCTTTGTCTTATGTCAATCATAGGAAAAAGTACAATTTTTGAAAAATAATCGAAAAACCGATATTTTTAGAATGTTCCTGTATGTTTAAGATACTTGGTCCATATACAAAAGAATGAAATTCTAAACAACTTTTCTGTTTAACATTTTTCGTTATTTTGCCACCTAACCCTATTTTTTGCACATATTTAGAAGATATTTTTTTTTATTGTTTCAAAATAATTCAATAATAAAAAAATTACCATTTATTGCGAACTTCTTTGCACACCCTTTAGTGATGAATTACAATGAGATTACGGATTTTTAATTTATATAGTTTAATAAAATAATGATAATTATATTATTAATAAATTATAGTGTAGAATTGGGATTCATTTAGCAATCTGATGGCGTTTCGGATTATTAGATTTCATACTCTATAATTCAAAACTAACAATTTTGGATATCAATAATATAATTTTCGTTGGATCTTTCTGTATTACAGCAAAAAAAGACCTACCTAACCAACTACAATAGAATAAACAGTTTTCTTCGAATCTAGCTGCATGCAGCTCTATGTTGCGTTTCAGTCGTTTTCTGATATGTTAAGAGTATTGTCCGTTAACAAGTATTTTATGGTCTGGTTCATATACGTAACTTAAATTTTTTAGGGAGGCTATCATGACCCCCTTTAATACAATCTTTGTAAATTCATCCACATGATGCACTATACATTGACATTTTTTGTATCATTCGATAGTGGTTATCTATAATCTATGTATATTCTGTAATTTCATTGTAATTTATTATAGATGTTATTTAATAGTCCCATCTATGGTTTGTATTATTATAGATTATTTGTTAATAATATATTCTATATACAAAGCTCAACTTCTAGGTTGTGACCAGAAAATATAAAATCAAAATTTTATATTTAGCAGGAAACATTATGAAAAATAAAAATATGAAATATTGTGGGAAAATGTTTCTTCAATTATTTCATATCAAAATTTGAGTTAGTGAGGCTAGTTTTCTAATTTTGTTTCTATCGCGTATGATGGATATTGTATAAATGACTTTGAGTGATGACAGTTAATATATTCTATAATTTTATTATTATATAACTTTGTGATATCTATCTTGCATTTAACTATTCACTTATGATTTTAAACGTTAAGTGGTTTCTGTTCTATACGTAACTTTTTCCGGTTTTTTCATATTTTTTACCAATATTTTTTCTGGGATAAAAGTAAACAAGACAATTACTTTTTCTACATTTTATGATCTCAAATACAGTCAAAATTAGCACAAGTTTAGTTTGTTATTAATATTTGATCTAAAGTGTATCCGTATTACTTTATGTTGTAAATTTTACAGTGTATTTCAAATAAAATATTTAAAAAAAGATGTGTTCTTCAATAACAAAAATTTATTTAAATTAAAATAAGGTAAATGTCTCATACCCATGTAATGTCTGTCTGAGTTAAGGAAGGTTTCGTCAGACTAAGTCATCAGACGACATGAGAAAATATCAGACAGCTGCCAATGTCACGTATCCATTGGACAGATTTATCTTTGAAATCAACTATTGGGTACGTTCAGAGATGGTCAGTAGCTGAGAAGGCGACTTCCCCGAACAGTGTTTTCTGACACACAACAGTCAGCCGCTGAGCAAAATTCTCAGCCATTTAATCTGGGCAAAGTCAGCAGTGTTTATTACCCTGATCTGTAGTCAACTGTATGTAGAATAACCTCATTTGCGCGGAAAGGATAGCGTTTAAAGCTTTTCCTAAAAATATTTCTACTACTATAACCTTATTGTTTGTTTCTCAGTACTTTTATAATTTTCCATTAAAACTATAATCAGCCATTGTAATATTTTTTTTAAATAATATTTAGCACCAAGTTGCTGTTTCTTTTCCGTTTAGGAACTACCGCAGATGTCATGAAGCAAAGGCGGCGAAAATATTCGCTGGAAGTTAACTGTTGTGTTCCCTGAACACGCCCAATTTTATTGAACACTATTACTCTAAAAGGAAGGATATTAAAACAATTCAACACATTTTAAAATTATATTGTATAAGATAGTCATCAAAATTGAATGTAAAAAATATGTATCAGTATAAATTATAAACCATGAAGGTTAATTATATCACAGATCTGTTTTTAATACTAATAGACTGCTCAAATTGCAAACATTCGTCAACAAATATTCTAAAACAAAAATGACTATATACATTGATTGTTTATAAAATTAAATTTTATCTTACTTGACATGGTTTAATAGGTGAGGTACTAAATATATGAACAAATGACCATAGCCATGCTCTTCGTATAAGTAGTAAGTAACATTTCCTTGAAACGTTGAATTCCTATTATTCAAAGCTGTATAATATAACTAGTAAAATTAACAATATTAATAATATAAAGAAAAAAACAGATTTAACGGTGATTTCTTACTTCTGTAGCAATACTGTAGGGAATAATATCGTCATCTTTAGCGTGAAGTATCATTATAGGACTATCAACATCTGAGATGTAGAGTTTAGAATTAAAATCCATGCCATTATCTCGTATTGGTTTCAAAATTGTTGCATCAAACCAAGGAAGAAAAGAGTAAAACTAAATAACGGTTAGTGGTAGTGGTTATAAATTCGCATTATATAAAGTTTTGAAATTTTGCATATTTTAGTATATACAGGCATGCCAACAAATGAGAACATTTCTTATTGAGTTTTTGAAAAACAGTTTAAGCAGAGAAAAACAATCGTTGAGAAGCGACAAAACGAATCCCGCCTAAAAATTTAGAGTGGGAGGTAAACATGCTAACTGTCATCTCAACGTGTTTTCAGAATACGGCCAGCGTTGCCATTGTTAATGATAAAGTCCTGAAATCTTACTATTTTTTTATTTGTGTATATAATCTTTTTTTGAATTAATCTATATTTAAGATAAGAAAACTTTAGAAAATTAAATATTTTATCACATATATAATTCAATAGCGGCGCTAATTTGAGTTGTGTTATCTTTAAATGTAATATGTTTTTTTATGAAAAATATGATTTTTTAATATATAGGGTGAGTCTTAAATAAGTGAAAATATTTTCAGGGCTGGTTGACCTCGATAAATGAAGCATATTTTGTCTTTGCCGTTTTTCAAACAAGTCCAGAATAACCGAGATACTTTTAAAATAAAAAAAAAACTTTTTTGCTTACATTTTTAGAACCGCTGAATCTTTTCTGGGTTTTCTTTCTTGTAAATTTAATCTACCACCTATCTCATATTATAAAGATAATATTATGTGTTTTAATAATCTGCTGATGCACTGCAGAAGTAAAGTGTGTTGATGTATTGTGGTGAATTAGTGTTTTATTTTGCTGTTCATTGTTGTTGTAACACCCCAGTTCCAACCCTCAGCTGATAAATATTAGAATTTTTCTTAAAATTGTTTTACTTAAAAACACACTTTCAAATATTAATTTCGAAGCAAACAATATTATCAGATACGATTTGAAAATGTCTCTCTAAAAGGAATAGGTTAGAAATCCCGGTCACAAATCGCAGAAACCCGTTAAATCTTAAAAGATAGTTACTATTCAATATGATTCCTAAATATTTCTAATATACTTTTTACTGAACACATGTTTTTTCAGTGTACAGCTTTTCTTATTTCTTTTCCCTTCATTGAATTTCTGTCAGTGTAGCTATAAACATAAACTCGTGCATAAACTACTATAAACATGCTATCTGTCACGTATGCCAATTTGTAGGTCACAAAACTTGGTCCCCCCTACTTCAATAGTGCCGACGGTTTTTGTCGCTTCTCTACGATTGTTCTCTGGTTTAAGCAGACTTTCTTTGGCATACCCAATACAAAAATCATCGGAATTCGGGCCTTATGTGAACTAGGGGGCTGAAACTTGGAATGTAGATGGAAGTTAAGGATGGAGTTCCATCATGGAACTCAAAAATCCCCATCTTTTCATGATATTTTGACGACGTTTCGTGCACTACAAAACCCCATCATCAATGAAGCAAATCAAAAAATCGTCCGATTTAAATGAAATTTGGTATGTCGATAGATTGGATCAAGACCAACTTGACCCTGTACGTATGTGTTACAGTTAGTTTTGACGTAAGAAACGTCAAAAGTTGATGTCGTCCCATTTGAAGAAAAATGTGGGTCGATTTCAGCATAATTGGGGACGGGCTACAGGATGACGCCCTCGACGTTTCGAATGCCTCTAAATGGACGAAATCATGAGGATTTTTCTTAATTATGGGTCGATTGGAACCAAACTCGGTACGTGGATAGAGGAACCCGAATGGATTCCTCAGACGGACAGACGAAAATATGAAGAAATTTCACTTAAAGTATGGACACATATTGCCCACACAATTTTTTATTGTTATTGGATACGCTGAATGAATTCTTTATTTATTAATTAGGGTATATATATTATATCACCTTTTTCTCAATAATTCAATAATAATAAAAATTCAATTTGTTTTGAAATTGTTGGCTCACCCTGTAATGAATTCTCCTAGTTCATTTTATTGTGGACAGAATAAACTTTATATTATATCATTATAATTTAAGTTAATGTAAACTGATATAAAGAAGAAAACTTGCCTACTAAATACAACTATTACCTGCACTATATAATTAGATTTCATTACATCAGTTACTGAGGTAAAAGGAGTTTCTAGGACAACTCCGGTAGATGTTAAGTTTTCCTTTTTTAAACGTGAAGCTAGCAAAGTAGCTACTCCACTACCTAAAGAATGACCCCAAATAAACATTTTTGATTTGCTTCTCTTCCTCAACCATTTATAAATGTAAGCAATATCGCTCACTATATTATTTTCCGTTAACTCTCCTAATGTTGAATCTGCATAACCTACAGAAGAATTTGTTTAAATAATTGTTGGAAAGTATAATTTGAAATCAAACCTCTATAATCAATAGCAAATATATGGAAAATCTCTCGCAAAATTTTATATAATTCTATAGATTTGGTACGATCAGATCCATTTCCATGCAGATATATCAAAATATGAGTTTTTCCATTAGCTATGATACCATCATAATTATATTCATCATTGTTAACAATATCACTAACCATTTCCTTAGGCAACACTTGCCATATTCCTAATGTTATATTTTCAGAGGTAGGATAGGGTACAGTAATATACATGTTTCTAACACCATTAATACCATAGTTTTCAGGGTTTGTATAGTTTTTAGGTTCTATAACAACTAAAATTTTAAAACTTGATTTGAAATAGATTATGTATATATTATTTCAAATGAAATTTATATTAACAATGAAAAGCATGATAATTCTTTTTTATGCCTTCTACAGTTAAAACAAATAAAGACAACACTTACAAGTAGGGAAAATAAAGCTTTGTTGAAAACCTAAGCTAAATTTGAAGATAACTGGGACTATTACAAAATTTAAAAGAGCTACTAAAAGCAATACAACTGTTCTAAAAACAAAATATATTATTGGACTTCAAGATGAATGATATGTAATTTTTACCAACAAATTTACTTACGTGTAAATACAGCATACCAAACACATTTTCTTCATTTTCAGTATAAATTTCGTGTAGTAAGTTATTTTCTTGTACTTTTTTCATCCAAACTACTAAAAATGGTGAAACTGAAGGGAATCACAGGCAGCTTTCTATATATGGATAATAATAGAAGACGTTCGAAATATCTAAACTTGATATTGGTTGATAGCTCTATTAATAGTAGAACTGTACGAATTAAATATTTTGCAATTTTTTTGGTGATATTTTCCCGTTTGTGAAGTAAATAATTTACAGCTGATTTACAGTAACTTTCTAACCTAACCTTTAAATAAGTGTGTATTACTGGTTGCCGGTTGCCGCTAAGGATAAAATAGTAGTATTCTTTGGTTTGGTTTGGTTTTTATTCCCTATACCACGTAAAGGGAATATATCAGTTTAAGTGAAAATTTTCAGTTCGTTCAGAACGAAAGAATACTACTAATGATGTAAATTAAATGAAAAAAAAACAGTGCACCAGAAAAAATCGCAAATTCTCCAATATTATATATAGAATAATGCTTAGCTATGTCCTTGTTATTTTCCCATAAATGGATATTAAAAAGTACCACATACCTAGGTAGATCACTAATAAAATTATAGTGAAGTCATGGTGTAGTTTTTGAGTGAAATCAGGTGTAGTTGAAGGTGGGTTGAGTTACAGCGCTTTCAGATGGAGCGGACCGTCCGCGCGGATGTTTTTTCAAGATAGCTCATCTGGACGGAGCATATGCGACCCATGTGAAATTGTTCATGAAAGTTGTTCTGAAAGCGCTGTTATCGACCGATATCACGACACTCAAGCCTGCTCAAGCCAACCTGATGCCGTTTTTTCGACCGTACGGAATGTATATTCGTACTCAATAATACAAACAATTGTTCACGTTTATATGCATAAAAAGTAACGACTCAAAAAACACCGTCAAATTAGCAACCAAATATTTTTTCATATAAAACGGTTAATGAACGTCTTAACGCCATTTTTTTTTATCGTACAGTATAATCGTTATATCAAAATAAAATTAATTATATTTTGTATATTTTTTATATTAATATATCAATAGGTAAATACATTATCAGATGCCCAATATATTATTGGGCCTACGTATAGCATTTTTTTATAAATACTTATAAAAATAGTAAGTACTTGTAAATCAAGTATCTTCCTTATCACAGCTGTTTGCTAACTTTGATGTGAGCCTTCAAAAAATTCTTCACCTCCCTTAACACCTAATTTCATAAATTCACTAAAACAAAATGCTCTTTAAAGCTTACTGTTTTAAAGCCCATTTTCATGTATACAAAATTCGCTGTCGGCGAAAAAATATGTGCGAAATTTGTACATATGAAAACTCAGCTCGTTTTTTATGTAAATCTTACTAAATAAAGAACGGAGTGTGTGGGTCTTGATAAATAAAGTAATGATCCAATCTTAAGAACCTGTCATATAAATGAAGTACTGAATGTATTTCCTGCCTATCCTTTGACAAGGTAATGTTATATAGCTAAAAATACAAGAAAATATCAGCTTTATAAGAGGAGAATAATTTAATGTAAATAAATTCCAAGTATTCCTTAATACTTACTTTCTCACTCATATAATATGGTACGACAGTGTCATCTTTCGCATGTAAAAACATAATTGGGCAACTAATTTTTTGTATATGCTTGTCAGTATTAAATAGAAACAAGTTATATTGGAGCGGCTGAATTATTGTTGCCTCAAACCATGGTAGCCACGATAAATACTAAAATTTAATAATATAACAAATATATTTCATATCAATTAAACTTTTAGTTACGTAATCGAGGGCCCGTTTTTTAAAATCATTGTTGGCAACAACAATGGACATATTCGGCGCCAGGTTGACTAACTGGAAGTTAAATTTCGCGCTGGGGGTTATGGGTTCAGGTGGTAACTCTGCTGTTAAAAATGCCAGGCAAAGTTGTCGCATTTATTTATTTTCCTGACATGGTCATTTGTTTTGACATTTTAGTATTGTATTACAAGTTTTTGGTTTAAATAAATAGTGTTGTGATACTTTCAGCTTGAAAATGTTTACTAGCAGACATTGCAATGGAAGATTGTTCTTTTTATCTTGTATCAATCAGTAAAACAAGATAGCTTTAAAAACAAGTAGCCATAAAAAACTCATCACAAGTTTAGTAGAATATTTTGAATGGAAAAACGGTAGTAATGTCCCTTTTAAGTGCTGTTAAGATGATGAGTTTTGTTGATGTAAATAATAACTGTTTATATATTTGAAATTAATTTATTTTTGTTTCCTAAAATATTTTTATTAAAAGAAAATATATAAAAGTGGGCAACAATGTGCTAGTGAAGCCAAAGAATATTGTAGTTTTAAGAACTCTCGTGTGGAAGCTTTAGTGATTTGTCACACCGTGCCGCTTTTGAACATAATCGAAGCCTGAAAATGCTAATATTTTAAATTTTGAGGACTACGCGCGGCGATATTTCGTACGGTGTTGCCAAAACATATTTTATTTCTCGATATTTAAAGAAATATGTATTGATTATATTATATATTTCGTATTCGTTAGTACATGAGGCATCCTAAGGTTATAAAAACGTAGCTATGAAAATAAAATTTTAGATTTTTAATTTTTTGTACCTTCTAATAAAATTACTTCTATTCCAATAAAAAATTAACTAGTATGATTATGTGTTATCTGTGCTAGTCTTAGGAAACTAGATTAAATACGGAGAATATTAATTCGTTCTCTAAGATGAGTACTACTAAGTAATTTTTTAAAATTCGACCCATAAGGGGGTGTAATTAGATAAAGGGGTGTAATTATACAAAAAAATCTGTACCTACTAGGAGTATGAACTTTTGCACAGATGTGGCACATTTGAACATTGATAAGCGATTTTTGGAAATGTATAGCCTAAGGGTAGTGAAACTGGGGGTGAAATTTTGTACAAAAATGTTAGTTCTAGGAGTATGAAATTTTGTACAGAGTTTCCTTAAGTGACGAAAGTGAGTACCTAGAAGCTAATTTTTGACATTCATCCCCTAGAAATAAGGGATGAAAAGATTTGTACAAAAGTTTGTTACAATCGGTTTTAGAAGTATGAAATTCTGCACAGACGTTCCTTATGTAACGTAATTTAGCACTAAGTAGCACTTTTTGGAAATTCGCCCTCTAAGGGTGTGAAATGAGGGGTGAACGTTCTGAAACAATTCTGTTGAAGGAATATGAAAATTTGCACAGAGGTGCCTTATGTAGCGTAATTGAATAATTAGAGTGATTTTTGGAATTCATTCCTTAAAAAGGAATGAACTAGGGGTAAAACTAGGGGTGAAAATTTGTATAATTTTTTATGTAAAATCCGTTCTAGGACTAGGAGTATGAAATTCTGTTCAGAGGTCCCTTAAATGATGAAAGTGAGTACCTAGAAGCGAATTTTAGGCATGCATCCCCTAAAAAATAAGGGATGAAAATTTGTACAAAAATTTGTTAAAATCGGTTTTAGAAGTATGAATTTTGCAGACGTTTCTTTTGTAACGTAATTTAGCACTAAGAAGCAATTTTTGGAAATTCGCCCTCTAAGGGTGTGAAATGAAGGGTGAACGTTCTGAAACAATTCTGTTGAAGGAATATGAAAATTTGCACAGAGGTTTCTTATGTAGCGTAATTGAATAATTAGGGTGATTTTTGGAATTCATTGCTTAAGGGGGTAAAACTAGGGGTGAAAATTTGTATAATTTTTTACGTAAAATCCGTTCTAGGACTAGGAGTATGAAATTCTGTTCAGAGGTCCCTTAAATGATGAAAGTGAGTACCCAGCAGAAAATTTTGGACATGCACCCCCTAAAAAATAAGCACTCCCTATAAACAATTAAAATAAAAAAAAATTGTCTAAAAAATAAAAAAAAAAGTTGGGGTGGACCACTCTTATCACTTAGGGGTATAAAAAATAGATAACCTGGGAATAGGTTGTGACCAAACCAAACCAAACCAGACCTACTGAATATACATATAAAATTTTATCAAAATCGGTCTAGCCGTTTCGGAGATGGTAACAAAAACTTAAAAAACAACCCCTATTAAAAAATAGGGATGATGGTAGAACAGTGAAAATTTAGAGTTGTTTGTATTTTTAATGCCAAATAAAAAAAAATTAAAATATTTTTTTAAAAATAAAAAAATGGGGTGAGCTACCCTTATCACTTAAGGGTATAAAAAATAGATAACAAACTATTTTCAGACCTACTCAATATACATAATAAAACGTCATCAAAATCGGCTAAGCCGTTTCGGAGATGGTAACAAGAAAACAACCCCTATTAGAAAATAGGGGATGATGGTAGAACGGTGAAAATTTAGAGATGTTTGTATTTTTTAAGGCCAAATAAAAAAATATTTTTTTTTCCAAAAATAAAAAAATGAGGGTGGGCTACCCTCTCGGCTACCCTTATCACTTAAGGGTATAAGAATATATAACAACCTATTCTTAGATGTACTGAATATACATATAAAATTTTATCAAAATCGGTTAAGCCGTTTCGGAGATGGTAACAAAAAACTTAAAAAAACAACCTCTATTAAAAAATAAGGGATGATGGTAGAACGGTGAAAATTTAGAGTTGTTTGTATTTTTTGAATGCCAAATAAAAAATTAAAATATTTTTTTTTCAAACAATAAAAAAAAATGGGGGTGGGCTACCCTTATCACTTATGGGTATAAAAAATAGATAACAAACTATTTTCAGACCTACTCAATATACATAATAAAATATCATCAAAATCGGCTAAGCCGTTTCGGAGATGGTAACAAAAAAACAACCCCTATTAAAAAATAGGGGATGATGGTAGAACGGTGAAAATTTAGAGTTGTTTGTATTTTTTAAGGCCAAATAAAAAAATGAGGGTGGGCTACCCTCTCGGCTACCCTTATCACTTAAGGGTATAAGAATATATAACAACCTATTCTTAGACGTACTGAATATACATATAAAATTTTATCAAAATCGGTTAAGCCGTTTCGGAGATGGTAACAAAAAACTTAAAAAAACAACCCCTATTAAAAAATAGGGGATGATCGTAGAACGGTGAAAATTTAGGGTTGTTTGTATTTTTTAATGCCAAATAAAAAAAATTAAAATATTTTTTTTTTCAAAAAATAAAAAAAAGGGGGTGGGCTACCCTTATCACTTAAGGGTATAAAAATAGATAACAACGTATTCTCAGACCTACTGAATATACATATAAAATTTCATCAAAATCGATCAAGCCGTTTCGGAGATGGTAACAAAAATTTAAAAAAAACATCCCTATTAAAAAATAGGGATGATGAATGGAACTGGTGAAAATTTAGGGTTGTTTGTATTTTTTAATGCCAAATCAAAAAAATTAAATTTTTTTTCAAAAAATAAAAAAAATGGGGGGTGGGCTACCCTTATCACTTAAGGGTATAAAAAAATAGATAACAAACTATTTTCAGACCTACTCAATATACATAATAAAACGTCATCAAAATCGGCTAAGCCGTTTCGGAGATGGTAACAAGAAAACAACCCCTATTAGAAAATACGGGATGATGGTAGAACGGTGAAAATTTAGAGTTGTTTGTATTTTTTAAGGCCAAATAAAAAAATGAGGGTGGGCTACCCTCTCGGCTACCCTTATCACTTAAGGGTATAAGAATATATAACAACCTATTCTTAGACGTACTGAATATACATATAAAATTTTATCAAAATCGGTTAAGCCGTTTCGGAGATGGTAACAAAAAACTTAAAAAAACAACCCCTATTAAAAAATAGGGGATGATCGTAGAACGGTGAAAATTTAGAGATGTTTGTATTTTTTAAGGCCAAATAAAAAAATATTTTTTTTTCCAAAAATAAAAAAATGAGGGTGGGCTACCCTCTCGGCTACCCTTATCACTTAAGGGTATAAGAATATATAACAACCTATTCTTAGATGTACTGAATATACATATAAAATTTTATCAAAATCGGTTAAGCCGTTTCGGAGATGGTAACAAAAAACTTAAAAAAACAACCTCTATTAAAAAATAAGGGATGATGGTAGAACGGTGAAAATTTAGAGTTGTTTGTATTTTTTAATGCCAAATAAAAAAAATTAAAATATTTTTTTTTTCAAACAATAAAAAAAATGGGGGTGAGCTACCCTTATCACTTAAGGGTATAAAAAATAGATAACAAACTATTTTCAGACCTACTCAATATACATAATAAAACGTCATCAAAATCGGCTAAGCCGTTTCGGAGATGGTAACAAGAAAACAACCCCTATTAGAAAATACGGGATGATGGTAGAACGGTGAAAATTTAGAGTTGTTTGTATTTTTTAAGGCCAAATAAAAAAATGAGGGTGGGCTACCCTCTCGGCTACCCTTATCACTTAAGGGTATAAGAATATATAACAACCTATTCTTAGACGTACTGAATATACATATAAAATTTTATCAAAATCGGTTAAGCCGTTTCGGAGATGGTAACAAAAAACTTAAAAAACAACCCCTATTAAAAAATAGGGATGATCGTAGAACAGTGAAAATTTAGAGATGTTTGTATTTTTAAGGCCAAATAAAAATATATTTTTTTCCAAAAATAAAAAAAATGAGGGTGGGCTACCCTCTCGGCTACCCTTATCACTTAAGGGTATAAGAATATATAACAACCTATTCTTAGATGTACTGAATATACATATAAAATTTTATCAAAATCGGTTAAGCCGTTTCGGAGATGGTAACAAAAAACTTAAAAAAACAACCTCTATTAAAAAATAAGGGATGATGATAGAACGGTGAAAATTTAGAGTTGTTTGTATTTTTTAATGCCAAATAAAAAAAATTAAAATATTTTTTTTTTCAAACAAAAAAAAATGGGGTGAGCTACCCTTATCACTTAAGGGTATATAAAAATAGATAACAAACTATTTTCAGACCTACTCAATATACATAATAAAACGTCATCAAAATCGGCTAAGCCGTTTCGGAGATGGTAACAAGAAAACAACCCCTATTAGAAAATACGGGATGATGGTAGAACGGTGAAAATTTAGAGTTGTTTGTATTTTTTAAGGCCAAATAAAAAAATGAGGGTGGGGCTACCCTCTCTCGGCTACCTTATCACTTAAGGGTATAAGAATATATAACAACCTATTCTTAGACGTACTGAATATACATATAAAATTTTATCAAAATCGGTTAAGCCGTTTCGGAGATGGTAACAAAAACTTAAAAAAACAACCCCTATTAAAAAATAGGGGATGATGGTAGAACGGTGAAAATTTAGGGTTGTTTGTATTTTTTAATGCCAAATAAAAAAAATTAAAATATTTTTTTTTCAAAAAATAAAAAAAATGGGGGTGGGCTACCCTTATCACTTAAGGGTATAAAAATAGATAACAACGTATTCTCAGACCTACTGAATATACATATAAAATTTCATCAAAATCGATCAAGCCGTTTCGGAGATGGTAACAAAAAATTTAAAAAAACATCCCCTATTAAAAAATAGGGGATGATGGTAGAACGGTGAAAATTTAGGGTTGTTTGTATTTTTTAATGCCAAATCAAAAAAAATTAAATTTTTTTTTTCAAAAAATAAAAAAAATGGGGGTGGGCTACCCTTATCACTTAAGGGTATAAAAAATAGATAACAAACTATTTTCAGACCTACTCAATATACATAATAAAACGTCATCAAAATCGGCTAAGCCGTTTCGGAGATGGTAACAAGAAAACAACCCCTATTAGAAAATACGGGATGATCGTAGAACGGTGAAAATTTAGGGTTGTTTGTATTTTTTAATGCCAAATAAAAAAAATTAAAATATTTTTTTTTTCAAAAAATAAAAAAAAGGGGGGTGGGCTACCCTTATCACTTAAGGGTATAAAAATAGATAACAACGTATTCTCAGACCTACTGAATATACATATAAAATTTCATCAAAATCGATCAAGCCGTTTCGGAGATGGTAACAAAAAATTTAAAAAACATCCCTATTAAAAATAGGGATGATGGTAGAACTGGTGAAAATTTAGGGTTGTTTGTATTTTTTAATGCCAAATCAAAAAAAAATTAAAATTTTTTTTCAAAACAAAAAAAAATGGGGGTGGGCTACCCTTATCACTTAAGGGTATAAAAATAGATAACAACGTATTCTTAGACCTACTGAATATACATATAAAATTTCATCAAAATCGATCAAGCCGTTTCGGAGATGGTAACAAAAATTTAAAAAAAACATCCCTATTAAAAATAGGGGATGATGGTAGAACTGGTGAAAAATTTAGGGTTGTTTGTATTTTTTAATGCCAAATAAAAAAAATTAAAATATTTTTTTTTCAAAAAATAAAAAAATGGGGGTGGGCTACCCTTATCACTTAAGGGTATAAAAAATATATAACAACCTATTTTCAGACCTACTCAATATACATATAAAATTTCATCAAAATCGGCCAAGCCGTTTCGGAGATGGCAACAAAAAAAAATATAAAAACAACCCCTATTAAAAATAGGGGATGATAGCAGAACGGTGAAAATTTAGGGTTGTTTGTATTTCTTAATGCCAAATAAAAAAATAAAAACATTTTTTTTCTTTTCAAAAACTAAAAAAAATGAGGGTGGGCTACCCTCTCAGCTACCCTTATCAGTTAAGGGTATAAAAATAGATAACAACATATTCTTAGACGTACTGAATATACATATAAAATTTTATCAAAATCGGTTAAGCCGTTTCGGAGGAGTACGGTAACCAAAACCATCCAAAACTGTAACACGAGAATTATATAGATAATATTATATGAAAACTGCGGAGTGCGGAGAGCGGAGAGCGGAAAGACTGATTATAGCAATAGATGAAATTTAAAACTATAATTTAAAACTATTCAAGAAAGTACATACAAAACAAGGCAACGCCGCGCGTCTATTCGTTCAATTCCGAGCAAAATAGCGAGGCCCCACGAAGTTGGGGCCTCGCTCGCCAAAGCGAGGCCCCATCGACAGGTCAGATTTTGATGCGAGACGAGACTTCTAGGGTATTAAGATATTCTTTGGTGAAGCTTAATCACGTGACTAAAAGTTTATTTGGTATCAACTGTATATACATATTTTAATGTTTTAATCTTTGAATAAGAAGACTAAGGAAGGAGCATATCAAAAATCTTAGGTACACCGCGATGGGCCTCAAATATGGCCGACTTAAATTCCGGTTTATCAGTGTCGTTCTAATTTTATTTAAAAAATGTAAAACTATAATGTAGGGTAGACGTGGGGTAGACTCAATAATTTGTTGTTTTATTTTACGTTGTGAATAAATGTTGGTAGTTATTAAAATTGTTATAAAAATATATAATTGTAATAAAAATAGATAAGTTATAATAAGTATTTATTAACACAAACATCCGATACGCTACTGAAGCAGGTAAGTCAAATTAACATATCTAAATTCTTTGACATTAAATCTTTGACAAGTAATAAATAAAAGCTAAAATGCAAGAAAAATATATAATTTAGTTAATTTAAGTGAATTTCATAAATGATCGGTTTACTACACGTATGTATATTATACCTATAGTCACTTACTAGCGAAAAGTTGTTCCATTATTTCACTCAATTTTTGCCGAGATCTACCGCACGCTACACAACCAACTATTTTAGAGTCTTTTTCGATAAATCCCGATAGTGTCACTGTTAATTTAAGTTCTGCCACAATTTCCATCTAGATTTACTACCTTTATACAACTATCAGTAGTAGAATAAATAATAAATAACATAAAATAAGCTCCGTAAAGACTGACAAATCCACAAAATTTCAAATCAAATTCAAATGTGTCAAATGAATCGTCAAACAGAACTGTCAAGGATCCCCACCCTAGAGAGCTTTTATGGTGGCTTTTCCGCCCACCATGCATGAATACATGAATAGCATTATGCTCCTTCCTTAGTCTTCTTATTCAAAGGTTTTAATACTTCACCTTAAGATAAGGATGGGCATATATTTCATCTTTTAAATTTGTAAAAGGGGCCTCTAAAATTAATCCTGAAGCATTACCATTATTCTCTAGTTGGGACAATGTATTTGTTGCAACTGCTGTTCCTAAAGAGTGGCCCCATACATATATTGAAGCTTTTGTTTTTTTTCGAACCCAGTTATATATTTGAATAGAATCAGACACTACATTTTTTTCAGATAAACTTCCAGTAGATGAATCTCCATAACCTACAACACTTTTCTTAATATTTATTTCTATTAAGCAATTTTTAAACCTACAACGGTAATCGAATGCAATAACATGAGAGAACATTCTAAATAACTGATATTTTCTATGGCTTTGGCTTCTATCCTCACCAGTGCCATGAAAATATAATATAACAGTATAATTGCTATTTAACAAAGCTTCATCGTAATCATAATTAGCATTATTTCTCGCACTTTCGGCCAATTTAAATGGTAGAATATGCCATAGACCTAATGTTAAATTAGTATGATTGTCAATATCTTCTACATTTATATAATGATTTTTAAATCCTGGAAATGGATACTGTTCATAATAACTTCGACTTATAGGAAGGTTCCCTAAATTAAAAAAAAAGAATATAATAAATAGTGTAGAAATTCATTTTTTTACTTTCCAGTATATGCTTAATCCTTACAATGTGTAAATATTAAGTCCTCTTGCAGTGTCACTGTTTTCATAAAAGTAAGGGGAAGTATAATAAAAACCGAAATAAATGTAATAATCAATGCAACAAAGCATCTAAAATAAGATTGTTAAAAGAAATAGTTTTAAATTTTTTTGTATACCTAAATATTTATAGAGTAGGTAGGTGTATATACTTACATTATCAAAAATCTTTGAAAAACTTTTTTTAACATTCGTTTTTGGCAGGTAATTCTAAAATCGACACTATCGTCTAATTCTACATCTTCATCGTTAACTAAATAATAATCGTTATATCTGGACATTATCAAACATTGTATTTTAATTGATTTGTTGATTTTAATTAACAAAATTTTCTTAACTTTCTTAACAAAATGACAAACATATGACAAATATATGCACCTTCAGTTAATTATTCTATGGGTATCGGTTTCGTTATTTGGGCGTGGCAAAAACTACTAGTTGGACAGGATCGGATTAGGTAAAACTTCAAATAATAAAAGCAAACAATGATTAAAATTTATATATAAAGTTAATGTAATATTAATCCATTAAATGTATGTTCGTTATGCTGTAGCAAACTTATGCCTTGTAATTATGTAACCTTTATTCATTATTATTATCGTTAATTTTGTAGTAGCTGCGTTTGGCTGCATTACGGACATGTCCAGTGTTGAATGACCTTTGAAATGTTAAGTCTAGTTCATACATTTGCGAAATGCGGTCTCTTTGCGTTCTGATTGGCTACTTCAAGGAAGGCCTTGAAAGCGACCAATTGCAAGGCAAAAAGGACGCTTTTCGCAATTCGTGAATCGCATTTCGCAAGTGCATGAACTGGGCTTAACTTGGGTGAGTTTCTTTCAGTTCCAGTTAATACCTTTCATGCTCCTATAACTGCGTACAGCCCACAACGCCTTGGTTTTTTTAAATAAAAAACACTCAAATTATTGATGAAAACATTTAATTTCTTTGTTTAATTTAAAAAAAATCGGGGGAGAAAATGCTGGAAGTACAAATGACACAAAACTACTTCCAATATGGCTGCCTGAACCGCTTTTCGGGGTTTTCGCAACGGCTGTAAAGCCTCCCGTCTCCCGTCTCTTATTCCTCCCTGACCTTTGAATAAGTCCGTGACCAAAACTATGGTTAACCTTAATTTTGTAAATAAAAGTTTTACAAATAATAGCTCTGATAATAGCAAATAATTATTTAATAATGTTTTGCTCTTTTAGATTCTGTTCCAGCATAGGCAAACTAAGTAAAAATTTCGGATGGAACTTTCACAGAAAAGAGATCGATAGACAGTTTAGTCAGAAAATAATAGATGTAAATACAAATGTAGTTAAAGATGTGATATTATATAAATCTGAGAACGACAGGCTTTTAAAAATATTAAATGTTTTTGGATTATTCCAATTTGGTCTTTGGTCCTATGTTTCACTGACTGCATTTAAAACTTTAAAAAATGTGCCTGGGGGAGAATTAGATGAAGATGCGGTATGGTGGAAAAAGATAAATCTAGGTGAAAGTAAATACAGAAACGGATTAACAATTATCACATTTGCTCTGGGTAAGTTAAATTGTTGGTGTCATTTCACTTTTGCTGACTCATACCTGCTATTTTATAGGACCATTAGATTTTATAGGTATATATCTTTAAGTAATGTCACTATCCACTACTTATCAATTCAGTTACCCAAAATCAATGTGATTAAGACTTTCATAATTATTATATCATTCTCTTATTATATCTTCCGAAGAAGGCATTGCTTCAGATACATTATACTGAAAACTGGGAATACAAAATACATTTTTAGTATAAGAATTAAAATCCTTAAGTTATGGAATAAGTCTCTTTTCTTATAAAAAATAATTATTTTCCTCATCTTCCGCAGTTTATTTTTATCTTACAACTTACAATAATAATACAGTAGAACTTTGATAGTTCAGACACATATCGGAACAGCCACTGCCGAATTAATGAAGTATCTGGATTACTGAAGGAACAGTTTTATAATGTTATTGTTTCATACTTTTATTGTATCCAACCTAAACTCAAAATTTAAACACATTTTTATTTAAACCAAAACGCCAAAACCCTTTATAAAACATATTAAAACTTCTTTTGGTCTTATAAATTGTGCTTATTGTTCCTACATAAGTACATATAGTATATGCAACCAGAAGAAGTTATCTTATGGGTGCATTAGTTGTTAAAGTTGGACTAATTAGACAGCCATGTTGTGAGTGTGTGAAGTAACGTCAGACATATCACAGCCACCTAGATTTTATCAAATAATAAAGATCTACTGACACTAAATCATATAAATGAAAATATCTAGGAAAATCTTCATTTGAGGGGTACCTTAATAGTATTTTGAAGAGACATGAATTCCCCATTGCATATCGGAATAATATATTGGGTGTTCAATTTAAAATAAAAGAGTAACTTGCTTTTAAAGGTGACCAATATTCAATATTAATTTTGTCTCACCCTGTATACATCCATCCTGTATACACTCACACTGTATACTGATTCATTGGATCAAGTTTTAATTTGATTTAAAGTACAATAGTTATTTTAACCACATATTAGGCTATACCAGGTAAATTCCAATTTAGGTAGCTTTTGTTGTAATTTAAAAATTGTTCTTTATTTTTAGGAAATGTTAAATATATCAAAAACCTTACATTTTAGTCATATACTTCTCTTATAAAACTCACCTTTATTTTTCTCCTAGAATCCGAAAATCAATTAATATATAGACATCCATTACAAAAAAGACAACTTTTTTTGGGGACACCCTCTCGAACTCTCTGTATTTGTAAAAAGCGGCTTTGAATTAATCTACATATACTCACAAAATTTCATTTCAATACAAACTGTCGTTCTCCTCGGAGCCTCCGCGTCGCGTATGAAAGGCGCCACCCTGTATATATTTAATTTATAGAAACTCTTAGTTTTGAGTCAACCAAAGTGAAGCCACCAGTTGTGGGAATTTTAAGATTTCTCAATTTACATATGTTTCAGGATGGAGTATTTTAACACTGACGTGGGCGTTTACACTGCGGTCAGTAAAGTATATAATATTAAGGAGAGGAGGTCAACAGGCTACAATAGTAACATACACACCCTTTAGTAAAAATCGACTTCTTACTTTGGATCTTAATAATATAAGTGCTAAGGAAACTAGGGCAGCCGCTAAATCTTTTTTACCATTAAAAGTAAAGGATTATTATTTTCATTATCTGGTTGATATGAAAGGAGAATTTAAAAACCCACTATTATTTGACAATACAGTAGGCTTGAAGAGAGTTTGGAAGAAGTAGTTCTAAAATATGTATTAACAGCTTTGGAAGGTAACTCATTAGAATAAGTCTTTCTTTTGGAAAATAATTTATTTGTGTTTAATATACATCGACGTTTCATAAATCACTGTAGTTTTTCTAGTCAACTTTAAGAAAGTTTTTAATCATGAATTGGTTGTATTTTTGTTTAGGAAATTCAGGAATTTTTGCCAGTTCGGATAGTTTATTTATTGACCCTTTCAATTGTCTGAAAAATATGTATAAAAGTGATCTTTTAAAAGATTCCACACACCACAGCTTTGTTGTTATCCACCCTGATGTGGTACGATTTTCTCAATTATTAGATTCCAAATTTTGTTGTTTTGTGAAAATTCATATAAATAAATTTTTATGGTCAAAAGTATTTTTTCTATGAAATAACCCTTGAGCATTTACTCTTTCTGGCTGAACTTGCATTAGATGTTTCTATAGAACCATAGTTTAAGGAAAAGAGTAGTTGCACTCTCGCAAATATTTCCTGCCAGTTTTTGCAAGCTGTCGAATATCCGCAGCTTGCAAAGCGTTTCAGTTGAATTCCGTCCGTCGAGCTGCGAGGTTCGAGCGTTGCGTCCCAGCACAGAGACGGATTGACAAAAAATGAGTGCCTTACTGTGTGCTGCTATTAATTGTAGTAATAATTCAAAAAATTGTTCTTTGAGTTTTTTTAGATTTCCATCGGATTTTAGATTTCAATCGGCAAGCTGATAGTAATTATCAATTAACATTTAATTATATTTGTTTATTTTAGAAGCTGAGATATTATGTAATTAATTAAATGTTATTATTTTTTTTAGCATGTGGGCAAATCTTAGAAATAGTTTTTTGGATATACAGGTTGTCTCAAATATGCGCATGAAAATATTCTTTGGTCAGGGGATTTGCCATAAAATTTTCATTCCAATAATAATTTACGAGATAATTTATATAGATTGGTTTTTGAAACAATTTTAGAGTAAATATTTTGTACATCTAAAGTCTCCGCAAATTATTCATATTTTTTAAATGAAAGAATTTTATAATAGCATAATCTATTATAAATTTAGTGGACTCTATTTTTTATGTTTTTTTTTTATTTTATTTATTTTTTTATTATAAGTGGTCGTAATATAACAATATTCAAAATATTATAGACAAAATATTGAGTTTATATTTGAGGAAAGAAAAGTGCCACACCTAGCTTTAAACCACCGTAAATATACAGGGTGGCACATTATTGCGAGGAAGTCCAATATCGTCGTTCTTGTCGAAGATGTGAAAAAAGTTTTATTCATATATTTCAAGGTTTATAAAGGGTCGTATCCTAAAATATTTTGTTATATACAGGGTGTCACAAAAAAGTTATGGTGAAGTTAATTTTATTTTTTTTTTAATTTTACATCATTCTATATACATTATTCTATATAGGGTATTTTTTATGGCGATCGCGTCACCAAAATCGGAATATTTAAAATTGTATATCTCAATTTTTTTAAATGCAACATTCTGTATATTATTTTTCGGTCAGATGCAGAATTAAAAAGTGAACATTTTTTTATTTAAAGTGTTTCTCTAAATTTTTAACGGTTTCGCAGATATTCGCAGTATTATATTACATATAGCTCTTTCAACAGTAAATTTTTATCAAAGCCACCTAATATGATCTTTGTCTGATATTTTATCGTTGAAAATCCCATATGTAATGAAATACAGAAAATATTTGCAAAACGCCTAAAAATTTAAGAACACTTTAAATACAAAAAATGTTCTCTTTTCTACTCTTGGCTACATCTGAAAGAAAAATAATATACTAGGTGTTGCATTTAAAAAAAATCAGATACAACACTTTAAATATTACGATTTTGGTGACGCCATAAAAATACCCTGTATACGATAAAGTAAATTTTTCTACATGAATTTATTCTGGTGTCCTTGTCATGTTTAAGAAAACATAGCTAAGTATTAATAAAGTTATATTCACTCTAGTTTTTTGCCACTTTTCATATATAATGTTTTTAACCAAAGTTTTAGTAAATAAGAAATAGAATGGCAACACCGCAGTGTGCTTTAAATAGAATCCAGTTATCTACAGAAAATTAAACTTGTTTTAAATAAAAAAAAATAGATTTAGAAATCTCTGAAATAGATAATAATATAAAAATATGTCATTATATATATTTTCCGCATTTCTTCCCATCAGAAGATTTTCAGATACAGAAGAATTGTTACCTACACGAAATGTGGAAACATTCTGTTTTCAAGCAAGTTTTTATTCGATGATCAATTTATTTTATTTTATTTTATTGGGAACTCATATTTTTCTAAATACATATCTGTGAAACTACGGCGAGTGCCACGACTACACTTTGCCTAGTTAATAAACCACAACTATACAGCTACGTCAGTGGTCACAGGAGGCAAGAACAAGGTCATATAAAGTGGCAGAAAAAGAACAAAGGATTTGACAAGGAGTAAATCTACTAGTTTCCTTATACTATGATAGAACTACACTATCTAGAAAGGATGAAATTGAAAGCAACTTTTTTGTTTCAAATCATACGTTAACACTTTTATATAAGTTAAAAAGAAATGCGCGCAAATATGACAACGCTGTTGAGTTTCGTGTCGGTCTTAAGTGGCTTAAGTTTTTTTATGAACAACCGTAAAAAATAATTTTAATTTTAATTTCAGTTCATTGGTTAATTTTTTGATTTAGCGTTTGACATCAAAATTCATAAAATTTTACAGAGAATCCTAATCTTATGCATTTGAAATTTGTTATAGTTGGGGGTTGAAACCTTATATGAAAATATTTATTTTGATATATTGGTGGGCAAAAGAACTCTGATATCGTTATTGTATATATAGTTTTCTTAATGTAAAAACTTCTAATGTAAAATCATCAGCCAGAGACACTATACAGGGCGATCGCAGTGATGGTAGTTTAGATTTTATGGGGAATTGAGGTTTTTTTGAAAATTGTGCTAACTAAATAACGGGACCTGCTACATCGACCTAAAATATTTTCAGCGTTAATGTGGGTTTATATTCAACTGTCATGCGTCGACGTAATTGTCTCTCCAATCAACGTAAAACATGATTTGTCATTTTTGAAATAAGCCAATAGAATGGCATAAAAATGACAATGGATAATGCGTATATGCATATAAACTCACATTTGACCCTAACGCTTGGACGTTGAATATTATTGACTTTTCTGGGCGCATAATCCAAATTTAAACTTTCTATATGCTGAAATCATGATTTCGTCGATGTTCATTCAAAATCATGTTTTTGTGATATTACACGTTATATTTTTTTATATCTGAAAAACTTTTAGAGATAGATGTAGAGAAGTATAATAGAAAAATAATGTTAAATGAAAGAAATTTCTAAAAATGTAATAAATATACGGGGTCTTCCACTTAAAATAATAAAGATGCTACTATTTTTTAAATGAACCGTCAGCAATTATTTAGTTCTCTGGACTGAATTTATATAAGATTCCAAGTTTTTAAAAACTGCTATTACTGGAACTCCATAAACCCCTAACTACAGAATATACCATACAATATCTATATATTATTCGGTGTTCTAACCTACCATCGACCGTAAATCACCCTGTATAATTTTGACCCGCAGACATTCGTCATCGTTACAGTTCATCCCAGTGATATGTGGAATCCTTAGAACTGAAATTTAATAATACCTGTAAAGCATTATTCTTTCTGCAGTTTTACTACCAACAGATTGAAGTTTTTCAATGTCTCTCATATCACCTTTATTAAGTATTTCTAATACGTATCTTTTTCTATTTTCAATTAATCTCTCCTTTTCAAAAACTCTATTTGGTGTTTGTAATCGATGTTTAACTGGAGAAAAACTGCAATTTTAAAGGACAGAAACTTAAAAAATCAGTAAATTTTTCTTTGAAGTGCAAGACTTACCTTTCATTAATTTTATTGCTTTTCTTAATTGTTATTTTTGGTTTGCACGAACTGGCCCTTAACAACTGCTTAGGAACTTTCGAAGACCTACTATTAATTTAATTGAAAATGTATGATGTTTTATTTTTATTAATATGAAAACATTACTTTTTATGATACGATTTTTGGTATCTCAGTTTTGGAGCACTATAAATACTAATTATCTCTTTTGAATCATTGACGCTATGCGGATACTTCAGTTTTCTGAATAAGGGTTTTTGGTAGTTAGTTCTAATTGTCATAGATCTGAAATAGGTACTATTGTGTTAACTGTTTCGAAGAATTTATGAAAATAAAATTACTTACGAAACGGTAGAGAGTGGGTTTAAATCCCTCGGGTCCCGTTTTTCTTGCTTCATCCTACTTTTAAATCTAAACGCAGATATGATAAGTTCTGGTTCTAGGTGTCTCAAGCGCCTAGAAAATCTACTGGGGGTTTTGGTTCGCTCGGATTTAATTTTCCTTTTGATGTTTCTCTGGTGTATTTCAGATTTAACGGGCCTTAAATTTCTCGCCATAATATAATAAACGGATCTTTTTATTCAAAATATCAAATGAAATAGAAAATTTTGAAATATCTATCTATTCCTATAATTGTGACAAATATTTATTTGATTAACTGGTGGCTAGAGTATTTCACACCTGACACTGAATTAGGCTTTCATGGTCGCTGTTTATAAAGGTATTAGGACGTTTTCCGAGTTGTGGATTTAGACCGTTTTATATTGAGTTGGGAACCTGACGTTTTGTCCATCTATACAGGGTTATTCACCTCAGGGTGCATTCATACCATGCTAGAAAAAGCGGAACGTAGCATCGGCGTAACAACCTTGAGTCGTTTTCCAGCAATTCTATTGGCTGAAAATTTTCAAAAACTCAAAACCAAACCAAACCAATCCCATAGAATTACGGAAATCTTTTCAAGGTCGTTACGCCGATACACCGATTACTCCGATACGCCAATACGCCGTCGTTACGCCGACACGCCACAGAGAGAGAGAGAGAGAGAGAGATGCGTTATGCATCTTAATGCGTTAATTTTTTCCGGAACCGGTGCTGTTTTTTGGAACCGGGAATTTCGGTACTGCGCCTCTTAGGAAACCGGGATTTCCCGTTTTTTCGGTACTTTCGGTACAAAACTAACTAAACTTTCGGTACTTCAAAACACAAGTAAAGAAAACAGTATAAGTAACATAAACCAACTTAACTGAATTTGAGTCAGAAGTGGTCAAAAGCCCTAAAATATTGAATTAAAAATGCAAATATCTATTAAAACATAACAATAAATATTATAGCAACTTCAAAAGAGAAAAGAAACAAGAACAATAAGAAATAGTATTATTACTTATTTAGAAGAGTTTGATTTCGACCGCTAGAAAGTATCAAAGGACTTTCTCACGTAACAAAAAAATAATTTTTTAATTATTGTTACCGAGGCCCGGTTCTGTGATGGCCAAAAAGGTCTGAACCCTAATTGGTAGTATTAATTAGGGTTTCCGGAACCGTACTAAAATATTTTCCTTCAATGATTGTGGAGTTCGTCAATTAGCAAGCAAGGGATGGTTCTCAAAAGTAAAACCGATAAAAAATTGAGTTTCAAATGAAAATAATATCAAATTATTAAGTCATGAGAACGTAAACATGAACACAAATAATGAACACAAGCGAAAAAAAGAAAACACATAGGTAGCTTAAAAATTACATCAAACAGCATCAACCAACCTCGAATCCAACTTAACTAAATTTGAAAAAAAAACTTAAAATTTTCAATTAAAGATGCAAATCTCTATAAAAAAGAAGACAAAAAATATACCTAATACAGGGTGAGTTTCCTACGATGTTCTCTATGGGTATCTCTGAAACTACTGGAGATAGAGAGTCGGTTAAATAGGGAAAGAATTGCAGTTTTGTGGGGTCATAAATATGCGCCTTTCAGATTTTTGAAAAATTTCATGGCTTACTAGATATTTGGAAAAAAACAAATTTCGGCTATTTTAAAAATTGTCAATATTTAGTTATAGCCAATTCTTATCTTGCTTGACTAATTTCACTTAGATTGCTTGGTATTCTTATTCTGTTATGATTTATAACTTAAACGGTTCTTTACAATTTACATTACACGAACTAAAACTTAAAAAAATAATATCACTACATACACTTCAAGTTATTTTAGAAAATGTTCAAAAAATTCGCCATTGGTTTTAGTTGCATCTTTTTAAAATTGAATTACTACCGATTCTCACAGAAGGACCGGTCGACTTAATTAAACTTCTCTCGTACCGCCACTTCGAGTGTCTCTCTTAATTCATAAGGTTTTTTGTAAACCTTCTCGTTAACCATAATAAAAAATCTAAAATGGATAGGTCAGGTGATCGAGGCCCATGCAATTGGTCCACCTCTTTCTATCCCTGAGTCTAAATAATTATGATATAAATAATGTTTAACATTTCTTTCATTTTAGGGGGGGGGGTCATAATGAAAGTCATGTTGGAACCACTCTACTGATGCGCGAGTATCTACACGTTTTTGTTCATTTGAAAAATTCATATTTACAATTTTTGTTTATTTTAATTTACAAATTTTGGATGTGACAGCTTCACATTTCTGAGAGCAACGGCGATTGAACTTGTTTCCATGGCTAACTAAGTGAAATTGTTTAAAAATTATAAGAATTAGCTATAACTCTGTAATTTTTCGAAGAAAACATATAGCTTATATCGCTGAAAAGCTTAAAAAATGGCGCTTTTTATGAAGTCATAGCCAACTATGGTTTCCATTTAAAAAAACATATGTGTGTGTCATATGTCAAAAATGACAGGCTTTAGAAAAAAAAACGAAGGACACAATCTCATTAAGGATGTGATTATCTACAACTTTTATCTGAAAATGTTTTGTCTAAAATAGATTATAATGGAATTAGGGACAATTTTCAAAATAGCCGAAATTTGTTTGTTTTTTCGAAATATCTAGTAAGCCATGCACTTTTTTAAAAATCTGAAAGGAGCATATTTATGATCCCACAAAACTGCAATTCTTTCCCCATTTAATCGACTCTTTATTTATATCCAGTAGTTTCCGAGATACCCATAGAGAACATCGTAGGAAACTCACCCTGTATATTTAGCAATTTTAGTATAATTAAATAATAAAATAACATATTTAAACTTCAATAATTGCTAATAAACATTATAGAACCTTCAAAATAACTTCAGAAGTAAAAACAGTAAGAGATAGTATTTCTACTTATTTAGAAGAGTTTGAATTCGACCGCTAGAAAGTATCAAAAGTCTTTCGCACGTATGCAAAACGTTTCGCACGTCTTTCGCAAATATGTTTTTAATTACTATTACCGAGTCCCGAAAGTACCGGAAGAACCGGGAATTAATAGTTTCGAGTCCCGGTTCTTTAATGTCTCAAAAGAACAGAGAATTCCCAGTACTTTCGGTACCGGGATTTCCCGGTTTTGAACCCTAATTGTATGGCTGTCGAAGCGGTAGCGTCTCGAACTCCGTGCGAATCTCCCTCCACTCTTCCTTCGTACGTAAATAATAGATCAATTACTTCGACCCCGCGTCAATCGCCAAACGACCCATTCGTGGACCTACTATTATTTACGTAAGAAATAAAGCCTAGGGAGATTCATTCCCGAAAGTTCGAGACGTTTCCGCTTCGAGTTATTGAGACGACCCGTGTGTGACGGTCTATGACCTGGTCTAATTTTTATTATTGTAACACAATATTTAGTAAATAAACAGTGCATACCAAGTTTTAAAAACGCAAATGCACTTAGAGAAGGCGATGAAAATCCAAGAAAATATTTCATTCCAATCTGAAAGTAATTTAAAAATGGTGGAGATTTATATTCAGTAAAACAAGGATAAAATAGTTGTGAATTTTGTTTAATAGTTTATATTTTAAATAAGTACTTAGTATGTACTTAAATTAGCATTTAAAACAATAATATTTACATCTAGAAATATTTGAAACATAAGCCGTTTTCTACTTAGGTGATTCAGATGATCCAGAATTATTTCAGTTTCTCTTATTTACATACCAATCGGACTTAACAACCGGATAATTTAAAAAATTACTTGGATCACATAAGTGGAAAATAGCTTTAAACTCTATTTTACTTACAGATGGTTGATTGATTAAGGTATACAAACAAATACCTTATATCTATAAATTTCAACATTGCAACAATATTAGTTATATGCGCATAAAAATTTAACAAGATCTAGTATGACAAAATAGTGTTTACCTTGTGTTTTATAACTTTCGTTAAATCGCTTAATTCACGTAACTTCTAATTACAACTGCAAATTAGCAATTTTTTCAACTGCAGACCCTAGTTTTATATGATACTTTTTGATGATACTAGTTGATATTGAAATGAATGAAATAAATTTTAATAAGCAATAACTAATAATAATTATATTTATTTGTATTATAATAAATAAACGGTCATGATTGTAGGTATAAAATAAACAAATTTTATCGTCAAACTAAAACAGAGTAGGACTTCATAACAAAGTTATAGGCGTTGCAGTATATTATCACATTTCTATCACAGCAAGCGCCTACAAATGATAATATTCTTGGTGTAAACATAAATTTTTAGCCCAAAACAGAAAATATGGAGAAGTATAATAACATTTTAGGAACTTTTTTATTCAAACCCTATACATCAGGTAATATAAGAAATTTTAAAACATTTTCCCATGCACGTCATCAATCACATCGAAATTGACACTAAAGCCTATAAACTTGAGTAAATGAAATTTTAGCAAAAGTGTTTAAATTTGTTGACTAATTTAAGATACCAAGCAGCTCTTTATTATACTTTATAGAGCAAATGATTGTAACAGATATTTTACGAGCATTTAGATTAAAGCTGCAAAAATTAGTTTAAACCGATTTTTATTATCGCCTTGTTGGTCACACTGCGCCATGTTCAGCAATGTTGTCGTGTATTATTTGACAATTATCCTTGTGTCAGTCATTATTTTGTATAATATCGTGTTGTTGAATTTTTGGGAGTAATTTTCGTTTTTTGCCGTTTTTCATAGTTTTTTTTTCTTAAATTGTACTTCTAAGCACAAACAGTTCTTTTAAGAACTAAATTTTCGAGATTTTTACTGCATTTTTTGAAATTGTGGATTGAAAATATTTATTTAAACAGCTGATAAAATATTTTGAGCGCGAACAAGACAATAAAGGTCCTTTATTACCCTTGAATGCAGTGAGAGAAGTAACTTTGATTGGTAAGCACATTATACCACTTTCAAGTTATTTCTACTTATTTCAATTTGTAGCGAGTAGCTGCTGCCTTAAAAAAATATATAAAAATTATATACTAAATATATTTTTTGTCACTTTTAAATTAAGATTCATCTCATAAATCCATCACAATCTGGCAGCGCGGTCGCCATCGCTTGTCACTCAAAGTTGATGACGTGCATCGGAAAATGTTTTCAAATTTCTATATTTGAATTAACAGTTAACTAAATTCGATTAATTTATATAAAATTATTTTATAAACCTATACTTTACACTTTAAATCAAGCCATTTCCAAATATATGTATAAAGAACTCAAAATAAGTAAAACGTGATGTAAAAAAATCACTGTGTATCACTTACTGGACTATTTTAAGTCATTAGGTCTTAATAAAGTTTCATCATCAAGCATTAGTTTCACAGATTATTTTAGTAATTTTATATAGAATACTTATTTTAAGACATAAATATATAAAATCTCAGACCAGATTAAAATATTTTTATGCATTAAAATAGTTGTTTCAATACAAGAGCCAAAGATTAATCAAGACTGTTTTGTCTTGTTACTTCACTTGGTCGGTTGTTTATACATAAGGCACACATAATTTTGTTAGGTTATAGCGTTATAGCACAGACATTTTTTGGAAATATTTCTCTAATCTAATACAACATTTTTATAAATATAACATTTTTTTCACTTAAGCGCCAATTTGATAATATCGGATGTCATCTGATTGCTCCTTCATATATTTTCAGTTGTACTTTTTATTTGTAATTTCAGTTTAAAGATCACAAATGACAATAATTTGTTATATGAACAGTGTTAGCACTTTATTTTATCTCACTTTTAACTAGCTAGAACTTTTCATTTATTTGAGTTTTTTAATGATATACACTATTTCAAATGTCACAGATATTGGTATAAACTATATATTTTTAAACGGGCCACTCTGTATATTAGAAGAGTAGAAACACATATTTTCTGATTTCAAAAATATATCACACATGCCCTTTGTCGGTTTAATTTTTGGCGCTCAAGTAGTGTTTTTTAAATGATGGCAAGTAGGTGGCTAGAAGAAACTGCTGTGAGGTTTATTAATATTTAAAAAAATTAGGGGTGTATATGGGATATACATAATCCTAACACAAAATTATAGTACGAGAGCTAGCAACTTCGGGAAAACAAGTATTTTAAGAAAGTCAATGTCTTGGTTTTTATGTAATAAACTTTCTCTTAATTTTATTGCCATTATATTGGCAGTTTAAAATACAGTCTTACGCACTGTCGCCATTTTGAACCAACTAACAGAAGCTTTTTGACATGAAATGTGTAAACTCGGAATATGCTTTCAGTTCAGTTGGTTTCAAGTGACTTGATCAATTATTTACTTGACTGGTGTAAACGCGGTGTCAAACTAAAATAATACAGTGTAATAGCACGACAAAAAAGTGAGACAAAATAAAACGCTGCACTAAAACTATTTTTAGAATGAAACGAAAACATAATACATATATCTATTTACTTCAATATCGCTCAAGTCTTTCTTATGGCTTTGTGTTCATCTTGTTGACATAAAATTTTCTTTCTAAAATAAGTTGTTTATCTCCTGTTGCATACTAGAACATACCCTATGATCGAAAAAAAATGGCGTCAATTTACCTTATAAATTTTGTAACATAATTATAGGTATATTCGTATACATGTAAAAGTCATCGATCGTCATTTCTAAGGTACCTTGATGCTGATTTTTTTATCATGCGATATTTATATCCAGGAAGTGTCTATTGTTAAAAAAAAATTAAAAAAAAAAATCTTTCAAAGTAATACAATATTTTTGTTTATGTATTTCTCTCTCGTGTGCCTAAACCGTGGTATTTTATTTTAAAACGAACCTCATTATGCTTCGTATTACGGCTTAACATACTTAACTTATGCCAAATAAACTTTCAAGATTAAATAAAAACTCTTAAATATAACAAAAATATAATTATACATTTCCAGTGAAATCACAATAAGACAGGTATAGAATGAACCCAAATACTAAAGTCATCAATGCACAGCACTAAAAGAAGCGTACTTAAAAGAAACACTACTCTAGAAACCTTCGATAAAATACAGTCAGAGAAAAACAATTTTTTTTTGAATTTTTTAAAATTGTATTTAACGTCATTGCGATAAAATAATGGTTACACGAATTTAGAATATTGAGTATTTATTATTAGAAAATAAAGACTTTATCATTATACATACCGTAGGATCGAAAAATAAAAACGGCGTCCTGTTGGCTTGGAAATGACGATCGACCGATATTCCCTATATAATTTTACTTATAAAATGACAGACATTAATTGCAAAACCTCTAACGAGGGGTAGAGGACTCAAAACCTCACAATCTTTTCTAAATGTTTATTTCAAAAAAAAATTGTTTAAAAACGGGGCAACATGTTTCGGAAATCAGTTTCATCAATCGGGAATCAGAATCAACATGTTTCAGCCCCATTTTTAAACAAAATTATTTTTTGAAATAAACATTTTGAAAAGATTGTGAGGGTTTGAGTCCCCAACCCCTCGTTTGAGGTTTTGCAATTGAGATGTACTCACACTGGGTTGGAGAACGTTTAGTGACAGACATTACTTCATTTCAATGCCATCCTGACGCCTTTTTTCGATCAAATTATATATCAAGTGTACGCATTGTAGAGAACTAATATCCAATCAGATATATATTTGACAAGCCTAAATGGCAAGCCCATATTTGGCAAAAACAGATAGACCACAAATAACATAGTACAGCACATTCCAGGCATGTATATTTATGTTTACGAATGATCACAGGTACTTGCTTAGCAGAATTCAGTATTTGTAGAAGTTCTATAATTGAAGGTTTTTTTTGGACGTCGACTCGCAAGGGCATTAGACGTTTTGCTAAATTCAATCGAATTCTTTACACTTTTAAAATAATTTAAGCTGAGTTAATAATATCCAACAAAATGCATCCAGAAACTCAATAAAAAATATTCCATCTGTTACAAAATATAAGTACAGTAATACCCCGCTTTACGCGGTTTCGATATTACGCGAAAAACTGGATATATTGGCAATAGGGCTAATACCGGCAGCCCGGCGCCGCGCCGCGCCGGCCTATATCCTTGTGTAGATCGTTATACGTGATTTCCGTTTTACGCGATTTTCTATAGAACACATCTACCGCGTAAAGCAGGGTATTACTGCAATAAGAAGTATACATTATTCAACGCTAAGATGCACGAAACAAAAATGAATACATGATGCATACACGAGAACAGTAATACTACAGTAATTATCAGGGGCGGATACAGGAATTTATTTTAGGGGAGTACTTTTAAGTACTTATAAGTAGTATATATTAAGTACATATAAGTACTTAATATTACAGTGATATATCATTTGGTGCATCTTGGCGATGAATAATGTTAACTAATATAAATTGTTAACTAAGGCTCGACAAATATAGGATGATATGCAAATTTCTTGATGCAACGCTCCTTCGTCAATTTAAAGTCAACTAAATAAGACAGTTTTATGGTCCGTATATTGTCTATAAATTCTTTTAGAATTTTTAGCTGTGAATAGTTAGTGTGTAAATAAAATCGAATTTTAAATACTATTTGTTTTAATGCCCCTAATTTTGTTATACGCTATTTACAACAATTTAGTTGTCAACGGCCAAAGATACCTCGATTATAAAACTGTTTAGTCATCTACGGTATTATTGAAACTTAACACTGCTATTAAAAAATGACTTCCTAAATTTGGTAGTGAGATACCAACCTGTAATATTAAGCTTTATTTTATAAAAAAAACTAGCCTTTTTCTGTATTTTATCGAAACCAGTAATAATTTCTATTATCACGATTCATCTTGAATATCTTCTTCGTTGTCCATTTTCGATGTGCCCGCGTTGCACATGCGACACTTACAACACACTATACAGGGTGCCGCGAGTAGCAGCAAAGGGGACGCGACCAGAAGCAATATACCGAACCCCGCGAATATACCGATCACTTGTGTCCTGTGCCAGATGACGGAAGCGCGCGAGTGTCCCAGCTTGTTCTTGCAGGGACCTTTGTCGTAATGGCGTAAAAGAAAATCGTCCTGAAAAAGAAATACAGAAATATAGGAATAACATACCGATTTGGTCATTTTAGAAGTGTGGTCTGGATTTTTACGTGTGATGTAGGCAGCTTAATGGAAGACCAAATTTATTAAAAAGAGAAAAGTTGTGTGTGCACTATGTGCGCATATTTGAAGTGGAACTTCTTACTAACAGCTATTAAATTGAAGGATTTGAAGGATATATATTTTTTATGAATGCTTTTTATAAACTTCAAAAAAATGGAGTTAATATAAAACCGTATACTATTCTAGTTTTATAATTTTATGTTTTTTAATTTTTAATAAAAAACGATAATTCCATCATTCGGCCGGATAGCCTGGCAGTTGTGGCCATTAAACCAAAATACTACTACATCTATATCTCTGACTACTACTAACTGCTACTAGCCAACAATTTTTGTTTTGTGTGGTCTGTTTTTGTTTAATGTTTTGTTCATTATTCATGTTGAGGATTTATTTTTAAATTAATGTTAATTGTTAGGCAAACTCATAGAATATGTATATCTTTTGCATAATCAAAATTCTAAATTACTCTAAATTTTACATAATCAAATTGTCACTCTAAATCACTGTCTTTTTTAGACAGATGTGGTCATTATTCAATTCATTACAACATTTGGCAAAACAAGTTGTCATTATTCAATTCATTATTCGAATTCTCAGAATGTTGTTAACAAAAGTTTCATCTTAAAATTTTAATCAACCACAGTTGTTTATCTCCATCATTTGCCGAATTAATAATACACAACTTACAATACAGAAATTACAGTTCAATTACAAACAATTCATTATTTATAGTGATTTACAACAATTTTATTAAATTATACGAATATTCTCGTTGATTATTGGATTGAAATAAATATGACAGTGTTCTCCTATGAAAATGCGACTTACTAACTTTAAATTCTAATTCTGAACTGGCAAATGAGCTAGATGCTTTACTCAGACCGTTATTCAGAAGCCACAAATCTATCGATGAAAATATGCATGAAAATTTACTTCCTAGCACACAAGGTTGTACCATATCAAGTTTATTTTAGTGATTTTCTTAGCCGCGTATGGCACAGATCGTTACGCAGTGTTGCCACAAGCGTATTGCCGGATTTTGCATCAACAGTTCAAACCGCACAAGTAGGCGTTTATGGAAAAGGTTGCCTCTAGGGTTGGAACCTTATTTTTCAGAATTGGTTACTCATTCTACTACATATGTAATAGATTAGATTTAGCTTATAATATATTATCTTCATTTCAGTAGTATACATGAAAGTTTTTAAAATAGTTTATATTTTTTCTACACAAATTTTCCTACAAATGAAAAAACCGGCAACACTGTATGCCGCTTTTGATTTTGTCTCTCTGTTAGTCAACCGTATTTATATTATTCTCTCTCTTACACGTTAAAATCCAGACCACATTTCTAAAATGACCAAATCGGTATACTGTTCAATGGTAGGGACTGGGGTTCAAAACTTGAAGAGATCTCGAAGATATACGGAATAAAAGGAAAAGCGTTTAATCAAAGTGTAAATATTTGTCTTTTTAAAGGACTAGGAATTTTCGTATTGGTAAAGTTATATCGCATTTACAGAGATAAGTAAGGATTTATATTATAAATAGGACAGGAGTAATTCTTCAACTGACTTTTAAACTGTGTCTATATTTCATACTTTTGTACAGAACTATCAACAATGATTGAAATATTTGGCTATTTTGGTTTTGCTACTTTGGTTAGCAATAACTTGAGAAATTCGAATATTTATAGCCTGCTATCACTAGCGTTAAAACAAACCAAAAATAGATAAAGAAAAAACAAATAAATTAACGTTAATCAATTGAAATAACTTGCTAAAATGTTTCGATCGATAAGTCTGTTTTCAACTATGCTAATATTATTTTTTATCCATGTCTGGATCTAGTTTCTAAAAACAGATTGCAGTATGTACAAAACGTTTGCTGTCGCTTCATTTTTGGTCTGAGGAAGTACGATCATATCTCTGCTCGTATTAATGAATTAAAGTGGCTTAAGATTTCAAACACTGTCAGGCTGCATTTCGTCATGTTTCTGTTTAAAGTTCTTAGCACATCCACCCCTATATATCTGAGTGAAAAACTTATTCCTCGTAATGTCATGCATAATTGTAATATAAGACACCATTACAGTTGAGGGTTGGAACCTTTGGTGTTACACAGCAAAATAAAAACACTAAATCACCACAATACACCAAAACACTTTTACTTTTACACTGGACGCGCGTTTCGCTAACCATGTTAGCATCATCAGCAGATGATTATAAACTAAAGTACAATCTACAAGTTGAGCGTTTATATACTCGCTCAGTGGGCACCGAGTGGGCGTGGCAAAATCTAGCCAACCAAGTCAGAGCCTACTGAGCGTAACAGTTAGATTTCCGCCACTAGAGTAGTAGGAACAAAGAACTTGAAGGAATTGGACCGTTGACTCTGTTCATACTATCTTTACATTTATTAATTATGATGCTTTCATATGCATCTAATTGCCTGTAATTTGAGACTTGTTTAATTAATTTTAAATTATTAAGATCTATACAATGTTCATTATCAACAATATGTTCGGCAACGCAAGATTTATCCGGTCTACCATATCTTATCTGAGCTAAATGTTCTTTAAATCTAGTTAATATTGATCTCCTAGTTTGCCCAACATATTTCTGATTACAATCTTTACAAGAAATTTCATAAATACCCGACCTTTCCAGTGGAGGTGTTTTATCTTTTGGATTACCTAATAATTGTTGTAATTTATTATTAGCACTATCACAAGTTTATAATTGACATTTTTAAAAATTCCTTTTTAGACCACAGGATAACTCTCTATCAAACGGTATCGAAAATATTTAGACGTATCTTTCTCCACTTGAAAAGTCGAATTTTCATTAACCTATACCTACGTTTTCTAATTAATTTATCAACTAGTGACGGAGAATATCCATTACACTCAGCTACATTCCTAATGTAATCTCTTTCTATTTCATATCTTTCGTTGGAAAGTGGGGGAAACTAAGTAATCTATGAACTAAGAAATTTAAACTAGCCATTTATGTTCAACACTATGATGTGATTCATTAGGAATATATCTGCGTGTGGTCGTATTTTTCCTATAGATATCAAATTCAGGCAATTATTAGTATTTCTAATAACTAATACATCTAGAAATGGTAATCTGTCGTTGTTCTCAATTTCATGCGTAAATTTAATGGAAGGAAAACGATTATTTAACTTAGAAATAAAATTATCTATAGTGTCTGAATGTGTATCAAAAACAGCAAAAATATCATCCACATACCTAAACCATACTCTTGGAAAATACTCAAACTGATTCTTAGCCTCCACTTCAAACCTGCTCATGAATAAATTAGCCAAAAATGGAGACAATGGATTACCTTCCCGCTGTTCAAAAGTTGTTATTAAATTGAAAACAATTTTGTTTCATACATAACGATGTAAGCTCAATATATTCACTCACAGTTTTTGTTGTCGAGACCATTTGCGTTCAGTAATTCCTTTAAGTAGCCTAAAGTATGTGGAATTGGAACACTTGGGAACAACGAAGATACATCAAAGGGACAAAATTTCACCTTCATGCAATGTTATATCTTTAATTTTGTTAATGAATTCAATATTATTTTTAACTGAGAAAGAAGGTTCATGATCAGGTAAATTTTCGAACTCCTTGATAACCATTTTGCCAAATTATAGAGTCGGCGAACTACAGCCGAAACAATTGGGCGCATAGACTTGTCCGGCTTATGAATTTTTGGCAAAGCATACAATTTTGGTAATGAGGATTGGATACTTGCAATTTCCTCTTTAAAGAAAAAAAAAGAGAGGAAAAGATTCTTTAAAGAGGAAATTGCAAGTATCCAATCCCTCATTACAAATTGTATGCTTTGTCTGGCTGTAGGTTCGCCGACTTATAATTTGGCAAAATGGTTATCAAGGGAGTTCGAAAATTTACCTGATCATGAACCTTCTTCTCAGTTAAAAAAATATTGAATTCATTAACAAAATTAAAGATATAACATTGCATGAAGGTGAAATTTTGGTCTCCTTTGATGTCTTCTCGTTGTTCCTAAGTGTTCAATTCCACATACTTTAGGCTACTTAAAGGAATTACTGAACGCAAATGGTCTCGACAACAAACTGTGAGTGAATATATTGAGCTTACATCGTTATGTATGAAACAAAAATTGTTTTCAATTTAATAACAACTTTTTTGAACAGCGGGAAGGTACAGCAATGATCAATCCATTGTCTCCATTTTTGGCTAATTTATTCATGAGCAGGTTTGAAGTGGAGGCTAAGAATCAGTTTGAGTATTTTCCAAGAGTATGGTTTAGGTATGTGGATGATATTTTGCTGTTTTTGATACATTCAGACACTATAGATAATTTTATTTCTAAGTTAAATAATCGTTTTCCTTCCATTAAATTACGCATGAAATTGAGAACAACGACAGATTACCATTTCTAGATGTATTAGTTATTAGAAATACTAATAATTGCCTGGAAAAAATACGACCACACGCAGATATATTCCTAATGAATCACATCATAGTGTTGAACATAAAATGGCTAGTTTAAATTTCTTAGTTCATAGATTACTTAGTTTCCCACTTTCCAACGAAAGATATGAAATAGAAAGAGATTACATTAGGAATGCTAAGAGATCACATATGTCTCCGAACATGCAAAATAAATTAATTAGAAAACGTAGGTATAGGTTAATGATTTCTGAAAATTGACTTTTCAAGTGGAGAAAGATACGTCTAAATATTTTTCGATACTGTTTGATAGAGAGTTATCCCGTGGTCTAAAAAGGAATTTTTAAAAATGTCAATTATAAACTTGTGATAGTGCTAATAATAAATTACAACAATTATTAGGTAATCCAAAGATAAAACACTCCACTAGAAAGGTCGGGCATTTATGAAATTTCTTGTAAAGATTGTAATCAAAAATATGTTGGGCAAACTAGAAGATCAATATTAACTAGATCAAAAGAACATTTAGCTCAGATAAGATATGGTAGACCGGATAAATCTTGCGTTGCCGAACATATTGTTGATAATGAACATTGTATAGATCTTAATAATTTAAAATTAATTAAACAAGTCTCAAATTACAGACAATTAGATGCATATGAAAGCATCAGAATTAAATGTAAAGATAGTATGAACAGAGTTAACGGTCCAATTCCTTCAAGTTCTTTGTTCCTACTACTCTAGTGGCGGAAATCTAACTGTTACGCTCAGTTGGCTCTGACTCGGTTGGCTAGATTTTGCCACGCCCACTCGGGACCCACTGAGCGAGTATATAAACGCTCAACTTGTAGATTGTACTTTAGTTTATAATCATCTGCTGATGATGCTAACATGGTTAGCGAAACGCGCGTCCAGTGTAAAAGTAAAAGTGTTTTGGTGTATTGTGGTGATTTAGTGTTTTTATTTTGCTAAGACACCATAATCAACTGACCATGCCTCAACATAGATCCGCCCTTTTTCAAAGAAGTTTTACCTATATGGCCGTCACTAGTTACAATTCCCTTGATAATCATTTCAAACAATGTAATTTTGGTCAATTGCGAAAAAAATATAAAATGTTTCTTTTGTCTTCACAGGAATGATGATGGTTTTGTATTTTTTGTTTATTTTTTAAAAGTATTTATTATGCCATGTGTATAAGAATTAACTATGTATATTTTTTAATTTGTTAGTTTATAGAACATATTTTTTTGTCTTTTGAACATATTTTTCAATAAATATCTTATGGCAGCTATGGGTGGTTAAATGTAAGAATAACTTTTTTTGTTAAATTTCGCCACCCTTGTTGCATGATGTGTAATAATATATGTAATATTACACATCTTTTTTTCTTCAATAAAGACGATTATTATTATTATTAGTATTATTAAGTTGTTTCAGCATGAGTAGCAATTGCTAAATCCTAAAATCCTCTAATACAGTATTGCCAACTATTTCAATCATCGTTGATGGTTCCGTATTTATGATCACAGGTATTTAAATATATAAATCATTTGAAACTTACGTCTAAACTAGCTAGACAATACCAACAAAAAACGTGTTTGCATCTTTTACACATCATTTGGGCACAACCTTCGTCCTTTTCTATGGGCACCCCGCACATAGGGCAACATTTTATCAGATCTGAGTCGAAAGGAATGCCTGCATCAGGTGCAGCTTTTCCCTCCTTAGCCAGTCGTTTGCCGTGATCTTCACAGGTTACACCTATAGTTAAAACGTTTATCCTTCATTAGTAATCTAAGTACCTATGCATATTTATATTTAGGCAGTTAGTAACGGTCATAGCCTGTAGCTGTATTAAAAATCTAATCGAATTATTCTAATGCTAATTATTATTCAAATTTGTTAATAAAATATGATCAAAAATACACTATTGTACAGGGTGGGTCAAATTCGACGCTTTTAAATGGAAACACCCTTTTCTATAGGAGATAGACAAAAACTAATATCGGTGTCTGCAGCTGAAATTTTGTCAAAAACATGATGGTGAAAACCGCATATCGATATCTGTTACCGTTTCGGAGTTACAGGGGTGTGTTTTTCAAAATATGCATTTTTAATAAATCGCTGTAACTTTTGCTGCTATGGAAAATTTTGTATTTTATGAAAACATTTCCAAAGTACCTTTTTACGTAGAATTTAATGGTTTAAGTATATTTTTTTTTAAATTAATAATTTAAGAATTATCAACAGAAATTTTAATTTTTTATATGGGACACCCTGTATATTTTTAGTTTATTGAAAAGAATTTAAAATTACCTTTCCAAAAATATAACACACTTGATATTTTGCTCGATTACTCTTCGAGATATAGAGTATATACAAATTTGTCCGCTTTAAATGAGTAGGCTTTGAACGGCACCGGCTATAATGCAAAAAATTCAAGCTGTTAGCATCAATTAAAACGAAAATAATATTTGTTATGAGAGATGCAGAATTTTATAACAATTTAAAATATATTTAACCAACATCAACACATTTAAACTATATGTAATAACAATAAAAATAAATAGCAAACCAAGACATGAGATTTTGCTACAGGTGTTCGACATATCAACCGTCTTTTATTATGGCACAGACGGTGACAGACGGGGCAGTTTTTGAACATTTCTCGCGGAATTCATTAACTCAGTGGGGGTGTAAGATACCCTCTCATAACTGCTAAGTATTTCAAATTCTTGTCTAGATTATACGGAATAAGGAACCTTTATTCTTCCGCAAATATATCCATAGGATTAGATCGATGGGCACTAAGTCAGGCGGCCTCGACGGCCAACGGCTGGGATCTTGGTTAGCTATTCAATTATTCTTGAAATTGGCTGCAAAAATTTGCTGATAACTTCAGCGTTCAGTGGCGGTGCGTCGTCTTGCTGGAAAAATATGTTTTCGAGTTCCATTAAGGGCATATCATCAATAAGGGGTCCAAAGCCTACTAGTTAAAAGTGGCAAACTTTTAAAAATTCTGTATTTCGAAGGGGATTATAACAAAATATCAAGTGTGCTATATTTTTGGAAAGGTAATTTTAAATTCTTTACAGTTAATTAAAAATATAGAGGGTGTCCCAAATAAAAAAATATTTTTTCTGTTGATAACTCTTAAATTATTAATTTAAAAAAAATTATACTTAAACCATTACATTCTACGTAAAAAGGTGCTTTGGAAATGTTTTCATAGAAATACAAAATTTTCCATAGCAAAAAAGTTACAGCGATTTGTTAAAAATGCACATTTTTGAAAAACACCCCATAACTCCGAAACGGTAAAAGATATTGATGTGCGGTTTTCACTATCATGTTTTTGATGAAAATTGAGCTCCAGACACCGATATTAGTTTTCGTCTATCTCCTATAGAAAAGGGTGTTTCCATTTAAAAGCGTCGAATTTGACCCACCCTGTACAGTGTGTCCCATTTTGGTTGAAATCATAGGGTATCTCCGTTATTAGTGAAGATAGAATTATGCTCAAAAAATGACTTATTATCTCGCTAGATAGACTATAGATGTGACCACCGTAGTACTGGATCAAATTACTAACCTTCGTGCCATTCCAACTTGCAGCTACTGCAAAAATCAGTCGAACACGTGGGACAGGACACGCTCTGTGGTGAGCAAGGTTGCGAAGGACACAAACTGCAAACTGTTTCACATCCCGCTCTTGGACACCAACAACGGCTTTTATCTAATTCTATTTCTGTAAAAAAATCTTAATTTAATCAATCTGTTATATGGTCTACTATTAAGCGTCGCAAATGAGATTTCTGTGCTGGCTAGAATGGAGAAGGTAGAGTAAGTGGGAGGGGGTTATTTACCATGACCTAAAAGATCTATTGTGTCCCTTTCTTAAATAATAACTTATCATCATATAGTCTATAAGACCGCGCACATACGGGTCGCCTCAAACTCGAAGCGGAAGCGTCTCGAACTCTACTTCATACGTAAATAATTGTAGGTCCACGAACGGGTCGTTTGGCGGTCGATGCGGAGTCGATGTGATTAATACTATTAATTACATACGAAGGTAGAGTGGAGTCTCGCTTGGAGTTCGAGACTCGTTAATTATTATGTGTTATATGTCCACCCTCTCCATTTTCATAGTTAACGTATAAAAAAATACAAGAAATAAATATTTAGATTTTAAAAATAGAAAATATATTTTAATGACAATAATACCAAGATTTTACACTAAGAATCGGTGAAATTTATTTGAAGGCATTATTTTTTTATAATTTAGTTTTTAATTATTTAATAAAAATATTTCGCGAAACAATGCATAAATAAAATATAAAAATTCTAGTAGGGAATATTTGCATTATACTTTATTTCCTATAATGGCTATTTTTCAAATATTTTGTATAAGGCCAATTAAAGTTTTATTACGTTAAAAAACTCCAAATAACATGTTTATCCAATTTTTATGTTCTGAAACGCAAACAAATGTAATTACAAACATAAAGGTAAACAAATCAAATACACGATAAAATCAAATGTAAGTAAACAAAATAATGATAAACAAGCGTATATTTTATATAAGGCGTCCGTTGCAGATCTAGATAATACAGGGTGGTCCGAATTGTATTCGGGAGACTTTGTACGCAAATTCTGCAGATAAAAATAAGTAAAAAAAAATCGTATAAATTTATGTCCTTAAATTCTGCGTTTCGGAGATACAGGGTGTAGAAATTTTATTTTTAAAATAATTTCTGAACTAATGTCGATATTTGGATGAAAATTGGTGTTTTTAGACATGATAAATTTTATTTCGATGTCAATATGATTCCTACTTGTAGGGGGCGCCACCAACATATTTTTAACTGTTTTGAAGAGTAATAACTTTTCGTCTGTACCTGTATAAAACCACTGTGTGAAAAAATATACATTTCCGTCACTTTTTACGTAAAAAACACCTTTTGATAAAAATCGCTACGAGTAACTTCAGTTCAACTTACCTCTATTAAGTCTATATTTCTTGTGTTTCTCTAATAAATCATTGCCAGCCAGTCTTTTTATCTCGTCCTGCTGCAGGACTCCCTGAGCAGGGCATTGTGCATCGGGGCAGGAAATATCATAGGCTCCCTCCGATATTTCGAATTCTACATAGGCTTTCATACACTGCAACAAAAATTATTCTATAATTCAATAAAGAAATGTATTAGCACAGGATGCAAGATTATTATGCTCATCATATTTTTAATTAAACTATAAGTTTTACGTTTATTTATGAATAGGGGATAACAGGATGCCAAATGCCAATCAAAAAGTTGCCGGAAATATGTTTAATTATTAATAATAATAATTGATTTTGGAGATGAGATTACGTTCATAACATTCATTGATCATTTATATATCAAATTAAAGTTATTTTTATTCTATGCATGATGTTATAATGGAAAGATCATGTTGGGGCTATCTCTGACAGACAAAGTACCGAATATCGAAGTACGAGACAGAAAAAAAATCGTGGATGTGATAGAGAAAATAACTACTTTGAAATAGAATTGGACAGGGTACATTGCAAGGCTAAACGATGACCCATGGAGGTAGAAAATAATAGAATGGAGACCAAGACATGATGCATTCAGGAGCAGAGGCTGTCATCCATTCAGATGGCATGAAGACTTACGGCGTATTCACAGTAACTGGATGCAAATAGCTCAAGATAGGGAGTTATGGAAGCAAACGAGGGAGGCCTACGTCCAGCAGTGGACTTTAGTGGTTGGTTAATTATGATGATGATTATGTTATAAGGTTGCCTATGAAAAAGCAATAGGGGTTGCCACGGTTCAAATAGTAGAAAGAACAGTTTTATACGGGTTCGGCAATAGTGCGTCGGGCAACTGTAGCTGCTATAATACAAAACTAATATTTTGTGCTAAGCTAAAGTATGTGTCAGGATGTATTTCAGGAAAATAATTTAACTTCTACAGGGTGGCTCAAAAAAGTGTGAGTGGATCGGGATGATTTTTTTAAATGAAATATCCTGTATATTATTGCATTTTTGGCTTCCTTTTTGACCACTTTACACAATCCTAAGATATTATCAAAATGGCTTTGGTCATGCATTTGCCCATCACTAGATGTGACAAGAAATATTTTTGGTAGGTCAGCTTCGGGAGAACATTTTATTCTTCAAAACTATTAGTTCGGTCATTGGGGATTTTTGCTTGGAAAAGTCCGGAAGTTTTGCAACTTTGCAGGTTTATAGGTTTTGTGGTCCCTAACTAAAATCCATAAAATGCACATTTCCAGACTTGCCGCCGGCGCCGCCATCTTGCCAAGATGGCGCCCAAAATCGGTATTTTGTGAATATCTCGAAAACTATGCGTTTTCCGCGAAAATTTGAAGAGAGCAAAATTAAAGAGAATAAAATTTCCTATAAAAAACTTTTTTATGAAAATTTTCGCTAACGTCAACCGTTTAGGCACAAAATCCCTGGAAATTTTACAATTTTGTGTAAAATATGATATACTAGTTGAAGCCTGGTGCATCCGCCACGACATCAACATGAAAAAAATGCTTTTTTTTTAATTAAATGAAAAATATAAAATCCGGCGACGACAGTTTTTAGAAAAGCCAATTAGCTATTTTTTAGTAAAAAAAGCAACTTTCTAGAGCAAGTCGTTACTTCAGTAGAGACGACACAGATAAACATTAGCATTTTATACATATATGTAGATTATGTATAGTCGATTTTCCGAAATCAAATGTCGATTAGGGTTCACTAAAGAAACCCACAGAAACAGAAATTATCACAGAAACAGTCTTAAGACGAACGTCCATTCTCGTCAAAAATTAAATATTAAAATAAAAAATCGAAATAATATGGTTTGAAGATTATGATATAGATATTTGGTATTACAACGAAATGCTCCCTTCTTGAAGAGTTATATAATTTATAATTACAATGAATGAGTTGTGTAAATGTTAACAGCTCTAATTGGTTTTATTGCTTCTGAGTGGTTGTACTTCCTAAGTGACTTTTGTCTTTGGGCCTGAAGATGGGAATATTTTAAATTTCCGAAACATGTCGCCCCCCCTCGCTTTTTAAGCATTAATTTTTTTAAAATTAAACAACCTAAAGGTTGTGAGTTATTGTCCTTTTACCCTCCTTCAAAGGTTTGCTTTGATAATCATTGAACATTTTAATCCTGCTTTTCTACATCCGCAGGCTTTACCATAGTTGTTGATTTTGCATTTACAGGATAAAAATGCCAAAAGGGATTTTGGAGCTGGATCTTTCAACGTTGTGAGTGGAGTCCTGTTATTGTTTTCTTCCAACCCCATTCTTCGGCATCTTTGGTACAACCAGACCAATGCTGAACCTGGTGGTAAGTTCGCAATGAATGCTGTCCAGCACGGCAATTAATTATTCATAAATTAATGAGCGACTTAATGATACGCCGCTGTTTCATGACAAAATTGAAGAAACTAAACTAAAACTAGTTTTAGTGAACACTAATCGACATTTGATTTCGGAAAATTGACTATATGTATATCATACGTCACGTAAAATTGTAAAATTTCCAGGGATTTTGTGCCTAAACAGTTGACTTTAGCGATTTTTAATTTTCATATATCCTTTTTTATAGGAAATTTTATTCTCTTTAATTTTGCTCTCTCCAAATTTTTGCGAAAAACGTATAGTTTTCGAGATGTTTACAAAATGCCGATTTTGGGCGCCATCTTGGCAAGATGGCGGCGCCGGCGGCAAGTCTGGAAATGTGCATTTTATGGATTTTAGTTAGGGACCCCAAAACCTATAAACCTGCAAAGTTTCAAAACTTCCAGACTTTTTTCCAAGCAGGCCCCTTTTTTGATTAATGACCGAACTATATGGGAAGTTGTGTCGTTTGCAAGATACAAAAATGTAGTAAATCCTAGAAGAATCTTTTTAAGAAAAAAATCGGTCTTTGTTGAAGTTGCAACAAATTTCTACTAGAATTTATGTAGGGGTGAAGGTAGATATCACCCTTCTAATACCCTTTACGTTATTTTGTGAAAGTTAAGTATTAAAGCGCCTAGCAGAACATAGGCACTTCAAATCTCATTCAAATCGGAATACCGGTTCTTAAAATAACCTTCTCTAAATTTGATGACCTCTAACGGACAAACAAAGGCACATTTGTATAGAGATAAATTGCGTTCAATTAACTTATTTTAATTCCAAAATTATGTAGCTCCATGTCCACGGAACATTGGGACACCCTGTATACTTACAACCACAGAAATATGGCCATATATCTACATATCCTATCGGAAATCATAAGTATTTTAACATCCGATAATAATTTTTGTAATGAAGAAAGATTAAATAATAAAAGTCAATGTTTTGTCTTCAGTGAAGGCTTTAATTCGTTCAATAAATTTAAGATTACTTATCAAATTATCCGTTTAAAATAGACATTATTCGTACTTTATGGAGCTGCACCTATCAATTTAATGGACTCTCGCATTGTTTTGTCTTTCATTATTTATTAAGCAATGAAAAATAAATTTAATTATTTATAACATTTATATCATATTAGGATTTTTCTTAATAACTATATAACTGATACGATTAGCTGCAATCAAAGAATTTTGAACAAAAAACTCACATTTTATATTGAAGTAGGTAATCCATTTTTACACATTATAAATATGAGTTTTTACATACCCGTTAGACAAATTTCATGTAAATGCATTCCGTTTCATCAGTTTTTAATAAAGTTACTCTCAAAGGTAGATCTCTAGATAATATAGTTTTTAAGAACATAGTTTGTAGTACGTCTAAATATAATGAAAAAGTATTTACCGTTCAAATTTATCCAGGACAATTAATCACAATCTTATATCCACATACTTAATTTGATTTTATCGAAATATTTAGTTGTTAGACAATTAGTTAGTAGTTAGTTGTTAAACAATTAGTTAAATATCATATGCAAAACTTTATATTGCTTACTGAAATTCCTATGAAAATTAAATTGCAATATTTCATACTAATTTTCTAATGTTCTTGTTTGATTCATTTCTTAAAAATGATTGTGTACTACTAAAATTATCGATTACGGAACCGGATTTTAAGGTTCCAAGAACAATATTTCTAAAAAACACGTTTAAGATTATGTTTGATAGATAATATAAAAAACATTGGGCTTAGCAGAATCGGAATTTGAAATTTAACAGGTTCATTATTGAATCTATGTTTTTTTGCGATTCAGTTATAATATATACGTCTTGCAGATTTTATTCTTCTGTACAAATTAGTAAAAATTTAAAAAAATCAACAAAATGTTTAGTCACCCACGCTTAACCTCGATTATTGATTACGTACTAAAAGACTATATTTTTTATGATTTAATTATAAATGTATAGTTTTCAGATGTTTCTATATACCGGGTGCTTCTCAAAAGTGGTTCAACCCTATAACTTTTTAATTTTTTCAGATAAAAAAACGAGATTTGGTATGTTAGTATATAACATAAATTAGGATTGATTGATGTATTCAATTGTTTTTGGCCACTTCCTGTTTCACCGGAAATGACGACAACTTTTGATTTTTAAATGGCACACTTAGTATTTTTTTACTTTATTCGATAGAAAATGACATTTCGAATAGAATGACGTATCATATGTCAACTTTTGACATTTTCGCTTAAAAACAAATCGTATTTTAACTTTCAATCTGGAGTGCCATGGCTATGTTAAAAACACTAATTCTTAATCAAGGAGCCTTGGAAAAATAGATTGGATCGTATAATGTTTTAGTGTCTTGTCCTGGCCAGTTATAAAATGCTCAAATCGAATTTTTAATCATATCTCAATTTTTTCAAATGGAACGAGGGTGGCTCATTAGCATATTTGGAAAAAGCATTTTTTTACGAATAATTCAAATTTTCGTTACGAACCGCAAGTTATAATTTCAAATAAACCATATGCAAAAATGTCAAAAGTTGACATATGATATGTCATTCTAAGAGTGTAGTTTTCTATCGATGAAAGTAAAAAAATAGCGAGGGTGTCATTTAAAAATCAAAAGTTGTATTCATTTCCGGTGAAACAGGATGTGACCAAAAACAATTGAATACGTCAATCAATCCTAAATTATGTAATATACTAACATACCAAATCTTGTTTTTTATCTGAAAAAAATGAAAAAGTTATAGGGGTGAGCCACTTTTGAGACACACCCGGTATACTTCTAGTATAAGATGGTATTACTTGCCAAATTTCATAGATTTAGTTTGACAGACAGATGGACAACAAAGTGATCCTATAAGGGTTTCGTTTTTTCCTTTTGAGATACGGAACCCTACAAATATCAAAATAGAATCATATCATTTCAATTAGAACGGACTTGCTTTACACATGTTTCCATTAGATCCCAAAAGTACCGTGACTTACTCCGAGAAAAGGATGGTATGGCCATAGTATGTACGGCTGTATTCGACTTAACTAAATAATTTATGAAGAATTTAGGAAGTGGTCGAGGAAATCTGAAATTAAATAGAACACTTGATTGAAAGAAAAGAGATTCTTAATCCTTCAGTCAACTATAGAACGTTCAAAATTAAAAAAAAATAAGACGGTAATGAAATTAAATACACCAAAAAGAAAAAAAAATAATTGTCAGAATTGTTTTATTGTACTGCAGCAACACCACAAACTATTATGCTTGTTTGCAGTATTTAATTTATTCAGTGCGACGTAGCGCCATTAGAATGCACAAGGACGGTTCTAGCATTAATTCTTAAAAAATATTGTTTTCACAGCTGTCTATCCGATGAAATAATAAATATTAGCAGGTTTTCTAATCTTCGGCATATAAAAATGCGAAGATAATTTGTTGTTTTGAAATAAAACTGGTTCCAATAAAACAGAGCAATATGGGACAATAATGATATCATATAAGTTTAATTTACTTATTTAAATAGAGAGGGCTTTCTTCGATCAAATATTTAAGAGAAAAATACTGTTTACTATTACCTATTAGTAGTGTTGCCCTATTTTTCGAAAATGACAAACACAAAAAACTATTCTCCTTTTATTTTTACTTCAATTAAATTTGATACTTGCAAAATTTTACTGCTTTATTAAAATGTTTTCAACCTGAGACCTGAGAAACAAATTGTATTTCCCTACCGGCCCATATTCTACAGTACCACGACTAAAATTTATTTCGAACTTCCATTCTCTTTATTTAGTTTAACCATTGTCTATACTCATAATCAAGGGTTTAACTTACACAACGATTCTTGGTACTAAAATAGGTATAGTTAAAGTTAAACATTCTGTCATCGAGCTATCACTATATGCAATAGCCAAGAATCTCTTAATTCTAACTATGTAATATTAAAACGGATTTGCTTCAGAATAGTTACACTGCGAAGTCCCTCGACAAGAGTATATCCAATTGCGAGACTGACTCATTGGTGAGCCAGTCTGAGAAAGACACTCTCTCACTCTCAACGGTTTCTCAGAAACGATCAGGCGAATTGTCAAAGAGAATAAAATTAAAACTGATCGGCTATTCGCTTGAATTTTTTGTCTGAGACAACTCTACGAAGTGTAAGACAGTAAACCCAAAACCGGACTCATAAAAATAAGAGAAAGACTGCATCTGTGGACTGCATCTTCCAGGAAGTCGGTAGTGGTCGGTAGTGCGGTGAGTCGAATTCAGAGATATAGAAGGGATAGAGAATGAGCGTCAACATGCGCAGAAGGTCTAATCAAGTTGGGCGTTATATTCCAGATCTTCGTGTCATTTTGTATATAGGTGGTAATCTATAAGTAATCAAATATCAATTTGCTGTTTTCAACCATACGAGGGGCAATTTGAATTTAGTGAAATTTTCATCATTTATTATGGATGTATAAATATGTCTTCCTATATGAATTTTTCCTACGAACTTCGTTTATGGAAAAAAAATAGATTGAAAAGGAATATCTGGCATGTGTCAATATCGGAAAGTAATAAAACGTTCGTTTGGTATGGAGAAAATTGAGCATTTTGTTACTGACCTTTTGGCCAACAGTGAAAAATTTTGTTCCTAGGGAATATAAACTTTTTTCCTTAATTAAAGTTGGAAACTTCTCTTATTTATTCAAAATGTAAAAAACGAAATATTATTGCTGACAGCAGCTCACAATGTTGTATAACATAATATACATATATGTTTTAGGGGAGATTTTTCTTGGCTTTAGGTCGTTATTTTTTGTGTTAAATTACCTATCAGTAGATATATAGCTGAAGAACATTAATATGATTTATTTAATTATCATCAGTTTCAAAATTGCGTACAATATTGGTATATAAAACACTAAATATACGAATATTCTGACAAAAGACGCTACGGACAGATGAACACTCGAAATGCCATTAAATAAGTATTTACAATTATTTCATGTTTACTTATGTATACTAATACTGAATTACGTGTTTCAATTTAAAATTTTTGCAAATATGGTAAAAATTGTTCTAAACAATTTTTTGTTCAAGTTGTATATTCATAAAACACTTGGTTCATAATTATTTTTGATAATTACCTTGTATTTTTAATATAAACCTAGAACAAATATGTTTTTGTTTTATTTTTTTATTCGTGCCTTCAAATATTAACTGTACATACCTAACATGTTCTCTAACAAATATTTTCATAATACATAAACATTATTGGTTTTATTAAGGATATTGTTAGTATTTATCCTGGTTTTCGTCGACAATAAAAACTCTAAATCTTGTAATAGAACATCAATTTTATATTTCGTAAAATTATTTTGATACAAATTCAATTTGTCAAAATTCAAGTCATTAATATATTGATAAACAACCCAAATTATTCCTAAATATTTTATTATAAAAAAAACTGTTACCGGTAAGTTTGTAAACACATTATGGTTTGTCTAAATACTAGAAAAAATAATTTATTTTTTGCACAAAAGAAGCTTGCCGATCCTTATTTGCCCATAAAAAAATTCTGTATGTACAACATACATACATATACCTAATTTATTATTAAGAAAATTAGATTATATGAACTCAGAATTTTAAAGAATTTTTTAAGATAAAATAGTTTCTCTCAACTGTAATACTTTGGCCTGTATTTTATCTATTTAAAAACATGGGATTGACAATCCCCTTACTAAAATACATACTGGAAGGTACTGATTAAGTTTCACTGCATCAAATACTTTTGCTATAAATCCTGGCTCACAATTTAAGGCCATTGCAAAATTCTTTTGAACTTCATCATAGATTTTACAAGAATAAAAGTGTAATATTGAAACAAACACTCTTAAAGTAAAAGGGTAAGGCTTCATGACTAATAATCTCATTTTTAACACTCTTTAAATATTATCTCATTAACAATATTATGAATATCAGATGATTTTTCTCAGTGATTTGTGGCACAGATAAGAATTAATATATATCCCATAACAGATTTTTAAATAAGAAACTTCTGCCTACAGATTTAATTTGCTTATTGGCATAATACCCTTTCTTCTTCTATAAATCTTGCTATTTTTTCAGTCCAATGTTCGTTGTTTTTACAGTTGTAGCAATACTAAAAATGTTGACTATAGAACTCGATACTATGTTTGAAAAAGCATTTATACCTGTAACTGTGCATAAATCTAAGTAACTGAATTCTTCTCCTCTTGACACTCTGAACACTGCTGTTGCTAATGTTAGAAATATTTAGCATAAAACTACAACTACCTACAGCAAACTTTACAATAAAAATGTTAAATTTTCGCTGTTCGATTAAAATACCCTATCTTATTGTTACGTTTTTCGTCGGTTCCGTGTGGATAGAAAGTCACAATTTATTTAAACACTATTTATTTAACACTAATTAACAAAAACAATAACGATAAAAGACTTATAGAACTATTTACAAACGATTTATAACTAAGAATTTATTTTGAATTTTAGCGCGTCAACTGCACTGGTATATTTATAACTGCCCCCTGTAGGCCACCGCCGCCGGCTTTTATACCGACAGGTAAAGAACTCTAGAATAGTCCATAGATCGTTAGGTGCGTAGAGAAGGATTTCGAATGTTCTCGTATGTACTAGTCCATTCCAGTGGGACTCGATTCTTCTCGAACGAATGAATCATTACGGTGTCTATTCTTTAATGCGATGTTAAGGTCATCTGAGGGCGGGACATATAGTTAGGTTAGGTCGAGTCCACACGGGTCCGCAACATTATGTTTTCTTTTCCTCCAAATAATCTTCTTGTCAAGTAAGGACCAATCTGTTTGCCTAAGTGTTACAATATTTGACATATTTCTGGTACACTTGAACTTGTGCTTTCATGGACACTATAAGAGTGCACTGTTTTACAGACGCACGAACATTGATTCCAAGTATCTTCTTCCTCCACACGTAATAAAAACATCCTCTTTAAGTGGCCACATCACACACTTATTTTTGACCATTCCCAATTACAATCACGATTTTTACAAATCGCCTTTAGGAAAACTAAAAGTAAGCAGTTTTGGATCATCTGTAAACACGGTTATGTGGTATAAACTTACACATGAAAACTAATCATTTTTCCCGGCGTATTAGCTTTCTTAGAATGACTATGAGAATATACAACAAGCTTTTTTGAATTAGTGTTTAGAATAATTGAGATATTAATAAATTTTAACTAGATAACAACACAAACAGATGTCAATTAAAGAGGGGAAGTGACAGCGGGACCTGGAAGATGTCTACCATCTTGCCGTCGACAAAAATTTGGATGCGCACTCGTCGAAGCTCATTCTCCCACTTCCATATCTCTGGTCGAATTACATCTTTAGCCATCCAAATATGGAAATTTCCACAATATGACAACCACTTATATAAATACTAATACGAATATTCTCAGTGGACAAACTCACGCATGACTGCACACTGCACCCAACAGGTTTGCTTTAGTTTATAAGGTCAGTAGTTTTAGGACGTTTATATTTGATCCAAAATGTTGTGGAAATTAGAATAAATAAAGACTAACTATTAATTTATTAATTATAATTATTTACTTAATTTTATTTTATAACAACTTTATTCTACTAGTCCTACTAGTCCTAGTCCTAGTTCAAGTTACTAGACTTTATGAAAAGGATACAACACTGAAGAATGTGATTTAGATATGAGAGAACCACAATAGAACTGAAAAAGTCGCAGCAAAAATATACCAATAGCCCATCTCTAACGCCTAATCAAACTATAAAGAAAGGTGGGATGAAATTTGTATAATTTGAATATTTAGATTTTTTTGTTCGTTAAACTATGAGGTATTATAACGTCCTTGGTTAGGATCAAAACAAAGTGTTTTGTCTCACCTGATCGGAATAAATAAGTATTAAATAAACAAACAAACAACATGTTTATCGTAACCCGACAATTATAAAATTAGAAAATGATCTAAAATAACACTATTTTTTAGAAGTGTCATCACAATTAATTAGATTTTTTTCGTTTGTGTACAACAGACCTGAAGTGTTAACCACTTACTGTTAAGTGGCTATTAATTTCTGAGATGATTGAGGTCAGCTTTATCTAAAAACCTGTCTTGATTTGACGCAGATTTTAAAAATTCGAATTCGATTATTTAATTGCCCGTTTTGACGTTTTATTAACTAAAATCAAATATTATCTAACCATTTTACATACGTATAATGAAATATGACGCAAACATATGCGACAGTGCATTGTTTACATGGATAAAAGATATTATTTATTATTGCAGGAATTCAGCCTTCATCGTGTTTTTTAAACTACATTTTTCTGGAACGTACTCATTGATTTTGATGTACATTTTTTTAAGGTATATGCATGCCAATGTTTTCTTTTGGAACTGTAAATAATATAAGTCGTTAAGAAGTAACATACATACAGCTGTTACTCGCTGACGAGTATTCGACACACATAAAGATGGTCACGCAAGGCGTTTTCTTTCATGAGCTTTTCTGTGACTGAAAAGCCCGATACGTAATGTTATCTGCCTACCGCACTCCGGACATTCAAAAATCTCATTGCTTTGTTGCCTCTTCACTTTTTGGTTGCCGCTGTTAACTGAGTTTACAACCCTTCTCCATTGAGTTCTATTGTGAGCTGCTTTTTCCCATTCATTCTGCATGTTAATTCCCTTTAAATTTTCGTGGAAAATGTCCTTGTATCTTTTCAGTTGCCCACCCGGCCTCCTCTTACCGTCTACTAGCTCACCGTAAAGCAGATGCTATGCGGTTTTCTTGCATTCTGCATACGTGACCAGCCCATCTTAAGCGGGATTTTGTGACCATGTCTTCAATACTCTCGCAGTTAGCTTTTTCAAGGACCGATACGTTTGAGACATGATGGAACCACCGGATTCTTAAGAGTTGTCTAAGGTGTCTCTGTTGCAACTTGTTTAATGCGTTCATGTGTCGGCGGTAAGGCACCCAGGTTTCGCTCCCATATAACATGGTGGGGATTATAATTGCTCGGTATACTGCAAGTTTTGTTTTTGTACTCAAGTCATGATTGTAGAAAACCCTGTCTTTTAATTTCCAGAATGCTCTTGAGGCGCTACTAATCCTGTGCTGAATTTCAGAGTCAATATTGGCCTTTTCCGAAATCAAACTGCCAAGGTAATTGAATTCCGCCACATATTCGAATAGTTCTTCTCCGATTTTTATAGCATTGTTGTGATCTTCCAGGGGAGCGCACATGATTTTAGTTTTGTCGATGTTTAGCTTAAGGCCCAAAGCCTCGTATGCCCAGGTATATGTGTTCAACATTTCTTGTAATTGTTGTACCGTGTTTGCAACTAGAGCGCAGTCGTCAGCGTATTGAAGTTCTGTGATAAATTTTGTACGTGTTTTTGCCCTGAGTCTTTTATGTTGAACAGACCGCCGTCATATCTGTATCTAATGCCCAATCCTCTCTCCTGCAGTTTGCTGTCCACTATAATGGAGAGCGCCGCCATGAATATGTTGAATAGGAGAGGCGCTAAGACACATCCCTGCCTAACTCGTGTATTTGTTAGGAATGGGTCGCTCAGTGATCCATGATGTGACACTCTTGACTTGTTGTTGTTATGGAGGCTTTTACACACTGTAAGACATTTGTTGGGTACTCCGAACTTTTCCATAATTGCCCAAAACGCATCTCTGTTCACAGAGTCGAAGGCTTTTGTTAGATCGATGAATGCAACATAAAGTTTAGACTGCTGCTCTTTTACTTTTTCCTGTAGTTGACGGATGGAAAATATGGAATCGACGATGGGTGCAGGCGGTTTGACATTATTTTTGCAAGAATTTTTCCGCCGATAGCCAATAGCGAAATTCCCCGGTAATTTCCGCAGTCTAATGCACTTCCTTTGTTCTTAAATATATTCACTATATTCGCGTTGCGAAAATCTTGAGGTACCTCTCCGCTTTCCCATACGACATCAAAGAGAGCCTTAAGATGACCAATAAGTTCTTTACTTGCACACTTATAGATTTCCGCCAGAATCGCGTCACAGCCAGCTGATTTGTTGTTTTTAAGCTGTTTTATGGAGGTTTTTATTTCTTGTTCTGTTATTGGGATGTCTAATACATCCATTGGGATGTCTAATACATAAGAAGTAAAACAGGTAGAACACACGACAGAAATAGACTTCTTTACAAATTTCATACAGTCAGATTTTTTAATATATTCTATTGAAACTGATTTTGATAGAAATATTTGATTGGTACTTATTAGTACTGTATTTGGAAAGGCACACTAATAAAATAATAAATAATAATATTAAGCAAACGTACATATCAACTTTTTTGAAAGCAATATTGGTTGCGAGTTTTGGAGACTGAAACAAAAAATAGAGCATTAAAACATTTTTATTGTCTGGCATGTATCTCTCAATTGGCTCAATAATTTAAAAATAATAAGTAAATAATACTTTTAATTTATTAGTCAAAACAATTTATTTATTATTATACAGGTTTGATTACAGCTTCAACTAATACAGTAATTATCTCAGATTTGTGTCTTTTCTGTTTGCAATAAACAGAAAAAGTTTGGTTTTATTTTTTATTAGAATCGCTCTTTTAGGCTAGATGGATGTATAATTTGTAGAACATGCGATTTCAAGTGTTTTCCACAATATTGTAAATAAAATAAGATTAAGTAATGTACTTTACTCTTTCTTTTTCCGATTAACAGAATCTGTTCAAATGCCCTGTTATATAGTAGACCCACTACTACACAGCTTTGACAGTTTTCCTCTTCTTGTAAGATGTAATGTAATATAATTTATATAAATTTGTATAAATTTTTATAAAGATAGATGATAAGACGTATATAATTATGTCAACTGGCAAGATGTATATAATTATGTCAACTTTAATTCGTAAACACAGCTTTTTATAAATTTTAGTATTTGGCATTATACAGGGTTAATCGAGCTGTTGTTTTTTACCCTAATTTTAAAACACCCTGTGCAATAACTTCGTCTGTAAATTTTCCTAAAATATAATTTTGCGGTCAGAACCATGACTTCTGAGCATTTTATTTTTTGGTTCATGTCAAAACACTCTTTGGTTAATTTTTAAGAGCGAAATGAACTGATAACGACCAATTTGCAATTTTTTTTATTATATTATTACTTTTTGATGTAATTTTTTAATACGGCGGCGCCGGCGCCGCCCTGGCAAGATGGTTTTAGTAACTATTGTCGTAACGCCATATTACACCGCATTGCATACTCTATACTAAATTAAAAAAACGGTAAAGACTAACGATACAGTCCGGGTTTTAAAAAATATTAATAACAATAACAGAACTATCGATATTAAAGAAAACATCTGTAAAACTCTAGTATACAAGCAGAAAAAAAAAATTGTAAAAAATACCCTAATACTTTGTATGGCCGCTCTTGGCTGCTATAACTGCCTGTATACGTTCCTTCATACTGTCATAGAGGCTGCATAAATCATATTGCGTTATGTTTTTCCATTCTTCTTTAAGGACCAAGCGAAGCTGGTATTGCTTCGCGACCTCTAACCCTCCTGCCAAGCATTCGTCAAACGTCGAACATGCTGAGCAGTTCATAGTAGTAAGGGTAGTATATAGTTTACAATAATCATCAAAGTCGTCTAGTCATATGGAAAAATAACTTCAAAAAAGAAATGATAATTGAAAAAATTGCAAACTTTTGCTGGCAAGCTCACTCTTAAAAATTAACCAAGGCATGTATGATCCAAAAAACAAAATGCTCAGAAGAAATATGATTTTGACCGTAAAATTATATTTTAGGAAAATTTCCAGACGAAATTATTGCACATTTTAAAGTTAGGGTAAAAAACAACCCCTCGATTAACCCTGTATAATATGCCAAATATTAAAGTTCATAAAAAACTGAGTTTACGAACAAAAAGTGATATAATTATATACAGTTTGCTAAAAAAATCATGAAAATAGGGCTAAAAGTAACAAAAATATTACACTTTAAATTTGACTAAAAATTTCCCGTAGCGTTTTTTTTGCATCTGAGTATATTTAATATAATGGTTCAGTGTTCACCTGTCAAAGAAGAAGTAGCGAACAATATTGCCACGAAAAATGACATCTTCTATGACAAATAATGAAGATTGTAAGTTTAGGGTACAGCTGTTAAAATTCACCAATAAAGGAAACGATTTTTATTCATTTCGTGAATATCTTGACTCGATTTTTTTCTATTTCCAAGAATAAGACTTTTTACGCGTAAATTTTCTATGACAAATGCTTCTTTACTAAAGTAATTTTGTTTTGTAATCGCTAAGGAACTAATATGAACACAACGCATCTGAGACGGCATCGCCGAGAAAATTAAATCGCATTTTATTATAAAATGCTTCAATGGACCACAAAATTACATTCGCAACAAAATCGCAACTCCTAAAATTCAGACTCGCAGATAGAAGGTTATTACGGTCCTAGTTTGCAAAATTACAATCGCAGCAAAATTGCAAATCGTAACTATAGTAATATTGGTTGCCTAAATTGAAACTCGCAAATATAAGAAATCGCAGTTTCCTATGAGAACCGATCGCAGGTTGCGGTTGCGACTTAAAAATCGCTGCGATTGAATCGCAGTTTGGGATTTGTTGCTCATCTCTAATATGAACATGCATAGCATATCCTTACACCCTAGTATAAGATATATTCTTACCTCAGAACAGAACGCGCACTCACACTGCCGTATCCTCACCGCGGACATAGCCGGCACCTCCACCAGACACAGTTTACACAGGATAGGCGGCGGAAGTCGATCGGGGGTGGGCGGTACCCGGACAAAGCCGCCCGCAGCCGAGTCCAGCGAGTAGCGTGACCCGGAGGCGAGCGTGAGCAGGCTGGAGCAGCGTGAGCAGAGGCGCGATTGCGAGCCCTCGGGCGCGATGCGCAGCCGGTTCTGGGGCTGGAGGGGTTCGATGGAGGAAGAGCTAGAAGAAGATCTGGAAAGAAGTAAATCGTATCAGAATGTAAATAAAAATAAATATTGACATTAAAATTAGAGTTGGTCCATTAAAAAATAGTTAGTTCGCTAGTGTTCCAATGGAGTTGATAGCACAGATCGAGGGTTCAGACCATAAAATAGTTGTAAACCATAGGCGCGACGGAACTACTTGCCCCGTAACCTGTACCCATAGTTATTAAAATAAAAAACTCGTAATATTTAAATATAAGTACCTGTATAAGAAAAAAATTGAAATAGTTAGTATTCGTCAACTAGCAAGTAACGTCTATTCATCTAATTAAGATGGCTTCAAGTTCAAGTTTTTCTCCAATTCCTATTTAACGATTTAGCAATAGTGCATATTCCTTGCGGGAAAAAGCATTAATCCTGAAAGTTCATGATGCTCTTGTCACAGTGCTAAACTGTGCTCCTGTATACCAAAACCCCGCAAGCTCTGTTCGTGACATAATTACGAACTGTGCCAATATGATAGGGGTAGAAGAATCAACGATTTGTAGATTTTTACGTGAGAGAAAATGCCGGAACCTCGGTGAACCAATTCCTTACCCGGGGAAGAAACCATCAAATTGACGAGGATGTTAAAAACAGTGTTCGTCGGAAAGTGCATGGTATGTATTTCGCAAAAGAAATACAAACACTGGACAAGATTGTGCAATGCCGTCCAGAATGACGACAACCTGCCACAACTATCAAGAACTAGAGTATGGAGACTTCTTCATGGAATGAACTTCCGGTGGGAAAAACAGAACAGAAAATCTTTTCTTATTGATAGGCCGGATATTGTTTGCTGGAGACGAGAATACTTAATTATATCGCAACGAATGTAAGAATATTTTCTATTTGGATGAAACCTAGCTAAATAAAGGACACACCGTATCGAAAGTCTGGCAAGATAAAAATATACTGAATTCCCGACAAGCTGTCATGGAGGGTTGGTCAACGAGATTAAGACTTCCGTCTGGAAAGGGACGCAGGCTTATTATAACCCATATAGGCAGTGAAAACGGATTTTTGGATCAAAGATTATTGCAATTTCAATATAATTCAAGCAACGACTACCACGAAGAAATGACGGCTGATGTTTTTGAGAAATATTTCCAACAAATGATCGAATATACATGGTGGTCCGAACTGTATTCCGGAAACTTCGACAGCACATTATGCAGATAAAAATAAGTAAAAAAGTTCGTATAAATGTATGTCCTAAAATGCTTAGTTTCGGAGATACAGGGTGTAGAAGTTTCATTTTTATTTCGATTTTTTCCTGAAATCGAATGTCACTATTTGGATGAAAGTTTGTGTCTGAGAGTTTTTTGACATGAGAAATTTGATTTTAATGTCAATATGACTTCTATTTGTAGGGGGCGCCACCTACATATATTTTAACTGTTTTGAAGAGTAATAACTTTTTGTGCGTACCTGTATAAAACTACTGAGTGAAAAAATATACATTTCCGTGTTTTTATGTAGGAGACATTTATGTCTCCTACATAAAAACCCGTTAAATCGACATTTATGTCTCAAGATATTTAGAATGGGAACAGTCAACACATGTCATTATTGAGAAAAAATAAACGTGTTGTGTAGATAGTTATTTCACTGAAATAATAAATTTGGGAAATTTTTATTTTTTTTATATCAATCATAAATTTTTCTGCGAAAAAATAGTTTCTGTTGAACTTTTGGCACCAAAACATTTGAAATTTATGATTTCAGTCTAATAACTATTTAGTCGACATGTTTAATTTATGTCAATGACGACAGGTATTGATAATTTCGATTCCAAATATCTCGAGAATCATAACTCGTAGCGATTTTTACAAAGATACTTTTTTACGTAAAAACGTCGTAAATGTATACTTTTTTACTCGGTAATTTTATACAGGTACGGACGAAAAGTTATTACTCTTCAAACAAGTTAAAAAATATGTAGGTGGCGCCCTCTACACGTAAGTGTCACATTGACATCAAAATCAAATTTCTCATGTCAAAAAACTCCCAGACACCAATTTTCATCCAAATATTGACGTTACTTCAGAGATTATTTGAGAAAAATCAAAATAAAAATGAGACTTTAACACCCTGTATTTCCGAAATTAAGCATTTTAGTACATACATTTATACTTACTTATTTTTATCTGCAGAATATGCTGCCGAAGTTTCCGGAATACAATTCGGACCACCCTGTATATTCCCCAGAAATCAGTTATTGTAATGGACAACGCCAGCTATCATTGTCGATTAGTAAAGAAGCTTCCCACAAGTTCATGGAAAAAGCGGCTATAATTGAGTGGTTGCAGTGTAAAGCCTTAAGTTTCGATGATACAATATTAGTTATTATATTACAAATAATTAATTTCATATGCTTTTACTCAATCATGCCTGCCATTAAAAAATATTTTTTTCTAATATAACTGACATGAATGTCAGTTATCGTATTTTCATACAACAAAATAATTTGATCTTATTATCGCATGACAATATAATAACAATAAATATAATAATCGCGCGAGGTTAACTGGGAAAACTAAGTAGGTACTCATTCTGCCTCATAATGTAATAATAGTAAACATTTTTTTACTCACTCAGTCATATTTATAGTGTTTCCAAAAAAATGCTTCTCATTTTTTTTTCGATACTGGATATCACTGGACCAATAACAGCAATAACCGAATTATTTCCAATTAGGAAAATCCGAAAAGGTTTAGATGTTTACGCTTATCAAATATCAATTATCAAGGAATTTTGACACAATAACTCTATAGTATCTGACACCCCATCAATAAACCAAATTTATAACTGTATAGTACAAATAGATTTGCAAGAAATACGAAATGGTATAATTATTATTTTTAAACGTCGTAAATTGTTTTTACTTCTTTAAATTATCAATTATAGAGTATCATGCAATGACAGATCATTGAATATACATATAAATTTTTTCTTTTATTTATCTAACTTTGATGTAATTCTTCTAATTTCAGTATTCGAATACAAAATACAAATACGTTCAAATATTTTCTGCTTTCAAAAATTATCATTTAAATATATTAATCAATTACCTGTATATTTAGCATGTGGACATAAAGCTATTACGTATTTTTGGAATCAAAATAAGGTCAATGGATACAATTTACCTCTATACAAAAATGCTTCGTTTGTACGATAGAGGGCATTAAACTTTAAAAAAAATATAAACACATTTTTAAGACATTTTATTTATATATTGTTTTTCATTCAAATTGGAATAACGGTTTTATTCCGATTTGAATGAGATTATGTGCTTATGTTTTGCTAAGTTCTTTAACATTTGACTTTCACAAAAAGTAAGGAAAGTACGGGAAGGGTAAAAACTATCCACACCCTTAAGATGCGTCCATTCTGACGAGACGAGAGCGGGGCAAAAGCGAAACAAGAGCGAGACAAGAGCGAGACAAGAGCGAGACGAGAGCGAGACATCTAACTGTTTTTTGAGACAAGCCTGCCACGAGACAAGAGAGTTGGATCATAGTGATAGGAACCCAAACACATATTAAATTGTAATTGAATATAACAAACCATGGCCAAATAATAACGGATAGAGTAATAAATGTTTGTATTTCTAACATTGTATTTGGTTCGTCGTATTTTATTCATCGTCGGTTTTTTCCCTTTTGGTTGTTTTCTCCTTTAACCCTTCATTTGTTTCCAGAAACGACGTCTTTTACAAAATACGTTTTTTAGAACAAAATGTTAAATAGAAAATTTATATAGAAGCACATTTTAAAATTACTGTAGAATATACAGGATATTTCAAAAAAGTGTGTATAACATTTTTAATGGGTTTTTTATTTTATTATTAGATTCTACTTAACATTCGGTAACTTTTTTTGTATATGATATTATCTAAAATTAATAGATTTTGTAATAATTCAATTTGTTTAAGAAATGTTAGATTTCGGTACGGTAAAAATTATCAGTGACGCAAAATTTGCAATTTTTATCAACAAAATGATAATACATATGGTGTACCATTTAAAAAATTTGAGATTATTCAATTTTAAATAGTCGAAATTCAAAAATCAGAGCTAATATTTCGTAGTCGAGCGAGCCTACCAAAAACACGTCCCAAAGACTGTGTCTCGAGCTCTCTTTGATCGGCCGTCGCAAAACCGACAGAGGACGGCTAGCAACGAGGCTCTATGGGTTGTCTCGCGAGATCCGTCCACACCTAAGGTCCACACTTAGCGAATTTGGAACGTCTCGCGTTCGTCTCGCTCTCGTCTCGTCAGGTTTACATAAATTCTAGTAAAAACCTCTCGTCACCTTTACATAAATTCTAGTAAAATATTTTTAAACTCCACCGACGACCGATTTTATTTTCGTAAAATGGTCCTTCTAGTACCTATTTACTAACGTTTTTTGTTTCTAGTAAAAACTGTTTTACAAAAAATGTTTCTTGTCACGTCGAGCTATGTATTGATTGTTGCCCTCTAACGGACAAACGGCACTTTTGTATAGACATAAATTGTTTACAATTAACTAAAAATACATAGATGTTCTATGTCCAAGGAATATTGGAACTCCCTGTATATTTTGTAGGTCTGTTTTGGGACAAAAAAATTATTCATTTTCTCAAAAACTTGCAATGTGGCGTTCTTTTTCAAGAGACAAAAAATGTAGTAAATTTTAGGAGAACCATTTTACGAAGAAAAAATCAGTCCTTGGAGTTGAAAAATATTTCTACTAAAACTGATGTAAGGGGGTAGTACAAACTATGGTAGTACTTTTTACCTAGTACTAATTTACCCTTTGCGTACTTTTTCTTGTTTTTTTTTTAGTAAAAGTCAAATATTAAAGCGCTTAGGCACCTCAAATCTCATTCAAATCGGAATATCGGTTTTAAAATATCTTAAAAAATGTGATTATTTTTTATGCCCTCTAAATGGACAAACGAAGCATTTTTGTATAAAGGTAAATTGCGTCCAAATTCCAAAATACGTAGTAGTTCTATGTCCACGGAATATTGGGACACCCTGTAAATTGAGTGTCGTATGGGTATTGGAGGGTATTGGGTTCGTAGTTCGTATAAAACTTTTTTTATACAGGGTGGTCCGAACTGTATTCTGGAAACTTCGGCAGCATATTCTGCAGATAAAAATAAGTTAAAAAGTTCGTATAAATTTATGTCGTAAAATGCTTAGTTTCGGAGATACAGGGTGTAGAAATTTCATTTTTATTTCGATTTTTTTCCAAATAATTTCTGAAGTAACATTAAGATGAAAATTTGTGTACGGGAGTTTTTTGATTTTGATGTCAATATAACTCTTACTTGCAGGGGCGCCACCTATACATGTTTTTTAACTGGTTTGAAGAGTAATAACTTTTCGTTCGTACCTGTATAAAACTACTGAGTAAAAAAATATACATTTATGACGTTTTTTACCTAAAAAATGTCTCTTGGTAAAGATCGCTACGAGTAATGGTTCTCGAGATATTTGCAATCGTTGACATAAATTTAACATGTTGACTAAATAGCTATTAGACTGAAATCATAAATATTAAATGGTTTGTGCCAAGTTCAATAGAAACTTTCATCATTTTTGAAAAGAAAAATTTATGATTAATATAAAAAATAAAAATTTCCCAAATTTATTATTTCAGTCAAATAACTATCCTACTCAACGTGTTTATTTTTTGTCAATACTGACATGTATTGACTATTTCCTATAGATCTTCCAGAACGGTTGCTCGTAGCGATTTTTAGCAAGAGACATTTTTTACGTAAAAAGTCACGGAAATGTATATTTTTTGAATCAGAAATTTTATACAGGTACGGACGAAAAGTTATTACTCTTTAAAAGAGTTAAAACACAGGTAGGTGGCGCCCCCTAAAAATAGGAGTCATATTGACATTAAGATCAAATTTATCATTTAGAATTTTAGAATTTAGAATTAGTGAGAGGGGGGTTAATCACTGCGACCTTACAGATCTATTGTGTCCCCCTTTCTTGAGTTATAACTCATCATACAGTCCCAGGGCTTTGACAAAAGCCAGTATCTGGGACGGTTTTATAGAGGGTAGTTCTCCATCTCCAATATCAGTATCAATTTATCATTTAAAAAAGTCCCAGACACCAATTTTTATCCAAATATTGACGTTACTTCATAAATTATTCGGAAAAAATCGTAATAAAAATGAAAGTTCTACACCCTATCTCCAAAACTAAGCATTTTACGACATACATTTATACGAACTTTTTTACTTATTTTTATCTGCAGAATATGCTAAAAAACTGTATTGGCGGATTTGTGTATGAGTGTTGAAATTAGATATATTTCTCCAGATATGTAATTTTAAACCATATTTAGATTTAAATACCTCACCTGAGAATACTAGTAAGGGCCAACACAGTCTCGCATTTCCGCAGGCTGGCCAGACTTCCGGCCGGCTTAATGACGGTTCCGGTCGCCTGGCCGTTCCTCTTCACCAGCTGATCGGTCTCCCCGCTACCGCCGCCACTGTTGCGTCGCCCTCTGCGCAGGCGCGACAGGAAGCCCCCACCACCCGGCGTCGTCGCCTCAGTGGCGGGTGATGCCGGCGGGTGAAGGGGTGACGCGTGGGTGGGCACGACTGGCTGATGGGTAAAAGAGAGCGGAGGGGGGCGCGGAGCGTTGTGGGCGCGGGTGATGGTGGGACGGGGTTTAGGCGGCGAGTCGAGAAGAACTGCATTTTCGGCTACTTTTCCTGCAACAACAAATAAATATAAATTACAGTTACAGTGTCTACATTTTAGATACAAAAAATCGGGAAGTACACTGGTAAGTTTTTTAAAATTATATGATGTATACGGGAAGTGTGCTCGAAGAAGAGGTGCATGGAGATTTTTTCTAATTTCCCGCAATTTTTAGAGTATTAAACAGAATTTCAGAGACAGATAAACAGGAACTTTTATTAATTTTTTATTTTCCATAAAGATGAAGTTTTGTTTTCATTATTATGACAAATGACAGCAGCAACCAAGGTTATTAAATTAAACAGGTTGCCTCGTAACTTGACATTAGCAGCCATATTGCGCGTCATCGTGTGGTTTCGTCGTGTGTCTCAGCAGTTTTCAGCTTGTTTACATATAATTTTACATTGTTTTCCGAAGGTGCTGTATTAAGTGCATTTAAGTGGATTATAGGACAGTTTTAGTGGACATATTATTTTTTTTTAGTTTTAGTGTACTTACGTATTATAATTGATGAACTAGACAAATTTTCCTTAGTAATAGAGATCATTCCTACCTGTAACAGCCTATAACGTTCAGTATTGTTTTTGCTGAGTGATGTATATGTATAATAAATTATTTCGACTAGCTTACGATGTTTAGCACGGTAAAAAGCTAAAACTATTTTTTTTTCGAATAGAAATATTGCTTAAAAATCTTAAATGTCAGAAAAATTAGAGAAAAATAAATAAAGACTTTATAGAAAAACAATTTAACTTGTGTAGAGTTGTTATTATTATTAAACAATTTGTTAATAGTTATTTTAAATGTCCCACTAGCTGACGTAACGCGCCAACTACTGTGATTGGTCCAAAGTTACGTGGCAACCTGTTCAATATAATAATCTTGGGCAGTAACCATGACCGTGGTTAGATTTTGAATTAGGGTGGGACAAAAAAATGTCATAGCAGATACGAAAATCTGTCGTTTTACCTTAAAAGTATTTTCCGAAATTTATATTCAATAATGTGCTGCTTTTGTTTTACGTTGAGTACAAATATTATTAATAATTAAAATTGTTAAAAAATTAATTCGTTTGGATATTTTTTAAATTTTCAATTAAAAAACATAAAATCTGCATTGTGTTGACGACACTATATTGGATTTGAGAACTCGTTGGAATTTTTAGCAAAAACGGGATATTTTGACAGTCTTCGTGGGAAATTATATTTCAGAAAGTCGGCAACACTGCCTATGTGACTCTACTTTTTAACACGTCCTCTACGAAAATCCATTGGCGTGCCTATTAAGAGAATTTTATGACGGGCTCGCCAAGGGCCAGACACAACCATTGATAAAGTTAAGAAGTATCCGATTTCGGCACCATGCGTAGGTGTATTTTGGACGAAAACGAAGAAGGGCTAAGGTATGAAGTACTAATATTTAAAAAATTAAAACACCAAAATTTAGTATTAAAATATTTTAATTTTATTTAGAGAAATCTATATTTTAAGCAAATCGAAGGTAAATAAACATACATTAACATTTTATTATTAATTATGTAAAATAAGAATGTTAAACATTCGTTTTCGATATAACGGTGCTTTTGAATCATTCGAATGAAATTTATCACACAATGAACATTGGCCTTATTGTAATTAGGATCCTTGAAAACCTAGTTACCTATTAGATATTGCATACATATTCATTGTATAACAAAAAATAATTCTGAATGGGTTTATTCTCTATTTTCCATTAAAAAAACTCATTTCATTGTTTACGATAAAGTATTTATAATTCGAGGAACAATTAAAGTTGTTTTTATAACAAACTTAAATTATAATCTACGAATTAATCTGTTTTACTTCAAACAATCTCTACAGCGTGTGTTTTTATCCTCCTAATATTTATTTAAGTACAAACAAGTAAGTGCTGCTTAAATAGAAGTATTATTACCGTAAATGCATACATAGTTTTTCTTTAGAAAAATAGGAAAAAAACGTGTATACTTCTACGTGAATCTGTTTGACTTTTTATGTTTTGATCATAGCTATAAGAATTTAGATACATAAATAATTTCCGATGGCATAGAATTATTCGCTAGCATTTATACCAATACTTATACAATCAATTTTATTTAGGCTCAAGTAATACCAAGCAATCCGAATGGCAGAACTTCAGATATATGCTAGTCAACATCATGGAGCATATTAGCGTAACTAGCAATTTATCCTGGGGTGGGCCTGGGGGGAGGCCTGGGGTTGAGCCCAGGGGGGGCCTAGGGCTTTTGTTTTTTTTTTAAATGAAAAATAATTTTAAAAACACATTTTTTGAATACAATTTTACATGAATTTCTCTATCAATAAATTTCATAGACTTGGTTATCAAACCGTGTTCCCGTAGATTACTTAAATACCTACAAATTTTATAAAAAAAATAAAATTAGCACATGTTTTAAACACAATAAAATAATATTAACTAAACAAAACTAGAAAACGTCATTTTTACTACATCACATGCAAGCAAATAAAAATTAATACGTAGCCAAGAGTCATAATTCAGGATATCTCTGGGGGGTGCCCAGCAGCACCAGGGGGGGGCGGCGCACCCCCGGGCACGCCAATGATGGAGCACATGACACGGAACACAGTTTGAATAATGCCAAAATTTTAATGAACAAATCGATAGTTGCGAAAAAAATTTCATTTGCATGTTTTATAACAAAATTGATGGATTGTACATGTATCTGTGTATGTTAGATTAGATTAGATTTTGTGAGGTAGCTATTATTGGCATACTCCATTGCGACCTTTATTGTGGTCCTCTTGTTGTAACCCTACATTTATTATGATTATGATTAAGTGATATTGTTAATATAACCAGAGTAAGTAAACCGACGAGTAGCGACAGTCCCGTTTTCAATTTTCTTTGTGGCTGCGCGAAATAAGTATCTGTCGTATGAAGAAGCGAAGTTGCCACTGTTGCCATTTATCAAATATCTCTATATACTTTATATCAAATATACCTCAGGCAACGAAACGTTTTTTTTTAATTATTTATTAGCTGTAAGATATTTTATACATCCAAATTTAGAAATAAGGATAAAACAAAACAAAAAAAATATGTATAAAACTTTATAATTAATTCTACTTCAAATTATGAGCATTGTATACCATGTTAATAGGACCACTTCATAAGTTGAGCAGTTAAATATGTAGTCTATCTGTCAAATACGTCAAAAGAGAGAGAAAGAAAATTTGGTCCCGCCACATCAAAAGAGCTGACGGTTTCTGTCGCTACTAACATTTTACAAATTATAAAAAAAAATATTAATTTTATCCCAATTCTAATGGCTATATTAATAAAAGTCTTAGAGTATTATTAATACTACTCGTAGTGTACAGGGCTGGTCTGATTATATACAACGACTGCCCTTGTTCATAAATGATTAACTTAGTCATAAAATAGGTGCGTTATACTTTAGAAGTTCTTTGTTTCTCTCCAAAATACAACTTATCGATGGTTGTATTTGACCCTTGGAGCTCAACATAAATTTTTGTTTAAAAATAACAGGCACGCCCATGGATTTTTAGATGGATCTAAAAAAATACAATTAAAATTTATAGAATATCCTAGTAACAGCTCGCCGAAGTCATCCATAGAGAAAGTCTAATAATTAAAATTAAAATAATTAGCTTATAAAACAATAAATTTTTCATTTCTATCCACAATTTCTCTTGACGGATGATATAATCAAAGGCTAAAATGACATTACTCGCTAATTTTGAAGTATGTAAGTATGTATTGTTAATTTTTTCTTCTTCTTCTTTCTCTGCTTATCCATTAACGGATCATTACGACCGCACTTTCCATGGCTTCCCTATCTCTGGCTGTCTGGATCAACGTCTGTACCTATATCACGCATGCCTGTCCACTGTCTTATGTTCCGCAGCCATGACATTTTTTTCCGTCGCAAACTTCTTCTGCTCTCTATCTTGCCCTCAATAATGAACTGAAGAAACTGGTATTTGTGGTAACGCATGATGTGACCTACGTATGCAGTCTTTCTCTTTTTATGGTGTTGAAGAGTTCACGTTCTCTATTAATAAGTTTGAGCACATCCTCGTTTCTTATTTTGGATGCCCATGGTATCTTGAGGATTCTGCGGTATATCCACATTTCGGAAGCTTCCAGTTTGTTTATAGCAGTTGCTTTTAGTGTCCAACTCTCCACGCCATAGAGGAGTACCGATCAGATGTAGCGTTCCACAAATCTCAATCGAGGATCAAGGTCGAAATCTACAGGTGAAGACTTTTTTAAATTTCAGGAATGCGTCTTGGGCTAGCTTTTAATGTCCCTGTCAGATGACCACTAACTTCTTCAACAAACTTCTACGCTAATTGAAACCACTTCGAGCTTCTGAATGAAGCTTAACGGTTTCCCAGTTACCTATACAGGGTGCTACAAATTCGGGGTACGAGCATTGGTATCTCGGTAGCCGTAATAGATACGAAGATAGTTAAATTGGGGCAAAGTTGCGCTTTGGGATGTTCACCAAGATGCCATCATTTTTTTTTTAATTTCAAGGATTGCTGAGTTTTTTGGAAAAAGCGGATTTTTTGAAAATCAATTTATTTTTTTCCTGTCGTTACAGTTTACCTACTTTTTAGAAAATCAAAAAACTAATTACATGCTCTCATAGCCACTTTATTAGGGCGATCTGATGGTATTTTTAGATTTTCAAATTAGCTGATAATTTGTGAGATACAGAGGCCAACGTAATCTTTTTAAAGGACCTGCATTTCTTATTTCAGATTTTGAAAGAACTCGGTTTCCTGAGTGCAATGATATGCCACACTTGATATATTTTTTTGTTTTGGACATTTGAACACAATTTATTTAAACTAATTTCAAGTCCGGCTCTGTTTTTTTTTAATATTTAATCTATTCATCGTTACAATATTGATAAGCTTTCAAACTTAACAATGATGTGGGGTAAAACATTGAATACGGAAAATAAAATGCAATACAATAATAAAATATAATATAAAATAAATAATTAGTAAAGAAAAAAACGTTAGTAATATAGTACGGTCGATATTAAAATTCCATTTCTTTAAAATAAATAACATAAATATAATGTAATATAAACAATCAAATCATTTCCCCGGAAGATGGATTGGAAATGCTAGAACAGTTTAATGGCCAGCGAGGTTCCTGGACCTATCGTATTACTTGATGTCATTTGTAAAAGTGAAATCACTACATTTCAACATTAAAAGTACAAAAACAAATTACGAATAATAAAAAACAATTAAAGAGTACAAAATGCATTCGGAAGTATAAGAAGAAGATTGATTCAAAGAGCTATAAATAAGATTGAAGGAATTTTTATATAGATTGCAGGTCCGTATTTAAAAAAAATAAGTTGGCCTCTGTATCTCACAAATTATCAGCTAATTTGAAAATCTAAAAATACCATCAGATAGCCCTAATAAAGTGACTATGAGAATGTGCAATTAGTTTTTGGATTTTCTAAAAAGTAACGACAGGAAAAAATAAAATTGATTTTCAAAAAAATCCGTTTTTCCCAAAAAACTCAGCAATCCTTGAAATGTCTAAAACTTTTTTGATGGCATCTTGGTGAACATCCCCAAGGCGCATCTTTGCCCCAATTTAACTATCTTCGTATCTATTACGGTTTCCGAGATACCAATGCTCCTACCTCGAATTTGTAGCACCCTGTATAGTCCTATTATTGCTTCCTCTATTATTGAACCTCCCTGTACTATTAAGCTGGACTGTACTGTACAGATTATGCTATTCAACAATCTTTATATTAAGAAAATATATAGTAAAAGTAAACTTTTACATCAAATCAAGTAATTGAAAAAATTACTAGGTACTATTAAAAAACTACTTAAACTTTTTAAAAAATACAAACCAAACAACTTCTGAAATTGTAGTCATTAAGCGACCCAAGAAATTGCGCCAATTATCAAACTACACAAATTATCCAAACGGCAAAAAGTTAAGAAACTGCGCCTACCTACAAGTGCAACATTTACATTACACCGAAATAGTAAGTGAAGCCTTGATAATTCTTGGGTCTGTTATAAGAAACACTGAGAATTATATGGCGGATCATTAATTACGTTATGTAACTACTGGTTTATTTTTAGATAGCACTTATTTGAAAACTGACAATTTTAAACACACAACTACTGGTTATAAGTAAAAAACTTTTACATTTTTTTATATATTTTTTAATAATAATTGTTTTTTTTTATTACGGTTAAATCAGTATGTAATTAATATATTTCATAGGTTTAGTAATATTCACGGTTCAACATAAATTAAACATGAAAGTAAAAATCTATATACATACATACAGGAAAATCCTAAATAGATTTATAAACAAATTTTAATTACAAAATTAAAAAAATGTATGCTTTTTAAGTTAGTGATTATGGAAATGTAGTTTTGAGTGACAAAAAATATAATTATCACAATTTAAAAAAATTGTTGTAATTAGTTGTGTGATTGATGTTATTATAAATGTCTATAGAGGTGACTCCACTAAAATTGTTTGAATATTGTGGTATTTCCGGTAAAACTAAATTCATAAAATGTACTCCAGTGTTCTTATTTTAAGATATACCGTGCTGGCAACTGTTACTTTTGGGTCGGCATTTACATGTGTGGAAGTAAATCGCATAGGGATCTTATTAAGTCGGAGTGAGAGAAATGCGACCGACCGACGCGACGCGCGACGGTGTGCTGTTGCGGCGTTGCCGATACGCCTTTCCCTATCAAGTAAAGTCACAATCACGATTGCAAACCGCTTATTTTTAAAAGACTTTTTTTTCAAGAGATAACTAGATAAAATCATTAGGTTTGTAATGTTTCTGAGCATCTGAAATGGAATTATAAGAATATCGTTAAGGTGTCATTTCTTTATAACGAGAAAACGTCAGTAATCGCGATAATTTAAAAACTCAACTTTTTAACACATAACAGGCCATAACTCAAGAACGACTTTAGATATTGAAACTTTTTTATTTTCAAGATCGGATATTTTACAATATGTTTACATAAGAAAAATTCGATAAGGTTGTTTTTTCCATTCAAACATTGTAAACAATCCATCCATTTACTTTTAGAGCATAGCAATTTTCAGCAATCGTGTAATTTTTTTATTGATAAAGATTTCACATACTGTCTACAAAGAAAATACAGCAGAAATATTAACAAAGTTCTTGAAAAAACTACAATCTATTATTTCTAATAGATTTCGAGATATCGATTTTTGAATTCAGAGTTCTAACAGCGCGACCACTATCGAACACCCACTCAATTCCACTTATTTTTACCAAAAATTCAAGTGTTTCTAGCTTGCACTTAAAAAAATTCAAGCTATAGGGAAAATTACGACTCGTTAATAAATAAACAAATCAAGTATCACAAGACGTAATTAAATAGTGAAGCTGAACGCATGACGTACACCTTTCCCTAGAGCTTTAGTACTGACAGAGGACAGAGGTATTGATTGGGTCGACCGGTCAACTGCGACAAATCTGCTATATCCCCTTCCACGTCTCTTAGCGATGTGCACAGTTTCTCGGTTTATTTCATACGTGTGGCAACGTGTTTACTGTCCTCTCTTTGTTCAGTACATTATAAACGCATTGTACTCTTCTTACATACGGAAATCTCGACCCAAGACTAACCTTTGCCAGCCCTTAGTATACTCTTCATATTCATCTACAGGGTGTTTCAAAAGGCATGTGCCATTTCTCGTAAAAATAAGAAGTGTATCTAGATATTTTGTCAATATTGATGTCCTTGATGAGACAAACGCAATAATCAAATCAACAATCAATAGAATTGAAATAAACATAAAATTAATAAATTATTTGTTAAATCTAACCAATTTTGAACTGCTTTGATCCGGTTTTAAACCGCATGACAGGTGACATGAACCGACGCCATCACATGAACGGCCGCCATCTTGTTTTTAGTGATCTGACACCGGCCTAGCCTTTCTACTTAAATTTGCTCATATTTAGTAGTCACTTGTAGTAGACTCTTAATTCAGTTCAGGTAAAACGGACCGTGTTTCTGTCTATACACACAGGTAAGAGCGACAGGCAAAACGTTATATACGGTTACTGTAAACATTTTTTTTTATTTTGATTGGTGTTATTAATTTCTTTTAGCAATTTTATTTTATCTTATTTATAAATTATTTCTTGGGGGCTGTGACCACCAGTATATCCTTCCAGTATAAGCGTTCCTGACTGACTTAAGCTCATTCTCCAAAAAAAAATTATTAAACGTCTACCAAGGAGGTAAACCTGGCCATCCAAATTAAAAAATATCGACCTTGTCTTTATTTATTATTGTTTACTCTGGTTTTTTCCTAATTTATCTGTCACTGTCATTATTGACTGTAAAATTCATATTAATTAATATTTATCATGATTGTGGTTATATTTTTGTGCATCACGTATCCGTTATTTGTTTTTCAAATATTCAATATAAATGATTTAATTTAAAATTGAGTTAACGTCTCCTTTTTGCTTGCTATTGAACCCGAACCACGGTCCTCTTAAAAATGGCTCACCCTTATCACTTTTTCTTTTTTCTTTCTTCTTTTTTTCTTCACAAATTAGGATTGATTGACGTATTCAATTGTTTTTGGTCACTTCCTGTTTCACCGGAAATTACTACAACTTTTGATTTTTAAATAACACCCTCGGTATTTTTTTACTTTATTTGATAGAAAATGACACTCTGAATAGAATGACAGAGCATATGTCAACTTTCGCATAAGGTTTATTTGAAATTGTAGCATGCTGTTCATAACGACAATTTGCCTCGAAAGACCAAGTGTGTGGTACCAAATTATACGTAAAAAAGGCTTTCCAAATATGGTAATTTGGTAACGAGCCACCATTGTTCCATTTAAAAAAGTTGAGATATCATTAAAAATACGATTTGGGCATCTTTTAATCGGCCAGAACAAGACACGAAAAACATTAGACAATGAATCTATTTTTCCAAGACTCCTTGATTAAAAATTATCATCACCCTAGATTGAAATTTAAGATACAATATTTTTTAAGCTAAAATGTCAAAAGTTGACATATGATATTTCATTCTATTCAGAGTGTCATTTTCTATCGAATAAAGTAAAAATATACCGGGGGTATATAAAATCAAAAGTTGTAGTGAAATTCATTTTCGGTGAAACAGGAAGTGACCAAAAACAATTGATTAAGTCAATTTATGTCATATACTAACATACAAAATATCATTTTTTTATCTGAAAAAATAAAAAAGTTATAGGGGTGAGCCACTTTTGAGACGCACCCTGTATAACGGTCTACCGACATAGTAAGTGTCCAACGAATTTTAAAAAACTTAATTTAAAAAGTTGTTTGTTTAAGTTAACATAAGCATATTAATTTTTATGTGTTAAATTGCTGGATCTGTAAAACATTACAAATATAAATGTTAACAAAGATAAGAAGGAAAAAAACAACGAAGGAAAAGAGAAAAGAGAAGAATAAAAGAAGACAAAGGGAAAGAAGAGAAAATGTAGGAAAGAAAAAAAAAAGGAAAATGATACGCTTATCTGAAGAAGTCGCTCCTAATAAAAAAAGTAAGCCATAAACAATTGCCACATTTTTATAATAATTGACTATTACTTGCGACCACCCATATAACAACTTTTTTAGAAATACCATAAAAAATAGTAATTAAAAACGATTTGATATTCAAGCCACATAGCTAAATCTATTTTCAATAACAACGAATTCTGCTAACAGCATCATATTGTATACTTTCTCATATTTAAGAGTGTTTATTATGTTTGCGGTAGAATATATTATTGTTTATTTATTCTAGTTGTAATGGAAATATTTTTAATGAAACTATTGTCAACATCTCTCTGGTTGAAAAAAATCGCATACAGATTTATAAGACGTGTTTATGTTTAAATCGTGTTTGTGATTAGGGGCGTCCAGAGGATTATTATAGTAAACTAGAGGATATATCAGAAAACTAGAGGAAGAACAGATAAGGCTGATATCAAAAATGAAGCGAAGGAGATATATCAACAGTGGCAAAGATAATGAGATGAGGCGTACGGTGGAAAATGGACACGTATTTGTTAATTCAGAATGGACCGAACCAAAGAATATTATAGTTAACACATTCGTAGTAGAATTATCTTCGACTGAACGAAAGCACGGATAGGTAGACTATACTAAAAATTGATTCGCAGAAAGTTACAGAAAATTGAGATGGCCATATTTCCGGAAAAAACTTATGTTAGCCCATATACCAAAAATAAAAACGAAATCTTTATAGTATTTTAAAACTATATAGACATACATTATATGGATCTAAAGACTTACAAAAATTTAAAAAAAAATCGTATTTATTGTTAAAAAAAACTTCAAACATCAATGAGCTTTTAGCTTCTATTTATAAGGACAGGCGGATTCGACAAGGGATTAAGCTGAGACAAATAGTTTTTCAAAACAAGTCTGTCGATATTCTCCATTTATTTTTATTCTTTTATCCACAGCAAATGTCACCGTAATCTATTTTATAAGGACTCTAAAAGAAACACTAATCCGTACTCTAATTTGCTATAGTGCCCTTTGAAGATAGCATCTTGAACACGGCATCGATTCAAATTGGCCGTGGTTGAGAAAAGCTAACGTTGCCCTAATTCTTTTCTTAAGAAAACACAATATCAACCTTCCGTTTTGACTTTTTATTGCATTTTAATAAACTACTTTTTGTGTACATATTTATAATCTGTAAAAAAAGATCGAAAAATAAAATACGACGAAATTAGATTACATTAAAATGATATTAATCATTTTAATGTAACATAAGCGCCAAGTCATTAAGTTAGTTTGTCAAATATATAGTTAATATCAATGATAAGTATTAGTTAGGATCTGAATCCCAATTTTGAATTTTTACTCCAAGATCTATAATTTTTTGAAAAAAGCCTTGGTATTTTGACACTCGCATTCAAAAACACAAGCTGTGCTGTCTAATGAATGGGCTGTAGTCTGTGGTATTTCAATAAATTATAAACACTTATTATATTTAAAGATTTATAGATTTTTATCTATTGATATATTATGTTTATTTGTTTCTAAATCAATAATTCATAATAACAAAATTTCAAAATCGTCTCTGAATACGCCTGTATTCAGATTTCAAAATTTAATTCACAGTACAATAGTTCTTTATTTACAAGATTAAAAACCTTTTTTACAAGGCCTTAGAGTTTTTGTTTTGTTTATATTTTTAAGTTTAGTCTAGCCTGTCCAATGGTTTTGTTGTGTCTGGATAGATAATATAATATTTATGATCTAAAAAACATTTTCTGTGGGGGGCAGGAGGATAAATAACCTGAGATAGGCGGATGATACCGTGATTATAGCCGCCAGTAAAGAAGAGTTGCAGGAAGTCATGGCTGCACTGTGTAAGATTAGTAAAGAATATGGCTTGGAACTAAACAAACGGAAAACCAAGATCATGATTGTTGACCGCCTCCGCAACAACCAACCTGATGTCCGAACCGTGGCTGGATACGTAGTTGTGGGCCAGTTCAACTATTTAGGTGCCATGATAGCAAACTCTGGAGGATGCTCTGGATGAGGCTGAAACCAGGCGCAGTGACAATGGCGAAGAATGCAACAACAAAGTTTACTAAGATATGGAAGACATCAACAATCACACGATAAACGAAACTGCGCATTGCAAACTCCCTCATTTTCCCCATAGCTATGTATGGCTCTGAAACATGGACATTAAAGGAAAGTGATAAGCAAAGAATAAACGCCTTAGAGATGTGGGTGTATCGACGGCTGCTGCGAATACCATTGACGGCTCATCGAACAAACATTTCTATTATTGAAGAATTAAAAATTGAGACACGTCTGGTTACCAAATTAAATCAGTCAATCCTCCGATATTTTGGCCATATTGCCAAGAGTGGCACCTCAATTGAGAGACTGATGGTGGAGGGGAGGGTATAGACGATCACGTGGAAGGTCACCTAAGAAGTGGGTAGACCAAGTAGAAACAACACATGATGTCACCAAACTCTCACGTAGGGTGAAGGACTGAAGAGAGAGATAGAGAGAGAGGGAAAACATTTGGTATCCGGAAATTGCCGGAAATCAATTTACCGCAGGAAAATTGACCGAAAGCAAATCATCCTAAAAAGGGCCATACATGTTGGATCTGCATGTCAAATCGCACAGCTCAGCTCTTAAGACTAGTCTGATAGCTATATTTTCAGAGAACGCGTTCAGATTTTATAAAAGATAGTTTCGTGAGTCTGTAGTCTAGTAGAGTTCCCGCCAAATCTGTGGTCTGTGCAGTTAAAAATATTCAGCACGTTGAAAGATCGCAGATCTAATCTCTTCGATGAGATCTTTATCGAAACCGCCACTACACGTTGAGATTTGAACTAAATCGAAGGGCGGTATAGTTCAAATCACTCAGATATCGTTGCGTGTAGGACCTTTTTAAGGCCATTTTACCGAACAGGAAAATTGTCCGAAAAAAAGTAATAACGGTCAGATTCCGACGACCGTATTGTAAATAACCGGTATAATACCGGGAATATACCAGTATGTATCAGTGGGTATAGTATACCCAGACGGTGTAAGGTATTTACCCGCCGCCCATCAGTCTGCTCTACAGTTATTTCAATCAATATATCTGTATAAATATGTTTGGTTTTTATTAAATTGATCGTTCTTAAATGGCCTGCATTAAAGCATTTTTGTATCAAAAATCGATATTCCGGGAAATTTTTATTTCCGTCAATTGTAATTCGGTGATTTTTCTTTTCGAGTAGCCATTCTTTTGGACAACTTTCTTTTCGTTCAATTGCTTTCCGGTAATTTTCTTAGATTCTATGCTTTTTTGACATTATATACTTGCTTGTCAATTTAACTTGAATTAATAAAACTACGCCAATAATGTTGGCATATCTGGAAAAAAGGACTACATTAAGTCTGTAAAATAACGGCATCTAGTTGTCGTGAAGGTGACGATCGATGATAGTTCCCATATAATTTTACATACAAAATGAATCTTCATTTCCAAGCCATATTTTATCGATATCATCGACGTCTTCGATCATATGGTTAGACACCCGTAATAGGACATAGAATTAGAAAATGTAATAACTGAATATGATTGTTCTAAATCAAATAATCAACTTTATTGAATGTGTTTTTTAATTTCAACTAATTCTGCTAACAGGATATATAGGATTTTATATTTTCTCATAGTTACAGTATTTATTATGTTTGCGGTATAATATACTTATTATTTTTTTTATTTCAGGGATATTTTTTTACTGTAACAAGCCTAATCGCTTGAAAAGAGACTATTGTTAAGTAGTAAATTGTCACCATTTAAGTTTTATCGTGATAATTCACGTGCGAGAGTTGTTAGTATTTCAACAACTATAATTTGAATAAATTAATCTTAAAAGCTACAAAACCCATACCTGTGTTCAATATCCTAAAACACATGGCTGAAATTCGCTAATTACTACGTAGCAATTAAAAAACAAACATTTCATGGACCAATTAAATAGAAGAGAAAAACACACGTATACACTGCACTTCGTTTGCCTAGCCTACAATTAACACACTGCCAATTTGTTATTACGTTTTTCATATCAGTACATATTTTGACTCAAACGATAGACAATAACCTTAAAATAGAACAATTGTACTGTACGTAAACGTTTCAATCGACTTTCTTATCTAGGTTTTCGCATAAGATAAATAATACCATAACACGATATCAGTACGGAAATTACAATTTAAGGATATTAATTGCAGGTAAATCCGAACAACCATAAAATATACGAGGGAGTTATTCCATACATTATACAATAGTGATTCGTATTAGATTGCAGAATTTTAATATAGATATATACAGGGTGTTTCAAAAAACATGTACCATCTCTCGTAGGGAGATTCCTCCCGTAAAAATAAGATTTATTTTTCATATTAACATAGGTCCGGTTCTGCTTAGATTCGTAGTTACAGGGTGATAAAAGTCTTAATATTTTTTCGATTTATTATAATTTTCTTTCAAGTTCTTTTAGCGATTCGAATGAGGTTTGGAGGGTAAAAGTTACTATGAGCACTACATTATTTTAATGATAAAAAAGTGTCGACAGGATTCACCAGTGTTATATAGGTTACCACGGGAATATTTTTCTAAAAAAACATGTGCGCCACTGACTTTTCCTCTTATTAGCAAAATTGTGTAGGCCATTTAATGGCGATTAAATATTGTATCTTGATATTTTGTCCATTTCGATCTCCTAGATGAGATAAATACAATTTTATTAATCACAGTTAATAAAATTAAATAAAAATGGAATTAATAAATTATTTATTTATTGAAAATAAAAGGATTTCGGACTTCCATTGTCTTTATTTATTTTGATTAAAACAACGTTTCGCTCAGATCAAAAATCAAAATCGGGTGTTAATCAAAATAAATAAAGACTATGGAAGTCCGAAATCTTTTTAGCCGACCATAGATTACCATACCATAGACTACCATACCAACAGGTATGGTAGGCTATTAAGATCGGCAAAAAAAAATATTTTTTTTTAAATTCAATCAAAATGAGTTATTTGGGTCATAAATGACCTAAATACAAAATATTTTCATGGTGTCTATCTGTGTGTCCGTCCGTCTGTAACACGACAACTCAAAAACCGCTAAACCGATTTTAACCAAATTTTGCACAAAATTCTGTGGCACCTGAAAATCTGCCCATTAGATTTTGGTGGGTTGGTAAGGGGGTATGGGAGGGGGTTAAAAACTTTAAAAAATCGTAACTACAAAATTACAGTAGCTAGCGAAACGCGGTTTTCAATTTAAGATTAGGAATAATATTTGCAACAAAATTTGTAATAACATCAAAATCAGTCAAAGTCGCAGTTTTTGAGATATTCCGTGTTTGCGTAGTCCGTTTTTGAGAGAATCCGTGTGGAGAACTCCAAATTCCCATCGGACGCGACCCTAGGTGGCAGATAGGGGAAATAACCGCGGACCAAAATTGGAAAAATTCCATTACTTTGAAACTAAAAGAACTGCCTACCAACTTTTTATTAACATATTTTAGTATGGACGGCTATACGTGCCTCCCGGTGCCAATTTTTATTTTCAATACTGAATCATTGTCTACCACATTCAAAGAAATATATTATTTATTTAATGTAATTTATTACTAAATTTTCCGGTCAGTTCTCGAGAATATCTTCCATCTTATTTCACTTCAATTAAAATGTCTGTTTTTTATACATAGGGTATATTGATATACATAACAACTATACTATCTCTCAGTACTGTCCACTGTTCTCTCACATATTGAAAAAGTCCTCATATTTTTCAATGATTAAAGGTGATGCTAAGATTTCAGAATAGCAACATCGCCATAATATCATGATGTGAACGAATAATGATATTTAAAATATTAAAAATTGTTTCATGTCGTCAAATTCATAGTAAGTCATTTAATCTAATCTCTAGACTTTTAGATTACGACAAATATTGTTTGCACATTTTTTCTAAAATCTGAATATCGGAATCATATAATTAATCAAAAGAATTGAGATTTATTGCATAGTAAATAATCGTTCGTCACATCTTTCTTCACCAATCGGTTTATATATTTTATTATTTCCCATGACTAAAAAACGATAAAAATATAGAAATTTAACATTGTTTTGATTGTTCAGAATATCTAATTCAATTGAATTTTCGTCTAAACAACATTATTATGTTACACAATAATTATTATTTATAAACAGAAACAATTATTATTAATCAATCAGTTAATGTTAGATTAGATTAGATTTTTCGAGGTGACTATCGACCTGATCCACTGCGACCTTTTCAGATCTATTGTGGTTCTCTGTTGATTCTTAGGTTACATTCTCCAGTCCTCTCTTTTTCAATATGTCTAGCAATTTGGAGACTGAACCGCCCATATAGCTCTGTCAATGGCCTATCATTGCCTATTACAGAGAATCGCACATTTGCCAGGCTAATAAAACGTTTTCTGTCGTTTCTTCTTCAAACTGACTGAACCTGCACATGGTTTCGGCCATCAATCCATTAGCTTTAGATGCTTATTCAGCTTACAATGCTCTGTACTTTTTTCCAGCAAAAAATTGGATAAAATGTGAGAAAATCAGATTAATTTAAAGTAAAACATAGAAGCAGTCTAAAATACGTCGCTATTTGACACACTTCTGTATATTAGAATCCATGAATAGATGTAAAGTTACTATTAAATTAAGAAAAAGAAAGGACATTTTTTGGTGAACTAATGCAGCTGTATAAGCAAATTACGATTTCAATGTCGCTTTAATAAAAATGTAACTTCCTACCTTTCTTGCAGGCTTCTGCCCTGCGCACTGCCCCGCTGATCGCGCCTGCCACCGCCGAAATCGTCGTCTCCTCCACGTCGTGCAGCGCCCCGTAGCCCAGGTGCCAGGAGCGGCGCGCCTGCGTCGTCTGCTTAACGGCGTCGCTCCATCCGCCGGCGCCGCCTCCCGCGACGCCACCGCCCAGGCAGGACGTTCTGCGCCTGCCCACCGGCGATTGCTGCTGCTGCTGATGCGCCGACGCCCTATCGCTAGGAGCGCGCAGCGGTCGGGCCACAGGCAGCGTCATCGTGGGCGGCGGGCTGCTGGCGTTTAGGTGGTGCGCACGGCCGAATGTTGGCGAAGGCCTGGAACAAGAATAAAGTACATTGAGACAAGATACAATAATATTCTGCTTGGTCCACCAAAAAAGAAACTAACAAATAGAAAGAATTAATGTTTGTTTGCATTGCACTTCAAATTTCTTTCAAATGCATTTTGACATTAGTGGCAAGGGGAATCATATAAAATTTTTAAAACTCAGGCATCAGGTATTGTATATGAAATAAATTATATAATATTCATCTCGTAGGCATTTTATAGACTACAGATTACGAAGAGATACAGTTAGATTGTACAGAGTTAGTAAACTCGCATTTTCATTTGAGGTCATTGTCATATTTACTTCAAACCAATAATCAACGAGAATATTCGTATAATTTAATAAAATTACTGTAAATAACTGTAATTGATGAATTATTTGTAATTGAGCTGTAATTTCTGTATTATTAATACGGTAAATCATGGAGATAAACAATTGTGATTGATTAAAACTTAAGATGAAACTTTTGTTAACAACGTTCTGAGAATTCGAATAATGAATTGAATAATAACCTTATAACAAGGCAAGTGACATGTGTCTAAAAAAGACAGCGATTTAGAGTGAACATTTTGATTATGCAAAAGAAATACATATTCTATGAGTTTACTGGTTGCCTAACGATTAACATTCATTTAAAAATAAATCCCCAACATGAATAACGAACAAAACATTTAAACAAAAACAGACCACACAAAACAAATTGTTGGTTAGTAGCTTAGTTCGTAGCAGCTAGTAGTAGTCAGAGATATATATGTAGAGAATTCTCGTTTTTAATAAAAATAAAAAAAAACATTATAAAATTATAAAGCTAGAATAGTATACGGTTTTATATTAGGTAACTCTAATTTTTTTAAAGTTTATAAAAAGCATTCATAAAAAAATATATCCTTCAAATCCATCTCTTTAATAGCTTTAAAGAAGGCGTCCATTCTTCTCAAAGAGACCTGGTTTAAATTAAATATAAGTAGAAAAAAGACTCAAACTCTCGGTCTGAACGTTTATATTAAATTAAAGTGACACGTGTTTAATTTAATATAAACGTTCAGACCGAGACTTTGAGTCTTTTTTCTACTTGTAGACTAGGTATTATATTATATTTACTATTTCCACTTGTGTGTCTAGGTAGGGTATATAAAAACATTTATATTTCATACATTGCCTGAAATCGTTAGTCATTTTATAGAATATCTAGGGTTTATACAGAATGCCCTAATTTTATAATTTGCCTTAATATAATTGTAACCTATAATTTCCATTTAAATAACACATTTAAGTAAGTAAAATTTCTAAGACATTTAAAATTAAAGGACATCATTACTAAATGACAGACTATTATCATTTTTGTTCAGGATGTCCCTTTGAAGTTACCGAAAATATTTACATTTTTAAAACTTTTATATATTTTCCGTATATACACACTATTTTTAAACCGTTTTGCATTCGAACGCTATTTTATACCGCGTGTAGTTTAATTATGCAGCTCTAAAATTAGACATTAGCTAATTATTAATGCTTAATTCGAAAACAGGACAAAAAACGTAATTTTTCTCACTAAATTCGAAAGTTAAATAAGTAGAACACGACAGTACATAAAAAATTTACATATACGATACTTCTTATTAATGAAACAGCAAATAAACAGACTATTTGTACAGTGTCTTATCTTTTATAGGTATCTTGTTCGTGTTGTTAACAATAATACGTTTTGTAGTTATCTTGATTTTCTGAATAAAACATGAAAATTGAAAAATAAAAATGCACACTACTGATAGAAAAGTTTTCTTATACGGAATTCTGTTACTAATTAACTTCATATACCTAGCAAAATAAAGCACTCTAAAACTAGTCGCGCATTTCGATAGCCATGTTAGCATCATAAATGAACTTGTGTTTAAAGTAAAATGTTTCAGTGAAAGAGTGTTTTATCTTGCTGTTGTAACACCAAAGGTTCCAACAACCAACTGTAATTTATATACGTAATTGTAAAATATACGAACTATAGTTAATTTATCAACCAAATAAATAAAAACGGTAAAATATTTTATGGCTATTCTAATGAGACATATTATTGGGTATAATGTGAAGCTGATTTGCATATAAGGATCAATTATCGGCAATGACCTAATAGCTATAGTTTAGTCGTATTTCCTAAATAATGAGGAATTATGTATATGATAAAAAAAAGTATAATCGAAAGTATCATAGATATTTATGATTCCTGTATAAGTATTATACAGGGTTATTCACGTCACTTGACGCGAAATGATTATTTTTTTAAAAATTGTAGATGTTGGACTACTAGGGCGACAATTTAAATTATTTTCAAAAGGTACAGTGTCCTAAATAAATATATATTAAAGTGTTATAATTTAATTTTTTTTAATTACATTTTAGTTTCTACGACTAAAATAAATCTAAGTTTGATTAAGGTTAACCTTAATTAAATCTTACCGTTTGATGCGGTTGAAACCTAATGTTATCCACAGTAGTTCTTCTCGATCATCCTTAATTATTCACAAATAAAACACTGATTGAATTTTAACAACGATTACTTCTGTTTTAAAGTAAATAAGTGAAATAACAAATAGAAATATAAAAGAAGCAATAACGAGATCGCTTAAAGTTAGGAAACAACTAATGAGTATTTCTTCGAAATCTTTAACCTTTCTAAACGGGAGAATATTTGCAAAGTATATCGAGGCGGACCTTTTACCAACTGGCGAAATTTTGAGAAAAACAAATTTTGACCATATTCTCGTGGCTGTCCCGTACCCTTATCAGGTACCCGATTATCGGTTGGTACTTGGCCCGTACTTACTACCCCATAGAAGTGTACTCTAAAGGGGTGTCCATACATAGCGGCTTGCTTGAACAGTATAGTTTGTACAGGGTGTCCCATTTTCGCGTGTTTTACAGTGTTTTATACAGTTTCTCGCTTATAAGTAGAGGTAAAAAGATGCGGTTTTCATATTACAGTACTTTATTTTATAAAAATCTAAAGATTCTATATACAGATCTATCCTAGTCCCCTCAGTTCCTGAAATACAGGGCGAATTTGGATATGTTGGATTTTTCGCCTTCTTTGTGTATCCCGATTATCTTTTAACTTATGATTATGAATGGTGAAAACTGAGTCCTATAGAGTTTTTACATAGAATTGAGTGGCGTAACTAGGTTTTCGCTGGAAGCTGTCATTCTTGAAATAGATCATATTTCAAGAATGACAGCTTATGCTTCAAAACAATCAAATATTTTATTCGACACCACATTGTGGTTACTGGCCATTCCACGCTAGTTTCTGTGTGTAGAATTATTGCACTAGCACTTGTGCAATAATTCTATTAAAAATCAAAAGTATCAGTAACTCTGATTAACAGCGTGTTATCTAAAAGCTGCACAAGTTTATTTTCAGTGCAGTTTAGTTTTAGTTTTAGTTTTTTAGTTTTAAACTAGGTTGATTTATGTTAAAAAGTTAAATAATGCATTGTTTATAGACAACAGGCAAAAGGTTTAAAAAATAATATACAGGGTGTCCCATTTTAAAAAAAACAGAAGTTTGGTTCATATTTTGAGATAGAAGGGTCGAAAAATGTAACATTTTCAAATTTTCTCTGTATTTCAAAAAACAAGAAGGCTGGAAAAATATCTGTGTAGCATCTTTAGTTTCATAAAAAGTAACAGAAAAACCCCACGAAACACACGAAAATGGGACACCTAGTCCTAGTACAAAGTTCAGTTCAGTGCTCATATGTAGGGTTTCACTACTTGACTTGACTTGACTTGACTTGAATTCAAGTCAAGTTCAAGTCAAGTAGTTACAATTTCAAGTACTTGAAAAGTCAAGCATTTGCTCACAACTACTTGATTTTTCTCAAGCTACTTGATTACTTCACTTTGTATTAAGTTTCATTTGATATTTTTAATCAACCACAAAATCCTGCAATAATAAACATTATTGAAAAAACTAAATTCTAATGTTAACAAGAATTGCGGATTAAAACATCAATTAAAAACAAATAAAGCAAGAAACTATTTATTAACGTAAACAAATAATAATATATTTTTAAAAGTGAAGTTTGACAAACGCCCGTCAGTTTTAAATTCGCTACCAACACAAATAGTGGCGCCAAATTCAAATTTTTGTGCATTAACTAAAAAGCATATGATTAGCGTAGCGAGCCTGTGTAAGCAAAAGCCTCGTCCTGTAGTCACTTGTTCCCAAAGTTGTGTTCATAAAGGCAAAATTAAATTTTCGTATGCAAATAATTCTGACATTTCATATTAGTATCACTTAATTTGCAAATGTCACTTTGAATTTGCTGATGCGTCGTTTTTTAAAAAGCAAGGAAACCATATCAAAAGGTGGATTATGATTCGGTCAAGCGCTTTATCTACATATAGTTAGACCATATGGTAAGAATTTTGGATACACTTCCCACTTGTAACTTCCACGCCGTTAAAGGGCCAAGTATTTTATTGTTATTAGCGTCAAGACTAACCATTGTTGTTTTAAAACATCGATATTTTTCAACCGATGTTTTATCAGCATCCATAATATTAAGTGATATTATCATCGATGTTAGATATCCGATGTCCAATCACTATTATAGGATGGGCAGTGCGGCAAGATGCAATCAAGTAATATCAAGTAGCTTGAAACTGCTTGATATCAAGTCAAGTAGTAACGATTGAAAATCAAGTCAAGTAGTGAGATTCTAAAATACTTGGTTTTTCAAGTCAAGTCAAGTAGTTTCTAAAAATATCAAGCTTTTTGACTTCATGAATCCCTACTCATAGGGTATCATGAAGATTGGGGATGGAGAGAGAACATTTCTTTCCCCGACGTGTTATTTCAGACCTTTATGACAAACTTTTCTTCTGTCAGAAAGTCTGACAGAAAGTCAAAATTATAAGTTTTCAAAAATGTTGCTTAGGTATAAATATTCTTTTATCACCGATTATCGCAAAACCGAATCGTAAGATTTGTTATAAGACTGTAAAGAAAAAACGACGAGCAATGTGTGATAGATTTCAACAATGTGTGAAGGTCTCCAACTTAAAGGATTTTTTGTTTAAGATATATTCCCGGCGACTACTACTTGTCTAATGGTCACTCTGTATTTTGAAAATATAAACAAATTGCATGACTCACTGTATCAAAAGTTAAATGATCTTGTATATTGACACCGAAACGTTAACTATCGACTAATGTGTTTATGTATTCTTGTGCAATGTACATTTTCTAATTCAGAGAAATATATCATCAAAAACTGGAACGACATAAAATTTATTGAGAACGCCTGCATGAAATTTTCCGTAAGAAATGCATAATGTTTATACAGGTTCGCCACAATATCATTTCAATTCATAATTTATCTTATAAGCCATTTATAACAACTATTTTTGTAAGTTGTGGAAATGGTGACGCGTTTATTATTCTTGGACTTTCCGAGCATTTTCCTTTTCGAGCATTAATTTCTTTTCGAGCATTATTAGTAAAGCTTTTTAATGGTACGTAACCTCTAGGATGTTAAAAATGTTATGTAATAATACAGGGTGGTCCGAACTGTATTCCGGAAACTTCGGCAGCATATTCTGCAGATTAAAATAAGTGAAAAAGTTCTTATAAATGTATGTCCTAAAATGGCTTAGTTTCGGAGATACAGGGTGTAGAAGTTTCATTTTATTTCGATTTTTTCTAAATAATTTCGGAAGTAACGTCAATATTTACATGAAAATTGGTGTCTGGGAGTTTTTTGACATGAGAACATTTGATCTTGAAGTCAATATGTCTCCTATTTGTAGAGGAAGCCTCCTATATGTGTTTTAACTGTTTTGAAGAGTAATAACTGTTCGTCCGTACCTGTATAAAGTATATTAGTGCATTTCCGTGATTTTGTTAAATTAATCATAAATTTTTCATCGAAATAAATGATGATAAACCGGTTTCTGTTGAACTTTTGGCACAAAAACATTTCAAATTTATGATTTCAGTCTAATAACTATTTAGTCAACATGTTTTATTTATGTCAATGACGACAGGTATTGATAATTTGGATTCCAAATATCTCGAGAACCATTAATCGTAGAGATTTTTACCAAAAGACCTTTTTTAAGTAAAAAAAACGTCGTAAATGTATATTTTTTTACTCAGTAGATTTATACAAGTACGGACGAAAAGTTCAAAAAAACATGTAAGTGGCGCCTTCTACAAGTAGGGGTCATATTGACATCAAAATCAAATTTCTCATGCCAAAAAACTCCCAAACGCCAATTTGCATCCAAATATTGACGTTTGTTCAGAAATTATTTGGAAAAAATTCTAATAAAAATTAAACTTCTACATCTACACCCTGTATCTCCGAAACTAAGCCATTTCGTTTGCAAAAAAAAGGATTTCCTGTAATGAAAATATTGTAAGAATATATACGACCATAAACAGATACTTTAGTTTTATTATTATAACACTAAATTTCGATTTTTGGCTAATCTTCTAGTTGTAAACTTTCTAATTGTAAATGCTACAATTTTTACATTTTTTGACGTTTGATAGACCACATACCACATCTAAAATATACTGGAAATACAATCTCCACTTTTGACAGACATTACGTGCCAGTGTCATTATATTCTTTCGCTGAACATACTATAGATTAATTTCAGTACAAACGGTTTTCTAAAAAGGAAAGTTAACAGAAATAAGCTAAAAGCTAAAAAAGAAAGCTAAAAGCTTCATTTAGAACCTCAAAATTACTGGAATAAATTAGTGGTTTCAATTAGCTAAGAAGTTTGTTCCTCTAATTTCAATGTAATCATTCGGAACTTCAAAATTAGTGGTAGTAATTTTCATTTAGTAAAAAAGTTTACTTACATAAGTTTTAACTTTTGCCATTATACTTCAAAATTTATTATCTGTGTTGCGAGTAACAAATCTTGACGTGATTACTGTCTACTGTGAGTCAATGCAAAAACTCTGCTGTAGTGAATTTGGTATAAAAGAGTAACTATAATATCTAAATAATACCAATTTGTGATATATCGTAAAAAAAGAATTCTAAGCTCTATGTAGTTATGCAAAAATATTAGAGGTAGTTCTGCAAAATATCTGAGTTCTTCGCTTAACGAGATTACTGCTGAAACTGGAAGCATTTTTCGTTGGTTTTAAATTGGAAATATGAGTGTCGATAAGCTATATTTTAATCCTAAGTTTCAAATTTGTTTAATAAAAGCAATGTAGATTAGTCGATATAAAGTCTGTTAAGAAAATAATACCTTCATTAATTATATTAGCTTTCTTTAAAAAAAAATATCGACCAAATTAAAAATTTTACCGATAAAAGATTATTAACCACAATATTCAATGTATCTAGTTTATGGGACTGCAACAGGTTACAGTTTAATATTAATTGCATGTATGTTCATTTACAAAACATAGGTGTGCTATATTGTAAATAAATCGTTTTGTTATATTGTTCTCGATGTAGTTAGGTCTAATTTATCCAGTACAGATTAATGATCATTTATATGTTGTTAAATCGTATCGATATTTAAAACCGGTTATATCGATACATACAGAGTGACCATCATTTGTTTTAGGAATTTATTAATCAGTTCTTATAACAAAATAATGTATATTCAAAATCGGTGGTACACTTGTACCTTTAATCTTTATGGTTCATTAGGTACTTAATTCTTAATTATCATTTACTAACTTTTCTGTTTTACTAATATACCTATAATATACACAATATTTGCTTCATTACTAATAATATTACTAACCTAACTAATATAGAGAGATATATTAAGAATGACATACTTATCTGTGTCAAAAATTGAATATAAAATATATTAATACACTTGGAGATCTACAAGTGCTTTTTTTGCGAAACACAATCACAGAATTATTTACTTTTTTCAAAAACGGTCCTAAATAGTTGGATTTAGTAACCTAAGCTAACCGAAATCAAATGTCGATTAGAGTTCACTAAAACTAGTTTTAGTTTAGTTTCTTCAATTTTGTTATGAAACAGTGGCGTATCAATTAATTCGCTCATTAATTTATGAATAATTAATTGTCGTGCTGGACAGGATTCATTGCGAACTTACCACCAGGCTCAGCATTGGTCTGGTTGTACCAAAGATGCCGAAGAATGGGGTTGGAAGAAAACAAAAACAGGCATTACTCCAGTCACAACGTTAATAGATCCAGCTCCAAAATCCCTATTAGCATTTTTATCCTGTAAATGCAAAACCAACAACTGTGGTAAAGCCTGCGGATGCAGAAAAGCAGGATTAAAATGTTCAATGATTTGTGCATACTGCAATGGGATATACTGTGACAACGTGACTGAAGTGTCACTCGACGAATCCGATGAAGAGGAGTTAGACTTGCCTGTAGATATCCCTCTGGCGGCTGAAGATGAAGAGTTGGACGAATTGAGAGACCACCCTGATGAGCCCAGCACAGCAGACACGATCGACTTTGACATCAATGAGCCAGGTCCATCGGACTTGTGCAGATAAGTTAACGTTTTTAATTTACCTAGTGGAGTAGGCCTCTGGGGAGACCACGTTAAAATAAACGCGCCATGTACTCTCTTGAGTGATGTGGAAACAAGTACACATTTTCAATAATTAAAATTAATTATTCATAAATTAATGAGCGAATTAATGATACGCCAGTATTTCATGACAAAATTGAAGAAAATAAACTAAAACTGGTTTTAGTGAACCCTAATCGACATTTGATTTCGGAAAATCGACTATACATATAGGTGTCATATTTTACGCAAAATTGTAAAATTTCAAGAGACTTTGTGCCTAAACGGTTGACTTTAGCGAAAATTTTCATAGAACCATTTTTATAGAAAATTTTATTCTCTTTAATTTTGTTCTCCTCAATTTTTTGTTTCTCCTCAAATTTTGTTCTCCTCAATAGTTTTCGAGATATTTACAAAATACCGACTTTGGGCGCCATCTTGGCAAGATGGCGGCGCCGGCGGCAAGTCTGGAAATGTGCATTTTATGGATTTTAGTTAGAGACCCCAAAACCTATAAATCTGCAAAGTTTCAAAACTTCCGGACTTTTTTCCAAGCAAAAATCCCCAATGACTTAACTATAATGTATCATTTATAAAACTACAACTTTAGAAGAACACAAAAATTCATATATAATAATGAATCTGCCCATATAGTTTGTTTGAATAAACTACAAATATGTAATTAAAAGAGTGTACATAAATTTAAATATTTTAAAAATGGTCATAAAATATTTTTTATAGCGTTACACTAATTTATGAAAAATCCACAAAGTGCGATCTAAAAAATAGATTTTTAGCTTTTTAATAGAACTTGTTTTAATAATATAATATTTGACATATGAGAGACAAGCTTAACAACTGAAAACGCTTAAGAATTTAAAAACAATCAATCAGTTATATATATATATATATATATATATATATATATATATATATATATATATATATATATATATATATATATATATATATATATATATATATATATATATATATATATATATATATATATACCACAAACATACAAAATATAAAATAAAGATATTAAATAAAAAAATACGTGAGGTTTAGCAAGTAAACTAAAAATAAAAACTAAAACCATGTTTACTTACATGGTTTTTGATCGGATGATTTAATATGGAATATTTCAGCGAGTAAATTTAATATAAACAATGTTATATATAACTTTGTGCCTTTGTGATAGGTTCATTTTTTGAAAAATAAATGAGATTTTTCTAATCCATTCAAATATCAAATATAAATATGAAATAATGCGATCGATTTGCTCAAAGTCTCAGCAAAGGGAACGCCAGATAAGTCAGAGATGTTGATATTTGTTAATTGTAAAAAATTGTAAAACATTCAAGTTTAAAACCAAAATATTCAAAGCAATCGGATACGCATTAGTCAAACGAAAAAAGTGAAAAAAAGAGTGAAAACACAGACAAACCAAAGCAATCAAAACACGCTTAAAGCAGTTCCATCAAGACACAGGGGAAAATATTTTAGAGTTATAACTCAGGCTATAAATGACAAGCAAAAAGCAAATAGACATGTTTTTATTAATTATTGTTTAAGAGTCTATTACGCTGTAGTGTTCGGGTCGCTCTCAGGGGTCGGGTAAAACGGGTGTATGGCCGAAGGAAATATACAGGGTGATCCGAACTGTATTCCGGAAATTTCGCCAGCATATTCTCTAGATAAAAATAGGTAAAAAAGTTCGTATAAATGTATGTCCGAAAATGCTTAGCTTCGGAGATACAGGGTGTAGAAGTTTCATTTTTATTTCGATTTTTTCCAAATAATTTCTGAAGTAACGTCAATATTTGGATGAAAATTGATCTTGGTCTGGAGGTTTTTTCACATTAGAAATTTGATTTTGATGTCAATATAACTCCTATTTGTAGGGGGCGCCACCTACATGTGTTTTGAAGAGTAATAACTTTTTGTCCGTACCTGTATAAAACTACTGAGTGAAAAAATATACGTTTACGTGACTTTTTACTTAAAAAATATCTCTTGGCAAAAATCGCTACGAACAACCGTTCTCAAGATATTTAGAATGGAAATAGTCAATACATGCCATTATTGACAAAAAATAAACACGTTGAGTAGATACCGTATGATCGAGAAAAAACGGCGTCAGCGATGGCTATGGAATGAAGATCGCTGTCATTTTATATATAAATTTATATGGGAAATGTCATCCATGTTCATTTCCCAGCCAAATGGACGCCATTTTTTTTGGATCATACGGTAGTTATTTGACTGAAATAATAAATTAAATTTTTATTTGTGAAATTTTTATTTTTTTAAATTAATCATAATTTTTTCTGCGAAAAAATGATGATAAAACAGGTTCTGTTGAACTTTTGACACAAAAAGATTTCAAATTTATGATTTCAGTCTAATAACTATTTAGTTGACATGTTTAATTTATGTAAATGATAATAGGTATTGATAATTTCGATTCCAAATATCTCGAGAACTATTACTCGTAACGATTTTTACCAAGAGACCTTTTTTACGTAAAAAACGCCGTAAATGTATATTTTTTCATTTAATAGTTTTATACAGGTACGGACGAAAAGTTATTACTCTTCAAACTAGTTAAAAAATATGTAGATGGCGGCCCCTACAAGTAAGAGTCACATCAGAGATATGGAAGTGGGAGAATGAGCTTCGACGAGTGCGCATCCAAATTTTTGTCGACGGCAAGATGGCAGACATCTTCCAGGTCTCGCTGTCACTTCCCCTCTTTAATTGACATCTGTTTGTTTTGTTTTTTTTTGGTTTGTTTTGTTATCTAGTTAAAATTTATTATTATCTCAATTATTCTAAACACTAATTCAAAAAAGCTTGTTGTATATTGTCATAGTCATTCTAAGAAAGCTAATACGCCGGGAAAAATGATTAGTTTTCATGTGTATGTTTATACAACATAATCGTGTTTACAGATGATCCAAAACTGTTTATTTTTAGTTTTCCTAAAGGCGATTTGTAAAAATCCTGATTGTAATTGGGAATGGTCAAAAACCAAGTGTGATGTGGCCATTTGAAGAGGATGTTTTTATTACATGTGGAGGAAGAAGATACTTGGAATCAATGTTCGTGCTTCTGTAAAACAGTGCACTGTTATAGTGTCCATGAAAGCACAAGTTCAAGTGTACCAGAAATATGTCAAATATTGTATCACTCAGGCAAACAGATTGGTCCTTACTTGACAAGAAGATTATTTGGAGGAAAAGAAAACATAAGATAGGGTATTTTAATCGAACAGCGAAAATTTAACATTTTTATTGTAAAGTTTGTTGTAGGTAGTTGTAGTTTTGTGCTAAATATTTCTAACATTAGCAACAGCAGTGTTCAGAGTGTCAAGAGGAGAAGAATTCAGTTACTTAGATTTATGCACAGTTACAGGTATAAATGCTTTTTCAAACATAGTATCGAGTTCATATCGGATTTATAGCAAAGGTTTTTGATGCAATGGAACTTAATCAGTACCTTCCAGTATGTATTTTAGTAAGGGGATTGTCAATCCCATGTTTTTAAATAGATAAAATACAGGCCAAAGTATTACAGTTGAGAAGAAACTATTTTATCTTAAAAAAATTTTCTTAAAATTCTGAGATCATATAATCTAATTTTCTTAATAATAAATTAGGTATATGTATGTTGTACATACAGAATTTTGTTATGGACAAATAAGGATCGGCAAGCTTCTTTTTGTGTCAAAAAATAAATGATTTTTTCTAGTATTAAGACAAACCATAATGTGTTTTACAAAATTACCGGTAACAGTTTTTTTTTATAATAAAAAATTTAGGAATAATTTGGGTTGTTTATCAATGAGTTTATAATCATCTGCTGATGATGCTAACATGGTTAGCGAAACGCGCGTCCAGTGTAAAAGTAAAAGTGTTTTGGTGTATTGTGGTGATCTAGTGTTTTTATTTTGCTGTTTATCAATATATTAATGACTTGAATTTTGACAAATTGAATTTGTATCAAAATAATTTTACGAAATATAAAATTGATGTTCTATTACAAGATTTAGAGTTTTTATTGTCGACAAAAACCAGGATAAATACTAATAATAATATCCTTAATAAAATCACTGATGTTTATGTATTATGAAAATATTTGTTAGAGGACATGTTATGTAACAGTTTTTGTAACACAATTTGAAGGGACGAATAAAAAAAATAAAACAAAAACATATTTTTTTCTAGGTTTATATTAAAAATACAAGGTAATCATCAAAAATAATTATGAACCAAATGTTTTATGAATATACAACTTGAACAAAAAGTTGTTTAGAACAATTTTTACCAAATTGGCAAAAATTATAAATTGAAACGCGTAATTCAGTACAAGTAAACATGAAATAATTGTAAATACTTATTTAATGGCATTTCGAGTGTTTAACGACTAAGAAAAGTTCATCTGTCCGTAGCGTCTTTTGTCAGAATATTCGTATATTTAGTATATTATATATATATATTATATATATATATATATATATATATATATATATATATATATATATATATATATATATATATATATATATATATATATATATATATTATATACCAATATTGTACGCAGTTTTGAAACTGATGATAATTGAATAAAATATAATGTTATCTAACCATGATAAATGATGAATTTCACTAAATTTAAATTGCCCCTCGTATGGTTGAAAACAGCAAATTGATATTTGATTACTTATAGATTACCACCTATATACAAAATGACACGGAGATCTGGAATATGGCGCCCAACTTGATTAGACCTTCTGCGCATGTTGACGCTCATTCTCTATCCCTTCTATTTCTCTGAGTCACATCGACATAAAAATCAAATTTCTCATGTCAAAAAAAAACCAGACATCAATTTTTATCCAAATATTGACGTTACTTCAGATATAATTTGGAAAAAATAGAAATAAAATTGTTCTGTAAAATTGAATTGAAAACTTCTACACCCTGTATCTCCGAAACTAAGCATTTTAGATTTTAGGACATATATTTATACGAACTTTTTACTTATTTTTATCTGCAGAATATGTCACCGAAGTTTCCGGAATACAGTTCGGACCACCCTGTATATTATATTTTTTCAGAAATCTGCTTAAGGATTAGCCCTCGGATTAGCCCGATCGTGTCGTGTTAAGCCACCCAAAATTCCAAACACACGTGCTTTGATTAAAGCTTGATTACGGTTTGTAGAGTTTCAGCATTGGCCATAAAATGGCGAGCAATTTGTTATAAAACCATATAAATTATTTATCACTGTAATCACGAAACTTCAATCTATTTCCGTATTGTAACAGAATTTTAAATTATGTCTTTATTTTTGAGAAAATTTAGTTCGGACATAAAGAATATTTTGTTGATGACCATCAAAATCTTAAAAATAAAGAAGTTGTCTAAAAATGTGTTGCAATACGGATATAGTATAATCCTTTATCTTTAATTTCCTTCTTCATTTGTGTAAAAATACCTAGCCAGTTTTACATAAAACGTTAAATTCCGAACTTGGAAATGGACTCTTAAAGCCAATATATAATTATTTTCACCTCTTCAAATTATATTCATATTCATTAAGTTATTATTAAGGAAAAGTTAAAAACATATAATAAAAATAAAGAGGGGAGCTTCCACGAAAATGGTGGATGGTAAAAGAAAACGGGGGCTACATTTGGATTTAGTACGTCATTTTACATCAGAATCAGCAGGAATGGTACCAGGACTCCAGAAAAATTTGTTTTTTTTGCAGAGCAGTGTAATTTAGCTACAAATTGCTTAAAAAATCATCAAAATTGGCCAAATGTTCATAATTTAATAATTACTGCATTTTCACACGCAATTCAACTCAATTAATCTAAAAAGAAAGCTGCTCGCTGGCGTTCGATTGGCGCCGGACGTTATATCTTGTCACTAACCTCCGATAGTGTTGCAATGCCAAAGAGCGGTTGCCGGTGTCTACCACTAAACGTTGCTTAAATAAATATTTCTCAAACGTCGGACTTGGTCGCTAATAAGTCGTAAATAAGTAATTTACAGCTTTAGGCTTTTCCGATAGGTGTCGCAATCGAAAGTTTGAAATTATACCATAAAAGAAAATGTAAGAATAGGCAGTCCATAAGAATAAGAACATTATAAAAATTCTAATTAAATCACAATATTAAGTTATTAGGTGCAAAAACTTTTTGAAGCTAGAAGATAACTTGTAGAATGTATGGAAGGGGGTTTTATCACCGCGATCTACAAATCTATTGTGTCCACCTTTCTTCAGTTATAACTTATTATACAGTTTCAAGACTTTGAGAACGATGAATTGAACGAAAAAATCTATCTTAATCAGTTTCTTTTGCATCCTAATAACCAACATTTGTATTTCCTATTTTGCTGATATTAATGAGAGGCATAGACCGTAGAATTTGAATAACCCTGTACGAGTACAGGAAATATTGAAGAGAAAATCGACCGTTTTATACGAATTTAGGCAAATGTCTTGTTTTGCTAGTTACTGAAATCAATTACTGAACAGTTCCGTTATTTGCAATACAGTTGGGAAATATAGGTTAATTAATATTAATGTATCTACTTACACTGTGCTTACACGTTAGTAAAATTTTATTTCCCAACAAACATTTGACTTCAGTATGAAATATGTATGTTACTTTTTGTGACTTGCAAGATATTATTTATAAAATTAGTAGGTATATTGTTTTATTAGGAGTAAAGATGACGCTTTTCGTGGGGAGGCTGTACGTTTGGCTTGTTACTTGGCGACATACCTACAGCCGAGGCACAAAAAGTAATTTTTACGCCGAATAGAACATGCTATATTTTTTCAAACGCTCACAAATAATTTTTTTAAACAATTTCAAACTTTCCTTTAAAAAACTTACGAACTTTTTTACTTATTTTTATCTGCAGAATATGCTGCCGAAGTTTCCGGAATACAGTTCGGACCACCCTGTATTTTCGTACATGAAGAGATACATAAATCGAAAAAAAGAAAATATGTTTTCTTGTACTATGATTTTCGCACTTTTATGCTTAGGCATAAACGCTGGCCACGGCTTGCCATGCCGTCTATAGTCGGCTTTAGACGAGTCGCAGATACACCATTTCACAAATTTGAAACCTATGGTTTGATAATTTTTCGATTTTTCATTATCCTTAATATAGTATTATTATCCCCGTCTAGAAATACCGTTTTAAATGTCAGGTAAGACGGGTTAAAGACTAGTGTACACACTGAAAGCTGGAGTTTTATCAATGATAGCGTCGTATTAAGCCAAGTTGAAAAGAAAAAAAGGTGAAATTTTACTACAAAATTGTATTTATGGTTTAAATTTCATTTGTAAACACGCAAAGCTAATTATGAAAACAGTATCGTTTTGTAATAATCATTAAATATTATCTAAACAATTAATACTACATTATTTTGTGAAATTATGTAAAAATATTAGATTTTTTCAAACTCGCTTATTAAAAATGCTGTGATATATCGTAAACGCTGTATATATATTGTTTTATTGTATATTTAGGTACCTATAATTATTTTTTCAGTGAGGCAAAACGTTTTGTTGTAAATCTGAATGATATCGTCAGGTGTCAGATCAGAAGATCATCAAGGTCTTCATTCAGTTCTAGTAAAACGTCTGTTTTTTGGTTTACGCACAAGTTTAACTTGATATGCTTTGAGCTCGGTTTTGACTGAACAGGTAAGAAGTAAGGTAAACTGTTGTGTAAAAGGAGCTTTAAAATACATTGTAAATGAATAATTTGATTTAAATGGGCGCATGCTTACAATACCTAATCAAAAATATGTAACAAATATTCTTCCTAGTTTACTTGATGTTCCACGGAAGACTAAATTTCGCTGCAATCTGATACATTTGCATGGGCTCAACTTACAATTTTTTTCAAAAAATATGGAGAATAAAGCCACATGTTCTTTAAATTTAGTTAATATTTATTTTCTAGTTTGAAATATTTTTTATTACATCTGAGACATTTTGACATTTAACAAAATGGAGTTTGCTTATTTTGCAATATGTTGTAGTCCTAAATCTTTTTGATAATTACACTATATTTATAATATTTATTCCAATTAAAAAATGAACACTTCAGAGAGGTGTTAATAATAATAAGATATAAATTACCGATTTATGAATATGACCAAAAGTCAAACTTTTTTGGCCTTTAACCCAATCTGCCGTTTATTTCATTTATAGATACTAGTTTTTTGACTAGTTGGATTAATTACCAAACAGGACAAATTTGGAAATATCTGGAAATGAAGACAAGGAAATTAAATTATATTTCGTTAAATTCAGCTGACTCACCACCGGTATTTCTTATACCGCGTGTTTTGCAAGAGAGGCTCACCTTTATAACTCTCTTATTTTTACAGATAAAAAAACAAGATTTGGTAAGTTAGTATATGACACAAATCAAGATTGATTGACGTATTCAATTGTTTTCTGTCACTTCCTGTTTCACCGGAAATTACTACAACTTTTGATTTTTAAATGGTACCCTTAGTTTGTTTTTACTTTATTTGATAGTAAATGACATTCTGAATTTCTGTTCATTCTTGACAAATCATATGTCATTTTTTGACATTTGCGTTAAAAAAAGTATTTTAAATTTCTACCTAGAGATCGTGTGTTAAAAACTCTAAATTTTAATCAAGGAGCTTTGGAAAAATAGATTTCATCGTCTACTGTTTTTCATGTCTTTTCCTGAGCGGTTAAAAGATGACCAAATCGTATTTTTAATCAGAACGAAGTTGGCCATTAGCATATTTGGAAGAAGCATTTTTTTACGCATAATTTGGTCCACATACTTAGGTACCACAACTTGAGTCAACTTGTCGTTATGAATACAGTCATTGCACTCTAGATTGAAATTTAAAATACCAACTATTTTTTTAAGCAAAAATGTGACATAATATGAGAGAATATTGATAAAGAAACTTACATAAAAAAGTTGACATATGATATGTCATAATATGTCATTCTATTCAGAATGTCATTTTCTATCAAAGTAAAGATGTACTCAGGGTACCCTTTAAAAATCAGCAGTTGTATAGTCTTTCCCGGCGAAGCAGGGAGTGCCCGAAAAAAATTGAATACGTCAATCAATCCTGATTTGTCATATACTTAAATATCGAATCGCGGTATGGCAGAATTTTTTGAAAAACACCCGGTATATGACTGGAGAAACAACACTTTTACAACTTAGGGTATTAGAAAGCATTTTAATTTTTAGAAACAAGACTAATTTTCCTTTGACCTTATTAATGCTGAAAATTACTGCAAAAAACTTCATTAAAATATGGTTTTGTAAAATATTGTTAAGTGTTATTATAGCTGTGATTGGGTTCGAGAAAAAATATCGCCCGCGTCTTACGTCAATCGGGAATTTATTTCCATCAATATTATAGTTATAAATTCTAAAATTGGACTGTATACGAGATGTTTATGCAATATTATTACTGTGCGGAGTGATATAATATTCCATGTACTCTACCCTATTTTCTATATATTTTATTATTAGGGATGGTGGATAATGAATTTTACCTATCGATAATTTAAAGCAATTCACCACCTGTCGATATATGTTAGTTATCGACATATCGACAATTATCCATATATGGATAACTATCGAAATATCGATATTTATCGGTTTAGCGATAACTATCTGCGATATATCTGCTATCGATGTATCGATAATGTTAAAGAAACCTAAAACCTCGACATTATCGATATATCATAAATAATCCATTCCTAATCGTAAATATCTAGTATAAACAGTGGTCTCATAATATTTTAAAGGAAACTAAAAATAAAATATGCCTTATTTTATATAATAATTTTGAAATGTTCAACTAATATTCAAGTTCTAAAAAAAGGGTAAATAAAAATATACCCACAGAAATACATTTTGATATACATATCGAATCGATATATCAATACTTCGAATACTTATGAAAATACTATCGACACATTGATTGGTAAAGATATATCGATAGATATCGATATATTGATATGTATGTATATAAAAGAAAGGAAAGATTAAACGGCTCAGCCCTCAACAACTCGCAACCGTATACACCAGTGCAGACACGCACATATACACACTCCCACAAACACACCTACACTAGTGTACACTGATGTTACTGCCTTCAGGCCTCATCAGTATGGTAAGGAATCAGGAAGCGATGAAACCGATCCCAAAACACAAAAAACCAGGAAGCAAACGATGCACGAGGCAACGTGTGCAACCTAGGAGATGAAAAAAAATAAAGAAGAAATGAAAATTTAAGATGGAAAATAAGCACTGAACCCGATCCCAAAACACAAAAAACCAGGAAGCAAACGATGCACGAGGCAACGTGTGTAATCTAGGAGACGGAAAAAAATGATGAAGAAATGAAAATTAAAGATGGAAAATAAAAGGAGCTAACGGGAGCCTAAAGCACCAATTTGCAGCCCAGACCCAGAGTCGCCCAGGATTGTGGGCTTCGTCCAGAACAGCCGCGGAGGTAGCCAACAGCAACCCGCCGAAATACCCTTAGCCGTGGTACCAATATGAACAAGAAAGAAATAGTGAGGAAAATGTATAAAAAAGAAGAAAAAGTTTAAACGGCTCAGCCCTCAATCTTTTTCTTCGTTGCACACGTTGCCTCGTGCATCGTTTGCTTCCTGTTTTTTCGTGTTTTAGGATCGGTTTTATCGCTTCCTGATTCCTTACCGTAGTGATGAGGCCTGAAGGCAGTAACATCAGTGTACACTAGTATAGGTGTGTTTGTGTGAGCGTGTATGTGTGCGTGTCTGCACTGGTGTATACTGGTGTATACGGTTGCGAGTTGTTGAGGGCTGAGCCGTTTAATCTTTTCTTTCTTTTTTATACATTTCCCTCACTATTTCTTTCTTGTATGTGCTTGTTTTTTTGTGTCTTGGGCATTCCTCCTGTAAAATAAGAAAGGAGTATATCTCCAATACAAAAACAATGGAGACATTCAGTTTACTATTATTCCTGGCATTGTATCTAGTTTCTAAAGCCTAACCAAAAGCCGAAACATATAAACCCATCTTAGTGCCTTCTTGTCTCGTTGTGCTTCTTCCCAGAGGTCCTTTTTCAACTTACGACGTGACAAGATTTACAAAATAACATCATGCTCAACACGTGTCGTCGCTATAGCAACAGTTTGACTCGGACGAAAGGCTAGATAGTTTGCTTGCTGACTTTTACTCCTTACTGTGATCATTCTGTAATAACGCGCCATATGTGCCGTTATTCTCTGATATTTGTTGGCTTTGCGGCTTCTTTTTTACCGAGTACAGCGATAATAACAATATAACCGATACAGACTGTCGAACACCTCCGTAGTCCGAGCGCTCGTACTCAACCCAGTATAAAAGAAAGAAAAGGGAATCATAACCATCGATATTATGATTTTATTTATTGTGAATGTACGTTACATAACATATATAAGTAAAAAACTTATAAATAACTACATGCAGTGCAATCTGTAGGTACTAGAATTGTGTGCTTATTATTTCGTCAAATTACACTTTTTAGTGTGTTCTTTCATAGTAATATAGTTAGTAAAGCATTTAAACATTTACAAAATCTTTTAGGTCAAACATATGCACAAAAATTGTTTATTTTAAATGTATGGTATATATCGATAATGGTAAAGCCATCTACCGGGTGCGTCTCAAAAGTGTCTCACCCCTATAACTTTTTTAATTTTTCAGATAAAAAAAACGAAATTTGGTATGTTAGTATATGACATAAATTAGGATTGATTGACGTATTCAATTGTTTATGGTCACTTCCTGTTTCCGGAAATGACTACAACTTTTGATTTTTAAATGACACTCTCGGTATTTTTTACTTTATTCGATAGAAAATGACACTCTGAATAGAAGGACATATCATATGTCAACTTTTGACATTTTCACATATGGTTTATTTGAAATTGTAACAAGCGGTTCATAACGACAATTTGACTCGAAATACAAGTGTGTGGTACCAAATTATTGGTAAAAAAATGCTTTTTCCAAATATGCTAATGAGCCACCCTTGTTACATTTGAAAAAATTGATATATGATTAAAATACGATTTGGGCATCTTTTAACCGGTCAATACAAGACACGAAAAACATTAGACGATCAAATCAATTTTTCCAAGGCCCCTTGATTAAAAATTAGCGTTTTTAACGGAGCCATGGCACTCTAGATTTAAATTTAAAATACCATTTGTTTTTAAGCGAAAATGTCAAAAGTTGACATATGATATGTCATTCAATTCAGAGCGTCATTTTCTATTGAACAGAGTAAAAAATACCTACGGTTCCATTTAAAAATCAAAAGTTGTAGTAATTTCCGGTGAAACAGGAAGTGACCAAAAACAAGTGAATACGTCAATTGATCCTAATACCGTATGATCGAATAAAAACGGCATCAGCGATGGCTATGAAATGAAGATCGCTGTCATTTTACATGTAAAATTATATGGGGAATGTCATCGATCGTCATTTCCTAGCCAACTGGACGCCATTTTTTTTCGATCATACGGTATATATTATATACTAACAAACCTCTATCAAAATATGCTCTTTCAATGCCAGTGACATTTAGGGTTGCCAGTTGTCTACAATTTTCGGAAAAATTCCGGGAAATGGATTTAGGTAAGATATCCCGGATTTCAAAAATTATTAATATTATCTCGGAAAGCGCCAATCACATTATAAAAGTAAATGTTAGAAGGTCCACAAAGTAAAAAAATAGATACATGCTTAATAATATATGACTTAATCGCCGTTCTTTTTCTGCTGACACTTTTTTTGTCCTCCCGGAATTTAGCTAATACAAACCTAGTGACATTTCAAAAACAATAATCACTATTTCATGGATATTGGTTTTTGGAATAGTGGTTCATAGTGGATATTCACTACAACTACACATTACAACGTAAGAATACAATAAACAATCACAGCATATACGATTGTTTCTTGTATTCTTAAAATATTAATTCATAAAAATACTCTCTCTTTGTGTTTTTAGAAAATAAGTCCATTTTTGCAACATAAACCACCATGTTCCTTTTAGTTCAGTAATATGTAACAACATTGTAAAATAGTTTTAAAAAAAGTAAAAATATTCTGCATATACATACGCAAATAATTCACATATAAAACTAGGGCTCTTTTTATGGGCGACATGAAAGCACAAAGAACTTTATACTTCTAGACAAAGAGCTCTGTAGCTTGATAATGTATCTACTCAGGCAGCCTGACATTCTTATTAATAAAACAACGAGCATTTGTAGAGATTCACCTACCCTTACGGTAGCTTCTATTCATTCGCGTCTCCAACAGGTATTAAATATTTTACATAGTAGTCTGGAAAAGGATACGTGACTATGCATATACTTTAAAAGAAATATAAAATTATTACGGAATATTTGACTATATCTTCAAATAAACAAAAATTAAGCAAGAAGTCGAAGCATCTAACGGCACCTTTGACTCCCCTGTAACTTCGTTGTGGATAAAGCAAGAATAGGCATTTTTACTAATCATAAGAATATACTATAGTATATGTAGCTGGCTAGATTGCCATTATGTTTAGTAATTATATCTCATAGTTTATAAATTTTGCTTAGATACAATGTGCTATAAATAATAGCTTTATAATCTTCAGTAAATTTTGGATTTTTTTTGTTAGAACCATTTTTCCCTATCTGCTAAAATAAAGTGGTGGGGGTAGGTTAGATCTGTTTTTATTTAAAAGAGTAAATAATGATGATCTAATAGCACTTTGACGTTTATACCTATTACGTCAAAGCAACTTCTTTCCCAAGCCTACCATGATTTCACAGAGGTATCATTTCTTATTCACTGTCATTGATATCTTAATAATTAGATATACCAGCGACTTCGTTCGCGTCGAATTAATCATTTGTAATGGTGATGATAAAGCAAAGCAAGAATTTCCATTAACATACAAAATGGATAAAATTTTCTCACATTTATGTCAGCATGAGAAAAAACAATATGGCGATATTATTGTATAACTTGGTAATATTTGAGTGGTAGTTTCATCTCGTTGGAATTTGACTTTCGAAAAATCCGTTTGCCAAAAATAAGCTTTTTACGTCAATCAGTTTAAGCAGAATCGTGGTTAAGAAATTACTCAACTTTTTGGAACACCCTGTATGATTTTTTAAAAAATTTCAAAATGTGTAAAAAAACCAAATAAATTATGCTTGTCCAAGCGTTTTCCCGAAAGACTAACCGTTTTTTAAATAACAAATATTGTAATATTTGAGGGGCGTTTTCACCCTCTTGGAATTGAGATTCGAGAAACCCCTCCTTATCGAACCTCTACACCCCACAGTCCACAGTCAATCTGTTTGCCAAAAATCAGTTTTAAACGTCAAGCGGTTTAAGCATAATCGTGATTACTCAATGGTCATATTTTATGAAACACCCTGTATAAATTAATAAAAAATCTTAAAATATGTAAAACAACAAAATGAAATATACGTGTTTAAGAGTTTTTCCGAAAAACTCACCGGTTTTTAAATAAAAAATGTTTTAATATTTGAGGGATAGTTTCACCCCCTTAGAATTCGAGTTTCGAACCTCTACACCCTAAAGTCAATATGTTTTCCAAAAATCAGCTTTTTACGTCAAGCGCTTTAAGTAGGATCGTGATTAATCAATGACCAGATTTTTCGAAACACCCTGTAGAAATTTTTAAAAAATCTTAAAATATGTAAAAAAACAAAATAAAATATACGTGTTTAAGCGTTTTTTCGGAAACTTGACCTTTTTTTAAATAAGAAATATTGTACCAAAGTTCATGGCACGAATGGTCGTCGTCTCGGCGCACCCAATAATAAGGTGTTCTGGTGTTTCCCCATTTTCCCCACAGAATCTGCATTCGCCGTTGTTTCTCAGCTTCAGCTTACTGAGGTGTTCATTGAGGAGACAGTGTCCTGTTAGAAACCCCGTGATAATCCGAAGATTGTTTTTACTTAAATTAAGGAAAACCTTTGATTTTTCTCGGTCGTAAGTTCTGAGGAACTTTTTCGAGTGTCTTAGACCGTTGGAGGACACCCATTCCAAGTTACGGATGGAGTCTTCCAGATTCTTCAGTTCCGCTTTCAGTTGGTTCCCGTTTGTTCCATCAATAAAAATTCGACAAATTTGCAACTAGCCAATGAAATGAGTGGGCGGAGTGTTTTGCGGTGACATACCCGCCAAGTCCACGTGAACTCTGTGCCGCTTCTATACATAGTGTTAAGGTCAAGGTGTATTACTGACATCATCACATCAGATGCAGTAGACGTACTTTACTTTTTTTTGTATGATTAATGATTGAACTATTTTTTTTATTTGGATCATAAATTTATTATTTCTAAAATGTCTTTAATAGTCGTTTTTCCAAAGTATCCAGGCATTGGTAGTCCTAAAATTTATTTTTAGAGATAAAAAGGGTCATTCAAATAGTTCTTCATACTAAAGGTGTAGCTTTTTCAAGGAAATGCTGTACATTTTTTCACTTTGGGAATTTGTTTCCTATTTGAAATAGGATAACATAATCTACGCCGGCTGGTTTTTGAAATACATTTAACGATATTGGGATAAAAAATGGTTTGTTTCCATTTTTTGGAAATATTTAAAAAAATTAAATCAGAACATAATTTCGATTGACTATGTTTGTTTTTCTGGAATATCCAATATATTTTCTTTTTCGTAAATTTACTTATGGCTGACTCATCCAATCTAATCAATAAGTGCGACGTTATAAAATATGTAATAAAGTAACCCTATTACGGATATCGTAGGCTTGGTAAAACAATAACTCTGGCTCATTAATGATTCAACAGTGGATTTAGTTAGTGCTTAAATCAATCCGATATTATATTAATAAAAATATTTTAGTTTTCCATTGCATACATATACACAGTGAACAAGTGTATATCTCTAGTAAATGACTGGTAAATAATATCCAAAAAATCTGATTAAAATACAAAAATAGATTTTTTATATTTTTTTAACAATCTTGATTTTTTTGTATCCCGATTTTTATTAATTGAATTTGGTAAAATTTGACTTCAGCAATGTTTAACCTGCCGATCTTGGATCTTCGGCAATGTTTAACCTGCCGATCAGTCATACTTACATTCAAAGAATTAAAAAAATCCAAGGGTCGTTAAAGAAATATGAATATGTAAAAAGTTTTTGGAGACTGGTGAAGTGGGAAGAATGAATATATAGAATACATTTTTGTAGCTTCTGTTTATTTATTAAATTATTATTTATATTTGTTTGATTGATTATAGGGAGTCATAATCAATCAAATAAAAAGTTGATATCTATAAAACTTTTTTTTTAAACTTAATGTTAAAATTATACTTAATATTTTATATGTATATAAAGTCAAACGAAGGGTCAACTTTCGTTTAGCTGAAATCAGTTATTAGAAAAAAAGATTGTCTTTAAAAAGCTACTGTGAACCATGGAAAACACAAATTTTCCTTCGGAAATGCGTAATTTCCAAATTTCGCACTTTAGAATAACTGAAATTTGCTATAAAAAAAAATACATTTTACGTTTTATTTTTCTGACCAAATAAACATAAAAATTTTCCTGCGGAAATAAGCTGTTATCATTTTCTAAGGAAATTTATTAGACTTTAGAATAGCTGAAATCAGTTATATAAAAAATAAATATATTTTTGCCTTTTAGAAACATTCACGAATTGAGGAAAATAAAAATTTTCCTGCGGAAATAAACTGTATCCATTTTCTGAGGACATTTATAGACTTTAGAATAGCTGAAATGAGTTATATAAAAAATAAATATATTTTTGCCTTTTAGAACCGTTTACAAACTCAGGAAAATAAAAAATTTCCTGCGGAAATGCTTGATTTTCATTTTCCATTTGTTCCTTATTATATTATCGGGTCTTGTAAAGTATAAGTACCTACGAATTTAGCAAAAATTTTTTTTTGCCAGAAAGTCCTATGCTTATAGAACAGTTTAAAAGAAAAAAAAATTGGATGAAGCACTTCTGAACCAAAAAAAAAATAATTCAAAAGTGTCTAAAATAGCTAACCTATCTAATAATATTTTTACAAAATCACAGTTAATTATTAAAATATAAAAACCACAGCTTAACACCCTCCACAAAGAAAAGCTAACCAAAGCAACCCAAATGCTAACCAATCTAATATTTTTGCAAAATCACAGCTAATTATTAAAATACAAAAGAAAACTGCATGATCCAATGATTTTTTGTTTTGAATCAGCCCTATTTACGTAAAGCTTTAATAAAAAACTCGAATAAGTGCAACATTCCGAGGTACTTAGTTTACAAGAACTTATTTATCTATTCTATAAGAATTGTTATTCCTCCAAAAGATGTTTTACCCCACCCAGCACCCCTATTCGCTCCCGAGTCCCGTAAGCTTCTAAACTGAAAAATGTATGAAAAACAAAGTGCACAAAATGACATTGGACCATTTCCGCAGGAATTTTTTTGTATTTCTTTGCTCGTAAAGGCTCGTATAAAACAAATATAAGTTCACTTTTCATGTAACTGATTTCGGCTATTCTAAAGTCAAAGCATTTTTTTATGTAAAATAAAAATAAAAAATTTCCGCAGACACTTTTTTGTGTTTTTATAGTTAGAAAAATGTCTAAAACACACCCCGAAGACTAGTTTTGATGTAACAGATTTCGGCTATACTAAAGTCCGAAAAATGAAAATGACGCATTTCCGCATTTTTGTATAAGTATTTGTACTCCTAACGCCTTCTAGAACGCAAATATAAAGTCATTTTTTTATATAACAGATTTCAGCTAAACGAAAGTTGAGCCCAAACGAACAACTGTCTTTGACAAAGGTCTGATGATGGCTGGAATTGCCGAAACTATAATAAAGATTTTTTTTGACAGTGGTTTGGACTTTGTTCTTGATTTTAACATTAAGTTTTTTACCATGGGCCACGACTTTGTGAAAATGAACAAACTCTATAACTTTTTTTTATATTTATCTGGAGATATATTGTATACAGCTGTACATTTCATGCAAATATATAATTCCAAAATTAAGGTAGAAGATTAGTTATAAGATATTCCTTAAACTTATAATGTATTGTGTCTCATTTAATTACACATACACTACTCTCATAAAATAAAGGTCAGAAAAAATCACAAATGTTGAAAAGGTGTGTTTAGACAAGTTTACACCAGCTGGACTTGTTGAACAAATTAATAACTAGTTCTTAATTGAATGGTAAAACCTAATTACTGATACCAGAAGTATATTTTTGTATGTCTAAAGCCTGTATTCACGAAGTCACTAAAAACATTTATATTTGTTTTATTAAACCTATCACTGTTTATTTGTTGCTGTAAAAGTGAAAGTTGTAAAAGCTAAAAGTACATTTTCTAATTAATTTGTTACTGATCATTTGCTGTATTAGCAAATCATCTTTATATGAAAGACAGCATGTACGAAAAGTTTTGTTTGGACTAACTCACGAATAATTATTAAGATTAAAAAGTATAATATATAATTAGAAAGCAAATTTGACTTGGGTAGATTGGTAGATGATTGGGTAGATTCACTCTTATGCGGAAAACAATTCTTATCACTTTTGAGCTTTAAAAATGTAACTTTATACTTTCAAAAAGTTCGCAGTAAATAGGATTATATTTCCTATCAAATGGAAAAATGTCATACTTATACAAAATGGCATGAAAAAATAATCTAACTCCATGTTTAATCAATGTCTGTTCAAAATTCAAATTATTACTCTACCTAATTTGATATAAAACATGACTAAAATTGAAACATTTTACAGACACTATGCTTGTTACCTTTTGCTGTAATCTGAAGAGTACCATATCGTCGGTCGAAATCAACTTCCGAGTGTAGGTACTTTCACCTACGCGGTCTTGGTTGCAATAAAATGATTTTTCTGTGATCATTCGCGCTTTTCTTAAGCTTTATTCAGATGAAAGTCATAGTTTATTACATTATTTAACATTAATTATATAATTTATTACCTTCTATAGATTTTTGTATAAAACAACAATTCCTCAGCAACTGCTATGATGTTTCAGTATAACATTTCAGGTACAATATTTCTCTAAGGTATTTTGGTTTGTAAATTTTGGTTACTGAGACAAAGAATGTTATTAAAGGTAAGGTAAATGTTACCTCATTATTTAACTAGTGTTAACTAAAGCATACATTTTATTTTTCTGTTGTAATATTCTGTGCTAAAGCTTTTCCTGATTTTATTTCATCTGAGAATTATATTGTATAACATGTTTATGTATTTAATGGATTCGATTTATGCTATCAATAATTTCTAGTTTAAAATTCAATCTAAATCCAATCGTTTACTGTCCATTCGTGCCGATGTTTTTGGTTCAGTATGACTTACTGTGAGAATAAGGGCCTTGTTGCGTATACTAATAATTTACAACCGTGTCTGGGCGAATATCTTAGCAAACAAGTGAGAAGTCAAAACCAAAGAATGGTATAACACATAATCTAAAGGTATTGGCACCAACCATATCAACTCTAGCTGAGTAGCCTCCCGAATCCAGGGACTTCAGTACCTGCAGGTGGGGGGACCTGCTAACTAACAACACCTCTTCCGTTATGAATGTTGTAAGTAGGGTTGTCAACTGTCCTCTATCTTAGAGGACAGTCCTCTTTTTGATATCATTGTCCTCTTTTCTCTGACGTATTGAAAAAGTCCTCTTCTTACATGCCAAACTAAAAATCTAAAAAATATTCGTCTATCGCCACAATGCTTTAAAAAATTGTTATAATCGGTGTCTTTCGCTACTCCCACTCTTTTGTACAGAAAAGAAAATGAAGAAATATTTATGTACAAGAAATATTTGTGGAAGCGATAAACATTTAATTAATGTTTACTCCTGTAGTTTTATGTTTTGGATTTTTTTTTGTTGAAAATGGTTTGTTTTATTTTTAACAAGTTTTGAGTATATTTTTAAGAAAGTAAGAAAAACCACCAATTGCATACCATTTACATATCTTTTTAGTAAATTTGACACTATTTGGTATTGACACTAGGGCGAGGTTTCAAATAATTATTCTCCTGTACCTATTTTTTACCCTCTCTATTTTTTATTTTGAAAGTTGGCAATTCTAGATTTAACTGTGTTAAATTTCAAACCTTGGTATGAGGACAGTTTCTGTATTATTATTATTTCTCCTTTATTAAAGTTCAGAACCTTGATAGTTGAATTCTCTGGAATAGTGATCAGGGTTTTCTCTGCCGTGCTCTTTTCCAGGCAAAGTACGGCACTCCTTTCATTTCATTTAATAAAACAAGTAGGAATTACAAATTTAAGTTTTTTTAAATTTGAGTTTGATTTACATAACCTATCCTCTTCAAATTTCCCAAAATATTGCTTCTGTCGAGCGTATCCGAGGTAATCACAATAAAAAATATTTTTAACACAACGTAAGTTCCTTTATTTAATTTAAATTGTTTGTTATACAGTTGGCCAAAACATTACCTCTTCAACTTTGTTGAACGAACATGGGCTGTTATCCTAAACATTTTTGCTTTATTGCGTAAATACATTCAAGGTATTTTTCAAAAATTTAATACCAAGATTTCATAAGTAATTCAAAAAATCTAAAACAAAATAAACAGATAAACTATCAATCTGCCTTGGCAAAACAATATTATTAAATATTCATAACAAATTTGCAAAACCAGTCGTGTTATTGTAAACACGACTTAATATGCATCCGATGACGACGCACTCCGTGTTATCCGCACCAATCGGAAAACGCTTTCGGTTTTGGACGTTCGCGAGAGCTTGTTTTCGCTGTCAAAACACGGCGAGTTCGTCGAACCTGAAAAAAGAAATTCGCTATCGTCGTCGTGTAGTTCGATCACGGCCACGTTCATTACCATAAATGTTTTCCTTTTTTTCTTCCTCTCACTCTGTTTCATATTATTTCAATTTCTATTTAATTACGAATTACGTTAAATTGAATAAGTACCGCTGGAGATACGGTAAATCGAGACTGAAAGTTGTGGGAGGAAATCGAACGTGGAACTAATACGCATGATGGAATATTCAGGAAGCAGGAAGAAGTGCTCTTGGAGTACAGGAGTCCCTTGTTTTACGAGGGGTTTTCCGAACCGGAGCTGTTTTTCGGAAACGGAACTTTACGGTTTTCTTGGTACTAGCTAATTTTTGTCCGATGATCATGCAGTTTCTTAATCAGTAACCAAGAGATTGGTGGGGGTAGAAAGGTTATACAGGTTAAAGATGCGTTTTAATGAAGACTTTTTTAAAATCGCAGTTAAAAAGTGATAAAATCGGCTAATAATAAGCTGTGATAATTATAAGAACATAATTGAACGTGTTAAGCAGGCAAAAAATACAGCTTCTAAAATAGTTATTTATGATATAAGTGCTAAAAGTGGTATTTTATTTTGTGAGAAGGGAAGCCCATCCCTTAGAACAAAATAAAATCACTTTTAGCAAACATATCATACACTATTTTTTCTACAAACAAGTTTATGCTCGTATATATCAAGGTATTATTACTTTTTACGTTAATGAATAATTCATAATATGTCATTCTGAAATCAACTAGTTTATGGTTGCTAGGGTAATTGATTCGCTTCAGTGTTAAAAGTAAATCACGTGACTTACTTTTAGCACCAGTGCTAAAAGTAGATGACTTTTACCATCAGTGACAATAATTGTCAGGGACAAGATTTTTATCTGTATACTTATAGGATACCTAATCTGTGCTATCAGTCCAAGAAGATATTTAATTTCATAATTCATCAATGTCTACCACTTTCAAACAAATATTGTTAGTTATGTTTATAAACAGCGTATTTTAATTTTGTATTAAAGACCTATACCTAAAAGAAAGAAAATTTAGTCCATTTTAAATTCAAGTTTCTCAAAAATTATGATTGCTGTTAATTTTAAGTAATTTTTGTTTCAATAAATTAGCAAAACCAGCAGCGTATACTATGTTAGTTTTTAATATAAAATACTTAATAGCATAAACATATTTTTCAGTTCAATTTGTTTTTATTTAAATTGAGTTAATGCCGCTCCGCTGAATATGAAAGTCGTGGGAGGAAATCGGACATTGAACTAACATCGATGATAGAATATTCAGGAAGAAGGAACAGCTTTCTATCGACTTGTCGATGCAAAATTAATTGAAAATTTTCTTTTGTTTACAATAATTCTGATTACTAAAGAAACAGAAAATTTAAAAACGAAAAAAAAAATAGAAATAAAATATTTTGAATTATTTTTTGGCGGTTCCTTGACTAATCGATAGTGAAGTGAGACTGGACTTGGCCATGCGGTCTTGGTCTTGATCTTGCATAAAATAACAAAACCAAGATCAAGACCGACCAGTGCAAGACTTCCGCAAGACCAAGACCAAGCATGCAAGACTCTTGTGGTTCTAATTTTTTTACGTTTATATGATATAAGAAATTACTTTTTTATATGAAATGTCACCTATCTACTATGCAAAGATTCGTACATCAACGCATTATAGTTTTCTTAACGCATGAAATATTGTAATCATTTTATGAGTAAACTATTAGATAATAAATAGATTTAGTATTCACATGCTTATGTATACAGGATGTCCCAGGGTGAGCGTGCATTATAAGTTTCTAGAGAACTACAATATTTATGCACATCATTGTTTTACAACGAGATCTATCGATTAAAAATACTTTCAATATGGCGGCACTTCCGGAAATACCGGAAGTTGACAGCAACTTTCTTATTTTAAATGGGTGCCCCCATTTTTTATTACTTACTTAAATTCTCTGTAAAATTCTATGAATATTGTTGTTAAATACTCTATATCTAACATTAACCATTTTTGAAAAAAAAAATATTTAAAATTTTTGGACGAAAAAAACTACCTGTCAAAAAAATTTGTATAGCCTAAAAGTCATATTTAGTGATTACCCCAGCCACTGTGACATAAAGAGAATACATGTGGCTATCTATTTCAAAAATTAAATTGTTCAAACGTCATATAATAATGGCGGTACCTGTCATGGAATTGAGCGATTAAAAAATTATCACAAATCATTTTTTTCAAATGGAAACCCACTTTTTTATTTCACTAGTGAAAAGGTTTTCCAATATTTCCAATTCGTTACTTTTTGAGTAATACATGTTCCTATACCTAAAATAAATCGTTTTTAAATTATTTAAGATTTAGTTTGAAAACGTATATTTTTCTTGATTATTCTATCAAGCTTCCTTTGACATTAAGTGTCAAACAGTCACACAATTTATTTCTATCCGTCTGAAAACGAATTATTTGAATTTCCTATATTATAAATACTGCCTGCTTAAGAATTTAAAAAGTGTATTTATAAAAATCTATCTCGTATTTTCGCTCTTTAGTGATATCTAATAGTTGATATTATTAATAATATTCCGTATGATCAAAAAAAAAACAGCGCAGAATTGGCTCGAAAATGATGCTGCTTTTTCAACAAAGCGTCACAATATGACATGGCCAGATCTATTGTTTTACATCACTTGACGTTTAAAGTCATAGGCTACTGGCTAAAATAAAGAAAATACGCTTTAAAACTAAATCTTAAATAACTTAAAAACGATTTATTTTAGGTATAGGAACATGTATAGTCAAAAAGTAACGAGTTGAAAAACCTTTTCATTAGTGAAATAAAAAAAAGTGGGTTTCCATTTGAAAAAAAAAATTATTTATGATCATGTTTTAATCGCTCAATTCTATGACAACTGCGGCCATTATTATAGACATTCGAACAATTTAATTTTTGAAATAGATAGCCACATGTTAGGGCACAGTGGCTGTTAGGTATAGAGTGTTTAACATGAATATTCATAGAATTTTACAGAGAATTTAGGTATGCAATAAAAAATGGGGACACCCATTTAAAATACGAATGTTGCTGTCAACTTCCGGTATTTCCGGAAGTGCCGCCATTTTGAAAATATTTTTAATCGATAGATCTCGTGAAACAATGATGTGCTGAAAATCTCCGATCTAGATATTGGAGTTCTCTAGAAACTTCTAATGTACGGTCAGCCCGGGACACCCTGTATATCTAAAGTTGTTGCCCTTGATTAAATTACAGTAACGAAAATATAATTATTCTACAATTTTGTACAGTTATTTTTGCGGTGTTCGCATATCGAAAACCTTATCATCCTAACCCCAGGATTGGCATAAATATTTGTTGTTATTTATAGAATTACAAACTAAGTGCAGTTCAACATTAATGCATGCTGATGTTAGAATACAGATTAACATTTTCTCATGTAATAAATATATTTTTCTTCGCTTGTAATAAATGCAATAAATTACTGGTGTTAAATTAACGTTGATATGTGTACTTAAAAACATTTTATAAACGTTTTTTGCGCTTATCCTTATATAACGAGTTATTGTAATTACAATAAAACTTATTTTATATACCAATTTATTGTTATGTAGTCAATTAAGTACGTTTTTTATTAGGAATTGTTCGTTAGACATCATTTCTATCGTGTCTCGGAGGTATAAAATTGTTTTTTAAAATAAACAGTACAAAACCGAAAGCATATTCATCATATAAATATTCATATAAAATTTACATTATAAATAAGTCTGATATTGTTGTTTAAAAATTTACTTCCATATCGAATCCATAAATTATACAGTAAATATTCATTGTTAATTGCCCGATAGGTAAATATTTAGATAAGAATGTATAAAAACAAATTATTTATTCGTATAAAGGCCCCCACAGACGCCCAGTTTTATCCTGATTGTTCATCACTTTCCTGAGTGCACTCACATTCGCGCATTTGTACAAACTAGTGCTAACAAGACAAATTCAAGAATAAACTGCTCGAAAATTCGGCAATGTGGCAAATTGCTTAGGTTTACAAAAAATGATTTTGTCATTGTCAAAAGTAATTTAATTTTAATATTCAGGGGAACATCTCAGATACACTGTCTAAGCTATTTTATCTCATGCACACTTTTTCTTAATGTGTATAACAATAAACTATTACTAGTACTGAATATTAAAATTAAGTTATGCTTGAAAATGACGTTGACAACTTAAGGTACAATATGTCGGTTTTTGACTGGTGTTTGATTGTTACTCGTTCAGTTTTAATTTAAAAATAGATACAGTTTTTTATTTTTTTCAAATTACTCAAAATTGGCTTGTCCAATATTTTTGAAAAATCTATTTACGACTTCGTTATAAAATCAGTAGGGGAGCCAATATTTGAACAGTTCTAAATTTGCATGGGATTTCCTATGTTTCCAACGACGATGCACCACCCGGTATAATATTTTGGAAAATTTATATTTTTCATAATGTAACAAAAACAACTCAAGAATAATTATTTTGCGATGTGGGAGTAGGAAGTAAACACATATTATGCACGATGTGTTATTATGTATTATTGTTATTGTTTATACGGGGCGTAACCTGAGAAGTTTAATTGCCTGTGCTAGAAAAATTTCATTCTCGTTATTGCGTTAATACTATTGAAGTTACTAAATGCAATGGAATGTTTCCACGATTAGTAAATACTATGTCGTTGTTTTTCTGCTTTTTCTGTTTTGAAACAATACAATTATATTTAACGTTAGATTATGAACAATGGTTAAGAAAACGCGCGGCGAAATACTGAGAAGTCTGATATTAAATTGTTTGTACCGGTTTAGTAATAACTTTTATTAAAATTTAAGTTTTTAATGTTCCAAGTTATGGGGAAATAACAGAACTTTTTTATAAATAAATCATAGCATTTAAGTTTGTAAAAGACCTGTCAAAATTCATAAATTTTCATTGATTGATTGCATTGATGAAATTTTAAGTTCAAAGAAAATTTGAAAATAAATTGTATATGTTACGGTTAAGGTCCGATGTCCGGTTAATGTCGACATTACCCGGTTCGAGAATAACACACAACAAAACAACCAAAAACATAACCAAACCCAAACATTAACCTGTTAATGTTGACAATAACCGGACATCGGACTTTAACCGTAACATATACATTTCGGTCATATAGCAACGTTGGACAACACGCCACGCCACATCATCCCACGTGCCATTTCATAATGAGACGTGGGTAAAGGGTATACACATTTATTTGTAACACGCCATGTGATAACACGCTTAAAAAACCTTTATTATAGTCAGAACATTTATCAGTATTGTCTCGAGAACGAAGTTTGATACAAGTTCGTCTATAGTGACGAAGAATTTTTAGAAGAATGCACGTCTGCGGCTGTGGTGTTTAGGGTTCAGAACCGGGAACTCCCGGTATCGAAAGTACCGGGAATTCCCGGTTCTTTTGAGACATCAAAGAACCGGAAAAATGAAATTATTTATGATAATTTTTTAATCGCTCAATTCCATGATAGCTGTGATAGCCAATATTATATGACATTCGAACAATTTAATTTTCGAAATAGTTGGCCACATGTCTTCTCTTTATGTCATTTTAATTTATGTAGTATTTAAGCATGTAATAAAAAATGGGGGTACCCATTTAAAATAAGAAAGTTGCAATGAACTTCCGATATTTCCGGAAGTGCTGCCATATTGAAAATGTTTTTAATCGATAGATCTCGTTGTGAAACAATGATGTATAAAAAATATCCGATCTAGATATTGTAGTTCTCTAGAAACTTCTAATGCACGCTGAGCTTGGGACAACCTGTATGTAGCTGCACTTTTATCTCGGGATCCCGGAATCCCGGTAGCATTTAAGCAAAATGTACCATTATATAGTCCATAATGTGATTTTCCCTGCTCTCATTGGTTGAGACTAAACGCTAGTGCGTTTTGCCAACCGTGACTAAAACGTGGTACGTTCTGCCATATTCTTTCCAGCATCATGCAAATGTTTTAAGGACAATGCAGATTACACTAACATGTTATAAACGCCATTATTAAAATCTTTGATTTTTAGGAATGACCACAGAATTATCCTATTTAATATTTGATCGTCTTTTTAGGACCAGCGTGAAATGTTAAGAAAACGCCTATTTTATAAAAATATTAATCTGACACTTCTGAAAAATTGTTTGTTTGATTTCCGTGTGTCGTGGCGTCTCTGTAACACAGACAGGTATATGTGGTCAATGTACATAATTTAAAATTATTTTGAAATGTACAAGGTATGTCAGAACTAAGATCCATACCAAAGTTATATTTTTTCTTATGGAGGGTATTATTATACCAGGTATTTTATTTCATTTTTGGATTTTTGAACATAAAATAAGGCATTTATTATAAGGGTTTAAATATGTTTAAATGCTTTGGTTTAGTAAAAGGTTGCTGTTTTAATATGTTTAAATGCTTTGGTTTTTGAGATATTTAAAGATATTTAAATATGCATGCTATGATAAAAAAGTTTGTCAACCTTGTACATTACTTTTCAGAATTAATTCTTGTGCTAACTTTCAAGCCAGAGAAATAAACCTTACTAAAAAATTTGATTGCTTCCTTAAATGTATACCGGGGTATCAAAAATTGCATCATACATAGAAATAACGAAGTTTTTATGTAAAATAAATATTTAAAATAGAGCAGCAATTTTTGATACCCCTATATACATTTAAGAAAGCAATACATTGTTTTAGTAAAGTTAATTTCTCTGGCTTCAAAGTCACCAAAAGAATAAACTCTGAAAAGTAATGTACAGGGTGTTGACAAACTTTTTTATTAGAGCATGCATATTTAAATGTCTTTAAATATCTCAAAAACCAAAGCATCTAAACATATTAAACCCTTATAATAAATGCCTTATTTTAAGCCCAAGAATCCAAAAATTAAATAAAATGGAATAGTATGGATCTTAGTTCGAACACACCCTGTACATTTCAAAATAATTTTAAATTATCCACATTGTTTCTCTACATATACCCATAAAAATTTTTTGTTTCTACATCAACCGAAGCGAATGAGGTGCGCCACCCTGTATAATAATGGTCTTCTTTGGAAACTGCGTGATTTTTGTCCCAAAGCCACCTCCATACAGCCTGTCCAATGCGGAAAGAACAAAGTAAAAATTCGCTGTACAATCCTGGCAACTGAATTTAGTCGCGAAAATTCTGAAATCCACGCGTCGCAATCTTCTGTTGTTTTTAGTTCAGCATAAATATTGCTACCTTAAACCAAAACTAATTTTACACTGTATCGAAATTGATCCGGTAAAATATACGTCAAACCTTCAGATGTCATGGTAGATTAAAAATGCTAAAGTTTATTCAAACACACAAAAACAACGTCTGTCTAATGAAAACTTCTTGAGAAAAGCGTATAACGGCGGCGTGTTTTTGGCGAAGTTTTCATATCAATCCGTCAATTCTTTTTTATTTTTCTCAGGGCTATTGAAAAGGTTAATGCCATTCGATCTCAGGCACAATACACCACGTTTTAGTAAAGTTTAGCAACATGTACCTGCGTTTGGAATGCCTCACGCTAACGTCGCAAAATGTACCGCATTTTAGTCATGTTTGGCAAAACGCACCAGCGTTTAGTCTCGACCAATGAGAGCAGGGAAAATCACATTATAGACTAAATAATGGTACATTTTGCTTAAATGCATCCCGGTATTATAGGTTCTTATTTCAGCATTTCAAAATGGGATCCCGATCCCGAAAATTGGAAGCCCTGTATATAACTTCATTTTAACAAGATTTTAACATCTAACTACTATGTCCAGGGGCGGCGGGTTTTATAAAACCTCGTGGTCATCGGGTATGCGAATTTGTAAGTTGTAGTTTAAAATTCGCTTTCAATTTTAGAATAATTATAATTATTATATAAATATACTAACTCTCTAAACACTTTTAGAGTCCCTACAGACGCTCAGTTTAACACAGGCAGGCGTGCTGGTCACCTTGCGCAGTCTGACCTATACTACAGCCTGTCGCACACACGCGCAATTTTATTAGTACAGTTTTATCTAGAATAAACTGAATGACGCACTCACTTCAGCACATTTTTCGTGCATGTATTGGGGCTGGCATTTCTGGTCTTGGGTGCCGATTTTCGTGTTTACGAAGAGTGGGGTCAACACGCTTAGCAAAATAAGATGTACTGAATAAAAACAGAAGGCAAGTATTTTCCCAAGCGCATAGCGTCAGGTTAAGTAGTTATACAATAAATACTTCGTATTTTTGCTCTCTCCGACTTACTAGACTGCCATAGCGATTCACTCCTATACAACAATATAAACGCCGACCCAAGGTTTCGTTTGCTGGCAGTGTATAACTTTCCACAGTTTTTAAGCGACGTCTTGCTTTTAAGCGATTTTTTACAGATTTTGAGCGCCGTTTTGCATTGTAGTGGATAAGTGTCGCTTAAAGTTGGTTAAACTGAGCTTTGGCGCTAAAGCTCGTTTAAGCACCCACGCAGTCGGTGCCCCTGACTAGGTCTAATAGATTACAAGCAAAATGTGTTTACACTCGCATTAAACTTGACCTGAAAAGGCGTCATAGACAATGGATAATAAAAAAATTAAAAACATATAGTTTTGGTGTTAAAAAAGTTAGCCTAGATAACTTTTTTTCGGGACTTACCATGGTGCAAAGTCCGAGTTACGTGCTCCGATGGTTCAAAGTGTATCTGCAAAAAAAGGTAAATTTAGTTATAAACTTAATTAATAAAACGTTTTATCCACTTAAAAGTATTTATTTAGACGCCGCCTAACAAAATGCCAATTTAGTTTTTTAATGGACACGTCTAGCAGTTTTTTCTTTATTTATTCAAAGAAGATTGATTGTTTTTTCGTCTACAATATATGATCTTGAAAGAACCTGCTATATTGAAAGTTAACATTAGAAAATACGTGTCATTAGAAAACAAATGAGTGTAACAGTTACCCTCGAGAAATAGAGAACTAAAAGATGCGTGAAGCCGCGTCCACACTTGTTGCTCAACATGGTTTTCAATAATGTTTCGCAACATATTTACGAAAATTTCATTAAAAAGCAACAAATTGCATGTTTTTTCAACAAGTTGTATGTTGTCCGTCAGGAGCGAAAGTTTATTTAGTGTTTATCAACATGTGGAACGAAGAGGATGTAATTATAATCTCAGCCGCACTCCTTATTATTTCGCGAAATGAGCGTCGTCAAGCCAGAAACGTCGTTTTTGGATACGTCCTAGCTTCCGGAAGAGAAATTTATATAGTGGTAGTGACTTGCTCACTGATCTTTGTACAGATGACTTAAATCTGCTCCACAATGAAATAAGAAGTAGTTTCAAGAATTTTCTAAGAATGAGTTCAGCTGATTTGAATCATTGCTCCAAATGATTGGTCCCAGGATTTGTAAAATGGACACAAATTATCGAGATGCAATTCCTGTTCAGGAGCGTCTTGCTATTACGCTTAGATTTTTGGCTTCTGGTGATTTATACAGGGTGGTCCGAACTATATTCCGGAAACTTCGGCAGCATATTTTGCAGATAAAAATAATTAAAAAAGTTCGTATAAATGTATGTCCTAAAATGCTTAGTTTTGGTGATACAGGGTGTAGAAATTACAATTTTATTTCGATTTTTTCCAAATAATTTCTGAAGTAACGTAAATATTTGGATGAAAATTGGTGTCTGGGAGTTTTTTGACACGACAAATTTGATTTTCATGTCAATATGACTCCTACTTGTAGAGGGCCACCTACATATTTTTAACTGTTTTGAAGAGTAATAATTTTTCGTCCGTAACTGTATAAAAACAACTGAGTAAAAAAATATGCATTTACAACGTTTTTTACGTAAAAAATGTCTCTTAGACATTGACTAATCGCTACGAGTAATGATTCTCGAGATATTTGGAATCGAATTTATCAAAACCTGTCATCTTTGTCATAAATTAAGCATGCGTTGACCAAATAGTTATTAGGCTGAAATCATAAATTTGAAATGTTTTTGTGCTAAAAGTTCTTTATCATCATTTTTTCTCAGAAAAATTTAAGATTAATTAAAAAAAATAAAGTTCCCAAATTTACCATTTCAGTCAAATATCTGTCTACTCAACATGCCTATTTTTTGTCAATAAAGACATGTATTGACTATTTCCATTCTAAATATCTTGAGAACGGTTGATCGTAGCGATTTTTACCAAGGGACATTTTTTACGTAGAAAATCACAGAAATGTATATTTTTTCACTCAGCAGTTTTATACAGGTACGGACGAAAAGTTATTACTCTCCAAAACAGTTAAAACACATGTAGATGGCGCCCTGTACAAATAGAGGAGTCATATTGACATCAAAGTCAAATTTCTCATGTCAAAAAACTCCCAGACACCAATTTTCATCCCAATGTTGACATTACTTCAGAAATTATTTGGAAAAATTCGAAATAAAAATGAAACTTCTACACCCTGTATCTCCGAAACTAAGCAATTTAGGGTATACATTTACACGAACTTTTTTACTTATTTTTATCTGCAGGATATTCTACCGAAGAATACAGTGCGGACCACCCTGTATACTAGCCTTGGTTATCTTTTCAAATGTGGAAAGCAGACGATTTCAAAAATAATACCAAAAGTATGTGATGCACTAATAGCTGAAATGATATTTTTTATTTTTCTCTCAACTTCCACCCTCTCCACTTCTAAACTTGTTGCAATATCATTCCAGGCATCACACTTTCTATTTCTGTTCTTATACCAAGTATGCTTAGTGTCCCAAGGTTCGGGGTGGGCTTGATATTTTTCAATCAGATTTCTTTTTTTATCATTGCTCCACTCCATACCAAATTTATTTTTAGCAACAGAATCAAAAATACACTTCTGGCCTTGTGAACTACACGAGTACAAATGGCAAAATATACCCAATAAAGTTACTGATAGGAGTTGATTCGGTGGAGACGTCTTTCGACATATTTGTAAACATTGTCGTCGACACGATTTTTCTTTTGATGTACCGCTCCTCAAGCGAAACATGAAACAAAGTCGGCGACAAATCTGCGACATAAAATGTCGACGACTTAACTGAATTTTCAACAACATTGTCGACAACACTAGTCGGCGACACAGTCACCGACAAATGTTGTTTTGGTGGAGACCCTGCTTTATGGAGCGAAAGAATAACGTCTCAGCTTTCAAATCGTTTAACAAATCACTGCCCCTATATTTTTTCCGTGAGAGAAGGGCGCACCCAAAATCTTCTTTTTTTCATATTTTTTTTCTCTGCATGCTAAAATTACGCAAGCTGCAGCCGCAAGAAGAACATCCCTTTCGCCGGCCATATTGGAATGGACTAAACAATAAAAATGTTGCATCGGGCTTCCAATTTCCAACTTTTTTAATGTGGACGTCCTAAAAGATGTCACCAAGTTGCTGCAACATGTTATTGTGAGGACGGGTCTTGACGTAATCGGAAGAAGGCGACGAAAACACAAATAAATACACCAGAGATATAGAGATGGGTAGAATGACCATGAAAGTCTGATGAAAGTGTCACCATATTCACGCTTAGGTAGGTTTATATTGGAGATCAGAAAGTAATATAAGGAATAAAACTGCACTGAAAAAATTAATTCGTGAATTTAAAAACAATATTAATGGTTATTTCTTGCCACAGATTATTGTAGTAAGTTTACCATTCGTTGTTTAGTTTTACAACTCATTTGTAAAATCGCTGTATGGCTAAATTATAGCATGTATGTAAATATGTTATAATACAGGGTTGTTCACCACCTACGACACGGAGTATTGTAGCTAAACGATTAGATTTTTACAAATTGTAAGTTTTGGGTTTGTTGAAGGTCTATTAGAGCTACAATTTAAAAATATTTTTACAAGATACAGAGTGTCCCAAATAAGTAAAAAATATTATAGTTGTATTTTTTTAAATCGAACACCCTGTATATTATTCTATTTTTGGATTCTTCGATTGAAATAAAGGTAAATTTTATTAAGGTTTATCACACTTAAACCTGACCGTTTTTGAAATATTTTCAATTTTATGAAATTGCAGTAAAAATTTTAAGGCTTTATTTCTCCTAGGGTATCAAAGTTTTTAATACTAAATATTTACTGAAGATTATTTATTGATCAAATATTGTGTTGCAATAATAAAAATTTTACTACCTTATACAGAGTGTCCAAAAATTTATATTAAATAATTACTAGCTTTAAACGGCAATAACTTGTTTCATTTAAATGGAACACCCTATATATTTTACGTGAATCAGATGCACAATGTAATTGTCTATCAAATTGTATTATACCATTTTTTACCCATCTCTTCAAGTTTTCGTTGAAATTGCATTTTGTTATAATTTAGACCTCATTTATTACTATACCCATGGAATATTGACATTTCAGATTTTTTTATAGCACCATAATATGTACAAAATGTACAGGTGGTAAATATTGCATGCCCATTGGCATACAAAAAAAACTATTTAAATCTTTGTAAAAGAGTATACCAATTAAATATACCACCATTATTTCCTACCAAAAACACCAAAAATTAGTTAATTACATACTTTTAAATTGTTTTAATTAATAAATTATTCTAAATAAATGTGGATTTGGCTCAGAAATCAATATAATAATAAGTTATGAAAATGAATGTCTCTGTTTTTATAAATAAGCATTCGTCAATAAATGAAATACAATTTATAAGGTGTTACTTTTTACCACACTGTGTAATACACACACAAAATTCAGTTTTTTAGTATTTGGAACAATTATTACTACAACGTAAACAGTCAATTAATGTAGTTTGAATACTGGGATCATATTAATTGGTCCTCTTTAACAAAAAATATTTAAACAGTTTTTTTTATTTTTTAATTAAATAAGCGAACTATATCAACAATATTAGTATATATACCCTTTGAAAATTTGTTACATCTTTAAAAATAAGCTAAAATGTCAATATTCCATGGGTATAGTGATAAATGAGGTCTAAACTATAAGAAAATGCATTTTCTATGAAAACTTGAAGAGATGGGTAAAAAATGGAACAATACAATTTGATAGACAATTACATTATGTACCTGATTCACGTAAAATATATAGGGTGTTCCATTTAAATTAAAAAAGTTATTGCCGTTTAAAGCTAGTAATTATTTAATAAAAAATTTTGGACACTCTGTATTAGGTCGTAAAATTTTTATTATTGCAACACAATATATGACCAATAAATAATCATCAGTAAATATTTAGTATTAAAAACTTTTATACCCTTGGAGAAATAAAGCCTTAAATTTTTTTCTGCAATTTCATAAAATTGAAAATATTTCAAAAACGGTAAGGTTTAAGTGTGATAAACCTTAATCAAATTTACCTTTATTTCAATCGTAGAAGCCAAAAATAGAATAATATACAGGCTGTTCTATTTAAAAAAATACAACTATAATATATTTTACTTATTTGGGACACTCTGTATCTTGTAAAAATATTTTTAAATTGTAGCTTTAATAGTCCTTCAACGAACCCAAAACTTACAATTTGTAAAAATCTAATCGTTTAGCTACAATACTCCGTGTCGTATGTGATGAACAACCCTGTATATCTTTATATATATATTCAGTAATATTCTTTGTGAATTTATGTAAAAAATGTGAATCTCATACAAAATTCACTTATTCATTGTAAATTTATTTCTTAAAATCGCCAACTTCTTGTATTATTACTATAGAGTAACAACAAATTTAAACATTTTATTATAGCGAATTTACAATTACTTTTTTAAATTCACAAAGCGTTAGTACATATTAATAAATTTAACAAATCACGTGTTTATAATTATAATATTTATTATAAAGGTTAATAAAAAGGCACAAAATAGAACTTATGTATGTAAGATACTCATTGCCATCTCTTCTTGTCTAGAAGAACCTTACAGGAATTCTGAGCCTAACCAAAATAGGAACAAAATTGCCATCAACCCAAACGTATAGTTATTTAAAAAAGTTAGTTTTATATATAACATAGTTTTTTTTCATAAATTTATTCATACATTATCGCAAATTACTGAAAACTAAAGAAAAATTAAAATAGCAAATTAATTTTTAATTAATAAATCATTTAGATGGACGTTAAGCCATTATTAAATTTTAAATTACATGTTCTGTCTTATTATATGGGAAATTTGATGTTAAATTTGTTTCCAATATCATTTTTTATATTTTTAAACTAATTGACAAAATGCATATAAACAACATATAAGTATGATCGCGGTAGAAATTTAAATGATTAATTTAGCAAAAAAAAATATTTTATTGAATAAAAACTTGTTCGCTAAATTTGTTTACATTTATGATCAACTATATAATTAGTTTATAAAAAAAAATCGAATCTGAATTATTAAAAATAGATATAATATATAAACTAAACCAAGTTATTAAAAAACAAAATTAGTTTATAGTTAATTTCAATATGCGTAATAAAAATGAAATATAGAAAGATAAGTTGATAAGTAGAATTAAAGGGTTAGTTAAGAGTAAAGGATGCGAAGAGATCTTTTAAAATAATATTTAGTGTTATTATACTTATTATATTGAAATAAACCAGTTAGTGGTTAGGTATATTTTAGTGCTTATAACAAAAAAATAAAAAACGACTGAATCTATATAATGTATTCTGCATATTAATATGGAATCTTATATTTTTTTGGACCCTGTTTGTACAAAAAAATGTACAGAGACAAACAAAATCTAAAGTAACTTTTATACACAACCAAACACGCCCAGTAATACCAAAGATCTTTTTCAAGAAGCACGAGTACCTGAAGAAATACTACCAATGATTCTTTGTACCTGTGCTCTAATATCTCGATGACTTATATTAAGTGATTTTGTATAGCTTAAAGTTGGGAAAAATAAGCGCTGATGGAGGTACGATCAGAAAATTTGCTGTAATAAACCCACCACAAATGTATATGTTACGGTTAAGGTCCGATGTCCGGTTAATATGTCGATATTCTCCGGTTAATCTCGAGAATAACACACAACAAAACAACCAAAAACATTAGTGGTGGGCAAAACTGTCATTTTTAGACAACAGTTAAAACTGTTATAGTTATTTATAAAAAACAGCCTAAAATAACAGCTTAAAAATAACAGGTTTCTTTATTTTATTGTTAAATATCTGAAAGTAATAAGTAATATCCTTGAATATGAAATTGTATAATATACAGTATGTCCCCGGATTGTCTTTATAAGAGGAAACATTCTTTTATTGTTGACATTTTGAGAAAAACGCGTTCTTCATAAAAAATGTTTTATAGCAAACATTTTATGAGGAATACATTTTTCTCAAAATGACAATAATAAAAAAGTTTTTCTTCTTATAAAGACAATCCGGGGACATACTGTATAAACAAGGGTAATATCTAATTAGTAGTAAGTTAAGTTAGTTTCAAGAGGTTAATTTTTCTTAGTGCGATTCCAACCTAACCTAACCAAATAATTTGAAGTCTGTATAATTTAGCCTTTACTTGTTTTAGTAGTTGAAAAACGGATTAATAAACGGATATACATTATTTAAATTAAAATTAATATTACCCTCAATGTGTTTGCTACCTTTTAAACAGTCTTTTCTTAACATAGTGTTTTTATTCTTATCACCATCTATACCAGTAATAGTGTTAAACAGTGGTGAAAAATACCGATGGTAATATATTTTTTATGATTATACAAAAAAACTATTACTTTGCAACTATTGTAATAATTTAAGACTGGGAAAATTTAGAAAAACTAAAAACTTGTTTTTTCTAAAGCATTTCTTTAGAAAAATATACATATTATTAAATAATTAATTAAATTGTTATTTCCATTTTTATTACATATTATTCCATACAGGTACTTCTCACTATTATAATAAATAAATTAATCACTAAGCACCATTCACAATTTCTTACTTCAAGTAAATCTTAGTAAAATTGTCTTTGAAGAGTTTTAAAATGCAAATAGCAAAAACAATGAAAGTATATATTTAAAGATATTAATAAAAATAACTAAGTAACTCAAACTTAATAACTAAGTACTGAAACATACAGCGCCATATCTGGACCTCCGCCCGTTATGCTCGTAACAGGTTGAAAAACAATGTATCTAAAACAACTAATGCGTTATTCTCCAACCTGTTTCGAACCTCCATCGACAATCTCGTGAATTCAACAAAATTCAATCACTTCGATTATCTCGACCGCCGCCTGTTATGCTCGTAACAGGTTAAAAAACAACGTATCTAAAATGACTGTTTATTTTCTATACGTTATTCTCCAACCCGTTGCGAGCCTCCATCGACCATCGACCGATGCAGCAGCTTTACTTTCCCACTCCTGTTATCTCGACCGCCAGGCGTTATGCCCGCAAATGTTTCAAAAAAGCTGCTTCGTTTATATTCTATTATTTTTAAGCTGTTGCAAGCCCAACACGACCATCGACCGATGCAGCTACGTTCGCCGTAGCGCATTCCCCACTCCGTTGTATCTCGGTGCCGCCTGTACCGATGGACCTGATGGTTGTCGAAATAACAGCTTTGTTCGGGTTCTTATTACTACCGATTCTGAACCGTCCTATTATCTGACAAACGAATCTAAAACAGCGGAAGGAATTCGGGCAAAAAAAGTCGATGTTGTCACGTTTAATTATAGAAAAGCAAAGTTGCTCGATATTACCTATAAATTGAATATATTTTAGCTCATTTCAGCATACATAATTATATATATGCTAATATGTTGACGTAGTTCTTATTGTAATAATGTATTCTATTGTAATAATCTATCTAATTAACAGATTTCGTTCATTCTGCCTATTTTAAAAGGTAAAGTATTTCCTTAAGATAACGTCCGCTTAGGGTAAGCTGGCAACGCTGACAAAATTCATCATGGCATCCCGGATTCAACCAGTCTGATTGGTCGAGATTCTCGCACGTCTTGCCGCCATTACCCCCAACTTTATGCCCCTCTCTAGGAATAGTAGAAACAGTCACTACTATTGAAAAATCCAGTGGCGGTGTTATTGTATTGTATTTTATATCTTTAACTTGATTTGTGTTTATTGTAATTAGTACACGCGTTTTAACAAATATTACTATATTTGGCAAATGACTAAACAAAATGTAGGTACATTTAAAGTAAAATAATATTATAAACTTTACTGGAAGATATTATAAAAATTCCTGATATATTTTTATGAAACACCGCACGCTCGTGGATATTTTATGAATGAAATCGGTCATGATTTTAGAAAATTGCGATCCCCTTGCCGTTGCCCCGTTGTTTCAGATCCGTTTGTCAGACCGTAGAACTAGGCAGCGCATGCGCAAATTTAAAAATTTCTTTATATGTTCATCTGCGCATGAGTATCACAGTTCTAATCGGTTCGGACGGTTCAGAATGGGTAATAAAAAAAACCGAAGTAAGCTAACATGTTTTCCATACTAGTTGTTTTTTGGAATTGCTTCGAGCCGCATAGAATTTTGTGGCGGTGCAGAGCGCCGACTTCGTTTCACGAGCGGTCGATCTCTACATGTCGTTATTTTATATCTGTTATTTTTTAGAAGTAGTAACGGTTGCGTTATGTTATTTCTAAATAATTGTTATAAAATAACAGACAGTTAAATAACAACCCATCACTAAAAAACATAACCTAACCCAAACATTAACGTGTTAATGTTGACATTAACCGGACATCGGACTTTAAGCGTAACATATATATAGGTATTTACTTACTTTACCTACAAGAATGGACGCTGTTTTATGAATCACTATACCTTCTAGGTACAGATATTGACAAATTCGGTAGTAGCTTTTGCCTGAAACACGAATTTAGTTAACACACAAAATACTTTTAACGCTTTTTGTTTCACGTGCACATTGATTATGTCTGTTTTGTATAAGCACCCAAATCACTGACACCTGGCACTGTCAAAATATAAATATCCATATACCAATTATGCGACCACATCGTGTTTTTAGGACTTTGGTAAACAATACGAATTGTTATTTTTGTTTATGGCTGTTTATAAAAATACATACATACTACATATTTTTAAATATGTTACCTTTGAACCTAATAAACACCTAATCTATTTGTTTTTCGTAAACTCTAACTTCACCTAATTATTTTATTACCAGTTTTTGAAAATGTAATTAAAATGTCTGTATCAGATAAAATATATTTCAATATATAAACCTTAAAGACAAATGGTTGTGTTTGTAAAATCATCTCAATCAGTTGGTTAAATTTGATCATTAAATTTATTATGAGATAATATGCGGCAACAGTCCTATTCGAACCTCAGTCCAAAAAGCTTTATATATTCAAATTAAAAAAAAAATTGGGTGCGCTTATTTGATTTGAAACTTCTTTTTACTTCCTTCTGTCTGTCCGTCTGAGGACTCCATTCAGGTACCTCTATCCACGTGTCGATTTTGGTTCCAATCAACCCGTAATTAAAAGAAAAATTCTGACGATTTCGTCCATTTAGAGGCATTGGTTCGAAACGTCGAGAGCGTCATCCTAAAGCTACTTCCCAATTATGCCGAAATCTACCCACATTTTTCTTCAATATCATATCCTTACTCCCACCCTGATGAAGTAAACGAAATTTCGTATCCAACTTTGTAGGGTGGCACCATAGACTTAAAATAAAATATAGACTACACTATTTACATCTCAACGCGGTCAAACAATCTTTTTTGTACACATGTTTACTTCTGGGTACAGTTGACCGAGCCTTCCTCATCCAGCCTATGTTGTCACGTCTTTAATATTATCAATATTTTTTTTTGTTATACACATATATTGAGATATTAATACTACAGTTTAATAAAGTAAGTGTTAATATTCCATAGATGTATTAAATAGTCCTTATACTACTAAATTATAAGTCGGATACTGTTTAAAAAGGATAAGTTCTTTACAATATGACAACACCGATTAGAGGAGAGGGAGCCTATTTATTCTATTATTACCTTGTAGTACGCGTCGCACGTGTGCGGTAAAACTTTGTTGCCGCTATGTCCCCGGCCGTATTAACGCATTTTCTTAGCTTGTAGTCCTTAAGTGTTTATTTTATTTACTTTTTCTGTTCAAGAACTATAAAATATGGTTCGCCAGTGCCAAACTTGCAAGAAATTTGACTTAAATAATCCATTTAAGTCTTGAAACGACTTTCGACCGGTAGGCAACTCTCAATTTACCTAATAGGAGTCAGTGGCGTTGTTGTAGAAAGGCGCTTATTTAGATAATATTTTAGTAAAATGTAAAATCTGATTTTTTTCTCTTACATTACATTATTTACTTTTTTTAAAGGCATCCTCGGTATATTGCTACTTTATTTGATAAAAAATGACACTCTGAATAGAATGACATATCATATGTCAACTTTTGACATTTTCGCATATGGTTTAATTGTAATTGTAACACGCGGTTCATAACGACAATTTGACTCGAAATACCAAGTGTGTGGTATCAATATATTCATAATACACGTACGACATTGTCGCTTAAAAACAAATCGTATTTTAAATTTCAATCCAGGGTGCCATGGTGTTGTTAAAAACATTAAGTTTTAATCAAGGAGCCTTGGAAAAATAGTTTTGATAGTCTAATAGGTTTCGTGTCTTGTCTAGGCCGGTTAAAAGATGTACAAATCGTATTTTTAATCATACATATGTCAATTTTTTCAAATGGAACAAGGGTGACTCATAACACACTTGGTATTTCGAGTCAAATTGTCGTTATGAACCGCGTGTTACAATTACAATTAAACCATATGCGAAAATGTCAAAAGTTGACATATGATATGTCATTCTATTCAGAGTGTCATTTTCTATCGAATAAAGTAGAAATATACCGAGGGTGCCGTTTAAAAATTAAAAGTTATAGTCATTTCCGGTGACACAGGAAGTGACCAAAAACAATTGAATGCGTCAATCAATCCTAATTTATTTCATATACTAACATACTAAATCTTGTTTTTTTATTTGAAAATATAAAAAAATTATGGGGATGAGCCACTTTTGAGCCGCACCCGGTATAATAAAGACAGTACCGAGTTAAATAAATGTAGTTTTTATTTTATCCACTTCCTATCACCTTCCTTGCTTTAATGGAACAGATTTATGTTTTCTCTAATTTACATAATAAGACATCACTTAACTAGAAAAAAAATTACAACAATCATTTTTTTTTCTCTCCCTGTCGCCGATTCTATTATATCTGTGGAATAGATCCTGTTTTGATTAATATTAGGGGTTGTAAATGTTTGACTAAAATTAATAATTTATTATTAATTTCAAAAATTACGTAATTTCGATTATAAAATTTCTTCTATAACGTGTATTTTATTATTTTTATCCTTTTTGGACTCTAAGACGTTTTTCTAAACTTTTATTTAAAAAACCTGTCCTAAATCTTAATAAAATATAAAAAAGTTTAAATACGATATATTTTTAATTTAATTATAGCTTCATTAAAATAAAAAAATTACCCGGCTATGATACGGAGAGTTCAGGTGTACTTGAGAAACGAAAGACAGTGTTGTGTTTCTCGGCAGAGTCGTCAGGGAACGAGCGTTACGACAGAGACAACCTATCTATCGCTCGTGTCGCGCTCGTTATAACCTAAAACAATAACACAACAATAACAAGACATTGTCTGACTGCATGTTCCAGCTATTTATGAATGAGATGCTCAGTTTATATTTTATTTTAAGTCTATGGGTGGCACCGTATGCACCGTCGCTCACATAGCTTACCCACCAAATTTCGTCGTGATCGGACGACATCAACTTTTGACGTTCCTTACGTCAAAACTAACCGTCACAGTGACATGTGTCGTACACGGTTAAGTTGGTCTTGGTCCAATCTATCGACATACCAAATTTCACTTAAATTGGACGATTTTTTAATTTGATTCATTGATGATGGGGTTTCGTAGTGCACGCGAAACGTCGTTAAAATATGAAAAGATGCTACATTCCGAGTTTCAGCCCCCTAGCTCAAATAAGGCCCGAGTTACAACGCTCTAAAATCGTTACCACTTTTCCTTTCGCGAGCTCGTGTGTCACTAAGAAATAAATTGCCAATCTTGTTAGAAGATCCATCATGACGAAATTCCATTTGTTGCAATTTTATCAGCATGAATGTAGTTGGTGTAGTTGAGGCAGTGGTTCCGCTTATTTAGCTATGAATGTGTGGGGCTTCTTGGAAACCACTTACTTTAGTAGATAGAGACGCTGGAGCGGCATATTTCCATAGCCAGCTGGGTCATCGGATTCAATATGCCTGGGTTTTAATTTATGGGGTCGAATCAAGAACGAACATGGATAAATAATAATTAAATGGTATTAAAATTAAATTAAAATATATGTTTTGATATTTTGACGTAACCTGTTTCCTAGCCTACTACTATAACTTTTAGACCACATAATCCTAAGCGGCAGCTTAACATGATTTGATCTCTTAATATCTCCGGTTAGAGAGAATATAGAAAGTTGCGGTTTGGCGCTGATATTTTGGAAATTTTGTGCTCTATTTAACTGTGCAAAGAGAAATATAGCCTCCTATTTAATTTTTTTACGCAAAAGCGCAATATCTATCATGATGTCAAACAGCGCCTTCTAGCTACCAGGTAAAAAATTGTAGAAACAAAGAAAAGCTCTTTTAAACGAGCACTAGTTTGTTTAAATCGCGTAACCTAAACCAGAGTTACCCTTATTTTAATAAAAGCAAGTTTAACATTCCCCCACCACTTTATTTTATGATATAGAGCAAAATACTCTATATCAAAAAAATTACAAATTTCTCGATGATTACAATAGTAATATTTAAAATACCTGTTCACCTGCATATTTTTGAGAAAAACCCTGTTTTCTGATTGGCTATTAGAGAAATGCCCCCCACCATTTTTCGAACTTGAAAATAATTTCCAGCGATTTCTCTTGGTCGATTTACTTATTAGAAGTTTTTTCCCAAAGTTATACGACAAGTAGTTTCAGAGATACAGCCGGCGTCCATTCTTAGTTGGATATTACAACATAGGAGTTCAAAGTTGAAATTATCTTATAATTTTTGATTGAAAGTGGCAATGGTATGGTATAATATTAATAAGAGATGCGAATTATAGAATAAAATATATTTTTGCACTGACACTGTATTTAATTTTGAAACTTTACCCATAACGTTTCGATTAGAGAAATCAAGTGTAAACTAATCTAGATCCTAAAACTACGGAAAACTTATACAAGAGTATTTATTTACCGGTGACGGAGTTTGGTACAGTCAAGCCTGGGATTGTTCAATAAGGACGTCAGCTAGTGTACAGAACTCAACTGGGAAATCCCTGTCTCAAAAGTACCGCGAATTCCCGGTTCTTTTGAGCCATCAAAAAACCGGGACTTGAAATTAATTCCCGGTTCTTTCGGTACTTTCGGGACTCGGTAACAATAATTAAAAATAATTTTTTGTTACTGTCTTTTAAGATTGAAATCTATTTATTTAGATTACATTTCTCATTCTAATAGGCAATCCCGGGATCTCAGGATTATAGGTTCGTATCCCGGGATTTTCAATACGGGATCCAGATCCCGAAAATTGAAAACTCTAATATCAATTGTCCTAATAATTTTATACCTTAAAAAAAATCCTAATTCAATATTTTCTTACAGAAAAAGAAGAAACAATTAAAATTGTTTCAAAATGATAACACTTATATAGGTACTGAATTTTACCTATTTACATTTTGATGTACCTATTTATCTAATATTTATAACCATACTGCTTCGGTATTCGGTACGAGTTATTTTCTATTAGTATAAAGAATGAAGTTATAAATCGATTTCCCATAATGTACTTTAGTATAGATGGCTGGAATACAAGAGCCAATAAAATAAAGAAAATAAAGTCATCAATAACCGCATTCTGTCAAGATATCGTCGAACAACATCGTAAAAGAGATTAAACAAAATTGATCTTAAGTGTGTCAACACTATAAAGCATCGAGGTAATTTGAAAAACTTAAGAAGACTATGTAATATTTTACTGAGAGGTAAACATGAAAGATATATATATTTTTATTTGTACATGTTGGTATTTGCAAAGCTGGCCCCTGGTACATTGCGAAGTCTGATAGAAATAGCAGTCTACAGTTTTCTCTCCCGATCTCAGCTTTGGGTTGTAGCAGCAAACGAGGATCTCGATTCCCGTAAATCTGAACAAGACTTCAATCATGTTCCGGATTGTACGCCAACTCAAACCATCGAGTCCACACGCCAGCTTCGGAATGGCTAATCGTGCGATGTTGTTGTTTAGCAGGGCTTCTCTCAGTTCAATCAGGGTCTTCCATAGATTGAGATAAGTCGGCTTACTCGGGGACCATTCCTTGGTGACCAGGTAGAAGATGTGCCTTGCTTGACCATGTGCATTGTCGGTTAGCCTCAAGACGCTTCCAACCTCTGGATCCTGTCGGCGTAGTTCTCCGACACGCCCAAACTTCTCATTGAACGTCGCAGCGATTCCTCTGGACATCCGCAAATCTCGAGCCACACAATGAGCGAGCGAATAATCAGGAGGCACGGAAAAGAGGTCTCGTTGATCTTCTTTGGTTACACCATAGCGAGCCTTCTCACTGCTGTTGTATCGGGCCATGAAATCGTCAAAGGACATCTCCGAATCAGGGGGATCAAAGCTGCAGGTTCTCACGGTCCCAGCACGATCTTCTATTTCGCCTTGGTAGGGGCTCAAACGGTTGAAATGGACTACCCTCGGTTTTCCTTTTGGCAATTTTCTGATACGGTATACGACGTCATTAATTCTATCCATGACTTCGTATGGCCCTTCCCACGAGGATTGTAGCTTCGGAGATAACCCACGACGTCTCTGCGGGTTATATAGCCACACCAACTTCCCTGGTTGGTATCCTCCATGCTCAGCTTGAATGTCGTAGTGTTCCTTCATTCGGTCACTAGCACTTTGAATATTTAGGCGGACTCTCTGATGAATGTCGTCCATCCTTTGACGTAGTGTGTGGACATAATCTTCTCCGGCGACTTCTTCTCCCGGTCGGCAACCAAATTTCAGATCACAGGGTAGGCGCACTTCCCGTCCCATAACGATGCTGGCTGGAGTTTGCCCTGTAGATTCTTGGACGGATGAACGGTAGGCCAACAGGAACAGGTGAAGAAATTTGTCCCAGTCTCTTTGGTGGTCAGAGACTACTTTGGCCAGATAACGGTTGATAGTTCTGTTCATGCGTTCAACCATCCCATCGGATTGTGGATGTAGAGCAGTCGTCCTGGTCTTGCGGATGTTCAGGACTTCACAGACGCCTTGGAACAGATTGGACTCAAAGTTTCTTCCCTGATCTGAATGAAGCTCCATGGGAACACCAAACCTGCAGATCCATTCTTTAACAAGGGCATCAGCAATCGTGGACGCTTCTTGATTTGGCAACGCGTAGGCCTCGACCCATTTGCTGAAGTAATCCATTACTACCACAATGTATTTGTTGCCATCGTTCGTCTCCGGGAAAGGACCAGCCACGTCGATCGCTATTCGTTCGAAGGGACTACCAACATTGTACTGGCGCATAGGGGCTTTACCACGCTTTTGTGGCCCATTAATGGCTGCGCAAATGTCACATTTCTTACACCAGGCCCTCACATCTTCTTTGCAGTTCACCCAGTAGAACCGTTCACGCAGCTTGCCAAGTGTCTTGGTAACACCAAGATGTCCACCGCTGGTTCCATTGTGAACTTCCGCCAAGATTTCCGGGACCCTCTTCTTTGGAATGACGATCTGCCTTCTCTCTTCTTGTCCCTCTGGTCTCTCAATCACACGGCGAAGTAATCCGTTATCTATTACCAATGAATTCCACTGGGACCAGTACGACTTCACGTTCGGCGAATATCTGCAAACTTCCTCCCACGTTGGTTTCTGGTCCGCGTTTTTCCAGTTAATCACCAAGCCCAACTCTGGATCACTGATTTGGTCATTTGCAAGATCTTCGGTTTGCCAACTATCACCAACCACAGTCGTCCTTAAGACTTTCACTTCTTTCTCTTCTTTGCAACGATTTCCCATCTGTCCGCAATTCCAACAGCGAATCGGTCCCCCCTTCTTGCTCATATACTAATCCAGAACTTTCCGCACAATCCTTTCCACTTTGGAATCGTCGGAACTCTCCTCAACAGCCCGTACAAATCCTAGAGACCTAGAGCATTCTTTCGCGGCCTCAAATTCCAGGGCACGTGCTAGGGCATCTCCCAAATGCGTTGGATGAGCTAAAAGAAGTGTTTGCCTTGTCTCGTTGTCACGTAAACCATCAATAAAAGCCTGTACTGTTAAGCGCTCCATAACATTTTCGGGCATAGCAGGGTACGAGGCGAACGAGGCGGGCTACGTCAACGGTTTCTTGTAGACGTATCTGTTTTAAAAAAGTAAAGTGTTCTCGAATAGTTGAATTTAAATATTTTAAATAGTTTTTTTCTTTATTTTTTGTATTTTTTTGCTTCCGACGACGGAAAGAGATAACTTTCCGAAACGTTAAGCATATTTTTTTCTTTGTTAGGCAAATTTGTATTACTGTAAAAATAACTTCTGACAAACAGCGTCCGTTTAGGTTTAACGCAGAAGTGTTTACAAAAAATAATTATTTTATTTTGTAGATTTTCTTGCAGTGCAGTGGCGAAATACCCATAAAGGATTTTTTTGGAAAAATCCCAAGTAAATTCTCCTTTATGATTAGATTAGTTGCTATAAGGCACTTCTCTAGGTATGAAGAATAAATATTTATTACCTTAATTAATTTTTTCATTGCCGTCAGCTGAAGCTGTCATCTGAGCTTTTAGAATTTCGAATTGCTTAATTATTATTTCTTGAGAATCTGAATCATCTGAATTACTATATAATTTAACATCGTATAAGAATTATTATATTAAATAAAGTAATGCTACCTTACTTTTATTTTCAATAGCTGTAACGATATTATATTTTTCTATAAGCTTATTCACTTAACATTTCAACATCATCGTTTTAACATAATTTTATCTGACAAATATCGCTACTATAATTTAACAAAAATTCACCATGTTAATTACCATCATTAGGTTTCATTCTGATTGAATAGTCCTTAATTTTAAACAACTACGACTGTGTATTTTTTCTTTGTATCTTGCCTGGCACCCAGTAATATCAATACTTTTAGTATAGTGTATTTAGTGAGTCTTTTCCTAATCACTAATCAAAGAGCACTAGAAAAATACAGTTCATGTCTATTGTTTATCGTGGCGTTTTCTGGCTGGGTAAAATGTCCCAATGGTATTTTTGATTCATAACTCAATTTTTTCAAATAGAACGAGGGTGGCTCATTAGCATATTTGGAGTAAGTATTTTTTAATGAATAATTTGGTAACACACACTTGGTATTTCGAGTCCAATTGTCGTTATCAATATAGCACTTTAGATTGAAATTTAAAATACTATTTTTAAGCGAAAATGTAAAAAATTTACATTATTGTATATCATTTTATCCAGAATCATAGTTTCTATCATATAAAGTAAAAAATACCGAAGAATTTACAATTTCCAGTAAAACAGAAAGTGATTTAAAATAATTGAATACGTCAATCAATCCAGATTTATGTCATATACTAACATACCAAACCTTGTTTTTTTGCTCGAAAAAATAATAAAGTTACAGGGGTGAGCCACTTTTAAAAAGCCCCCGGTATGTCACGAACATTTTCTCATATGCCTTATCAAAACAAAATAAAAATAACTCCCTATCTGAATTTCTAATTAGGTAACTTTTCAATTATGGAAAATTATTTATATTTAGTACACATTCACTGCATACTCCAATTTACTAAAAAAATTCCATAGCGCACTCTGATTGCCCAAACCAATTTAATCCATATTGAAATAAGACTAGACTTGTATCACAATCACTTTTATGTCGGTCATTTTTTGTTAAGCGGTAATTTCTTAATATTGTTTACTTAAATTAATCTGAATAATTAAAATGAGGCTAATAAATGTACTTCCTAATAAGGTAACAAAATATAGTTACAATAGTCTATCTATGTCTTTCCTCTTTTTCTCTAAAAATATTTCGTAACAGATACTTTTAAGCCTTTGTTTATTAACTAATTAATTTTTTACTTTAGTTTATTAACTAACTGTCAGAACAAAAAATGACAGAAGAAACAAGCTACGTTTGAAATAATATGACACACATTATATTAGGTATATATATTACTATATGACTATATTCACTATCCAAACACCAAAATAGGCATGCATGAACTAAATTGGCGAAATGTGCACATCAAAATTCTATTTATTATTTTAATTTATCTTTATTTTGACAATATATTTATATACAGAGTTATTTCGAACAAGTATACGAACAGAATGTGGCTTAACAAGAGAAGTCAAAGTCTTATCTGGTATCAGACAGGGAGATAGCCTTAGCCCATGTCTCTTTAACATAATAATGAACCAATAAATGAAAGTGTAAAGGAGATTAATGCAGGATTTAAAGTGAACAACCGTTACCTGAGAATACTCTGTTATGCAGATGATGCTATCCTGATTGCTGAAAATGAAGACAACCTACAGTGCCTCCTCTGTAAATAGAACTTAGCGGCACAGAGTCTTAATATGCAAATTTCGTACGACAAAAACACGATTAATGGTAATTTTAAATTTTGAATACGGGTACTTTGATGACAAATTTTTCTTGCCAATAAAAAAAAATCAGCTGCACCAGTACAATAAATGATATTACTTAGATTAGACAAATTAATAAATAATTAATTTGTCACGTGAAAAATGGATTATTGAGTTACTTAAAAGGTTCTTCTACTTTGCTGTAGATAGGTATGGCACTTTTAATAATAAGTCAAATCTTTTGTTATATTTTCAAAAAACACCATTTTTTCATTAAATATGGATTTTAGGTATAGGAAGTATTTAATTAAGCAAAAAAAACTTAAACAAAACTTTGTTCGACTATGATATAAAATACAGGGTGTTCCATTTAAAATAGAGAAAAATAACATTTCGTTTGGACCCACCCCGTATATATCAAACAAGATTGCAAATTTTTGTAGACCGAATTTTGAAAAACATTTACTCTTATGTAAGTGTTTCTTATTATAACATTTTTAAAATTATTCAAATTTAGAATTTTGAGAGGGCTTTAAAAAATTTAGTTTAAAAACGGTTATATTTCCAAAACCACTCGGTATAGTATATACAGGTTGTTAATTTGTTTATACCTCGGCCCGCTCGTCGATATACGACGCGACGCGACGGTACGAGTCGGCAGAAAACCCTTTAAGTGCATGCGTTCTCAATAGGCAGTGTTGCCATTCTGTTCCCCTATAAGTAACTGTCCAGTTAACAATCTGTATTTAATGGCAAATACCTGAGGTAAAAATATATACAGTACTCCATTTAAACATATTATACAACTTTAATTTGAAAATATGTTTGAATCACCATGTATGTTGACAAAAATATTTAAAAAATATGCGTTACCGGTGTCCTTATATTATATAAAAAAAATTGAAATAAAAATCATAAACCAAAAACCTAATATAAAGCTGTTTCGGAATCCTGGATCACCCTGTATGTATACCTATATATAATTTGGTTCATTTAAAATAAAACCATCTAGATTCAAAAAAATATATTATGTGCCAGAAAAATGCATTTAGAAAATGATCTTTAACAGCGCTTTCACATGCGACGGACCGTCCGCTACGGACCGTCCGTCGTGTTTTTTCAAGATAGCCGTCGGACGAACTCCGTCGGACGGAGCATACGCGCCCATGTGAAATTGTTCATATAAACCCATGGTACTTGCTCGAAGTTGCGGACGCTCCGTCGCGGACGCTCCGCTTCATCTGAAAGCGCTGTAAGATTGTAAAATTTTATTTCTGTTTCAAGACTTATTGAAAATTATACCTTTCAGCAAAAAAAACTTAAATGAAACAAACTAAAGAATCCGTTTCATAAATATTTTATGCCCGTATAAGAAAATACTTTTGCCTTGAAATACTTTATTAACAATAATGCTATTTATAGAAATCGAACATAAATCGCTACAAAATTTTACCGCTTTTCGAATTCAAACGCAGTTGTTTCGATTAAATTCTTAGCAAGTTTAAAAGCAAAGTGTTTTCTTTCAAAATAAGTTGTTTTTGAAAGAAGTCGATCATCCAAAAGTACAAAGATTAATAATTAAAAAAAGTATTAATTAAAACACAGAAGTCATTTAAAAAGGTATTTTATTTTGGGGGCTTTCTTGTTTTTAATAAATTAAATAAAAAAAATGAGATGATGTCAAACATTTAAATCTATATCTATACTAATATATAAAATCCTTAAGTGACTGACTCACTGATTAATCACGATCCTGCTCAAACCACCCAACGTAAAAAGCTCAATTTTGTCATACAGGTCAATTCTAGGGTGTAGAGGTTCGATAAGAAGGGATTTTTCGAAATTCTAGTTCCAAGGCGGTGAAACCACCCCTCAAATATTACAATATTTTTTATTTAAAAAACGGTCAAGTTTCCGAAAAAAACGCTTAAACACGTATATTTTATTTTGTGTTTTTACATATTTTAAGATTTTTTAAAAATGTATTCAGGGTGTTTAGAAAAATCTGGTCACTGATTAATCACGATCCTGCTTAAAGCGCTTGACGTAAAAAGCTGATTTTTGAAAAACAGATTGACTTTAGGGTGTAGAGGTTTGATAAGAAGGGATTTTTCGAAACTCGAATTTTAAGGGGGTGAAACTATCCCCCAAATATTAAAATATTTTTTATTTAAAAACCGGTGAGTTTTTCGGAAAAAGTCTTAAACACGTATATTTTATTTTGTTGTTTTACATATTTTAAGATTTTTAAAAAAATTATACAGGGTGCTTCATAAAATATGACCATTGCGTAATCACGATTCTGCGTAAACTGCTTGACGTTTAAAGCTGATTTTTGGTAAACGGATTGACTGTGGGGTGTAGAGGTTCGATAAGGAGGGGTTTCTCGAATCTCAAATTCCAAGAGGGTGAAAACGCCCCCAAATATTACAATATTTGTTATTTAAAAACGGTTAGTCTTTCGGGAAAACGCTTGGACACGCATAATTTATTTTGTTTTTTTACATATTTTGAAATTTTTTAAAAAATCATACAGGGTGTTCTAAAAAGATGGGTAACTGATTACCCACGATTCTGCTTAAACTGCTTGACGTAAAAAGCTTATTTTTGGCAAACGGATTTTTCGAAAGTCAAATTCCAACGAGATGAAACTACCCCTCAAATATTACCAAGTTATATAATAATATCGCCATATTGTTTTTTCTCATGCTGACAAATGTGAGAAAATTTTATCCAGTTTGTATGTTAATGGAAATTCTTGCTTTGCTTTATCATCATCATTACAAATGATTAAGTTGATTCTATACAAATTAACTCTTAGACCTTTATTTGTTATCCCACGAACCCTTTCGTGTTATAACAACAAAAAAACTACTGACAACACAATTGAAGTTTTTGCTAATAAAAATGATCAATTAATTAGTCTCTATTCTAGTCTTGACAAAAGGAAGTTTATTTTCGAAGATTCAAGATGATGCACATTTTTGAATCTATGTATATTCGTATTTGATTTATTGGTTATTTTAAAATTTTTAATGAACAGAGTTATCAAACGTCTAATTGACCCAGTACGAGTAATTAAATCAGTTTTAATTATCTAGAGGAAGTAAATTAAACATTTAAATAAAACAATTGGTTTCAGGGCGGTTAAATCCCATACTCAGTTACTGTTAAAAGTTACAACAGATTTTTTCTCGGCATTAGAAGACTTGAAAAAGAATGAGATGAGATAATCTGGGAATTTTAAGTGTATGTATTAATTTTCTTTCATTTTGTAATTTTTTCTAACTGTGTGAATATAAAGTATTTTATTTTCTTTTTCCTTGATTGGGCTAAGATTGATATGGATCTGATTAGGGATGTCAATCCCGAGATTCCGAGATCCCGGAAAAAAAATTTGCCTCGAAAAATCCCGGGATTGGATTATATAAATACCGATTCTTTATGCTATAGAGTAAATTGCTTAATTTCGGAACTAAACTAATTTACGTAAAATCCGACAACGTTGCGACCTGAAAACAGAGCGACCGGTAAACTCTGAACCAGATTATAGTTTCAAAACATCAAATACTTCCCTAATTAAATCAGAGATAGAAAAGCTTTTAATCAGACTAGAGCTCGACAATTCATCAGATAGATACTTCTAGAAGAGGAACCAGCAACGACAGCCAAGAGGATGAGCTTCCCGTTGCCAAACTTCTGAGAAGAGAAGATAAAGAACCTTCAAAGGTTAAACTGCAGAAAGCATTACAACAGTCTTCAAAGCCGATAAAAACCAAAATAAGTAATAAGACGCGATTGTCCGACATTATTACCCAAGAAATTGAATTATTTTCAAATGGTGGTAGTCGGGGACGTAATCTCCAAATTTTTATCAACCACTCAGGCCAGCAGCGTGGAATCTGAAAGATGTTTTTCTTCGGCAGGGATCTTGTGTAATAAGAGACATTCAAGGCTGGGGGCTGAAACTTTGGACGCATTAATATTTTTGCGCTATTTTTTAAAATTTGTACCCATAATTTGTTTGCTAAAATTTGTTTGGTGTTCATATGATTTTTTTAAAGAGTTTTTTTGTTAATTGTCGTGTTTTATTATATTTATATTAATTTTTTTTTGTGATATTAGGTATTTCATTGTTAATTGTAAACCCGGGATCCCGGGATTTATCGTTCAAATCTCGAAAATCCCGGGATTTTGAAAACCTTTCGGGATTGACATCCCTAGATCTGATTTTATCAAAATTTATGTAAGTTCGTATATTTATAACTATTTACCTACTTATTCCTCCTGATATTTAATTCTGAAATGATTTATTCATACAGTCTATCGGAAACCCTTTTTAATAACCAATTATCGTACCAGGAAACTCCATTTCACTTATAGCAGCATTATCAAGACCAATATTGTTCGCATTCAATCACGTATTAGTTATATTCAATGTACCGTAGATAATTATTCCTCTGATTGCTGTATAAGGATTCGTTCCGTTAGTTCCTTTTGTCGATATTAGACTGAATAAAATGTTCAAAACAACCATCAAATATATTTCACTGCTTATAGTTCGAACAATAACAACGAAGAAACATAATTTTATTATTACTATTATTATAAAGAGAGCATTAAAAATAAGCATGTATAACAGATACCTAAACTAATCTACGGGATGTCACAAATGTATATAGAAAACCAACACATACAGGACAATACTTAAGTCTCAGTCGAACCATTGTGAAGCAACCAAAAGAGGTATAATTAAAACACTAATGTCATAGAGCAATCAGTATATGCAGTGACCAAGAATCTCTGAATTCTGAACTGAAGAATATTAAAACCGATTTGCTTCAGAATAGTTACTCTGCAAAATCCCTAGACAAGATTATATCCAATTGCAGGTCCGACTCGTTGGTACGTCAGTCTGAGGAGGATGCTCTCTCTCTCTCTCTCTCTTGAAGATTGCATATGTGAAAGGAACATCGGAGAAGATCAGGCGAATAGCTAAACAATATAAAATTAAAACTGTTTTTAAGTCTGGGACTACTCTAAGGAGTTTCCTAACAAAAACAAAATCTGAATCATCAAACCAAGAGAAAGAGTGCATCTACCAGGTACCTTGTGAGTGCGGTGAGTCGTATATTGGAGAGGCAAAACGTCTTCTAGATGTACGACTTGACGAACATAAAAAACATAAGCAAAGAGGTGAAACAATGAAGTCGAGCATTGCAGATCATGTGTGGTCCAAGTACCACAATATAAAATGGTCGGAAGCCCGGGTTGTCCACAAAGAACTCCATTGGAAAAAGCGCAAATTTAAAAAGGGCGTATTCATTTCTAACAATAATAAAATCTTTAGCAATCCTAGTATGGAAATTTCAACAATATGGCAACCACTCGTAAAACGCTCAGTTGGTGTTCTTATTGGAAAACCTCCATGCTTGACTGCACCCAACAAATTCACGGGTAAATGTTCGGCTCTAGTATATAAGCTCAGTAGTTTTAGGATTTAGTTTAGTTCACACTTGATAACGGTCATATACGGTAGTATGATACTTCTAACCGAAACGTTGTGTAAGCAAAAATAAATCAAGACAATGGAAGTCCGAAACTCTTTTAGTTTTAATACTGAATCATTGTCTACCACATTCAAAGTAACGTGTCACAATATTCCGTGGACAAAGAACTACTACGTATTTTTCGAATCAAAATAAGTTCATTGTACACAATTTACCTCTATACAAAAGCGCTTCGTTTGTCCGTTAGAGAGCATCAAACAGATATTTTTTAAAGAACCGTTATTCCGATTTGAATATGATTTTGGGTGTCTATGTTTTGCTAATTGTTTTGTAACATTTGTCTTTCATAAAAATCAAGAGAAAGTACGGGAAGGGTGAAAACTACCACCACCCCTACAGGAATTTTAGTATAAATATTTTCCAACTCAAGTGACGAACGATTTTTCTTTCGTAAAATGGTCCTTCTAGTATTTACTACATTTTTTGTCTCTTGTAAAAAGAAACCCAATTGACTTCCAAAAAATGTTTTTTTTTCACATCAAGCTATGGAGACGCATAAAATCTATTATGCTCGAACCTAGTTGATAAAATATGGAATTTTATGTCAGTATCACAAATTATATTTGACAATAAGCTTCATAAAAAGCTTAAAAAAATAATAAGTTTCAGATTAATTAATATTCGGGTTTGTTTTTGATTGATGGCCCTCTAACGAACAAACAGAGCACTTTGGTATAAAGGTAAATTATGTGCAATTAACTTATTTTGATTAAAAAAATACGTAGTTGTTCTATGTCCACGGAATATTGGAACTCCTTGTATATTTTGTAGGTGTGCCTTTAGAAAATATAAATTCTCCAAAAAAAATTCTCAAAAATGTGGCGTTTTTTTACAAGCGACGAAAAATGTAGTAAATACTAAAGGGACCTGTTTATGAAAATAAAATCAGTGGTCGGTGGAGTAGGAAAACATTTATACTAAAATTTATGTAGGGGTGGGGGTAGTTTTCACCCTTCCCGTATTGTTTCTTGAATATTGTGAAAGTCAAATGAAGCACTTATGAAAACACAGACACCCAAAATCTAATTCAAATCGGAATAACGGGTTTTAAAATATCTGAAAAAAAAGTGTTTAAACTAATTTAAAAATCAACACAAACATTCAATTTTATAAGTATTTTCCAGTTAATTTAATTATTTAAAAAATATATTTGGTAATACATATTAACTGTAAAACCGTAAAAAAGAGCACAGTGTTTAATGTATTTATGGATTTGTAGTGCGCATTTAAAACAACAGATCGTAAGTTAATAATTAAAAAATATGCAATTACTAAAGTAAAGGTACTAAAAGTACAGTTATTACTTTGTTTGGTAGATATTTAAATTTACGTTTTCAAAAAGCTAATAACAGATTAAAATTCTCTCATTATTTTGAAAATAAATTATAAGCAATTCGTATTTCATTTAAATAATATTTTTATGATTTCGGAAACGTTCCCAACCTGTATTAACAAAATAAATATAACGTAATGGATAATTTGTTTGTTTGCAAATATGTTTTATAATTCTGATTTCTGCGAGAGAAATAATTTTACAAAAATTATGAAAATATAAGACCGTAAACTTCTCATTATATGATGGTTTGGAGTACAAAAAAAAATTTTAATGGAATATTACCACCAAAAAAAATCAAAATAATTCATTTACATAGAAAATTCTCAAACAAATTTCTCAATGGCACATTTTTTGTTATAAGTATTTGCTAATCTAATAATAAACGACAGAAAAATATAATTTGTATAATTTTTCTAATGTAAGTTTGCCTTATATCGCCAGTCACATCTTAGTATACCAACAGAGAAGGACTTAATTCAAACTACTTAAAATAAATGTGATAAAATATTTTTTCACAATTCTTAAATATCCAGATTTAAACCTTGTAGCATGGAAACTGAGAGGGCTATGACAATTTTGCATGTGCCATATCAAAAAGTAGTTCCTACTTAGTAAAGTAGTTTTACTTTTATTAATTAAGCAAAAAAAAACTATTGATATCAAAATGATGCATCCTCTACAACTGAGGCGTCAAGTTGCAAAACCCGCCTTATCCATTTTAAAAAAAAAATGGACATATATATTGGACCCTGAAATCTACATAAACATAGTCCCAAACAGTATATTTGCTTTTTATTGTCATTATTATTGCAAGTCCCGCATTTTTCATAGGCTTTTCACACAAAATTGCTTTTTTAAAGTCAGTAGTCAGTAATTCAGACGTCAGTAGTAAAATGCTTTTTTACTACTGACGATTTATCCATTTCAAATCCTTACCTAATTTTAATAAAAAAGCATATCTAATAAATCAAGTTAGGATCCAAATATCTTGCTGTAGCAAAACCCGCCTTAATCCGAATTGTTTTTGTGTTTTTAAAAATTAAATATTAATTTTTATTTCTAGAAAAATGAGTTACAAAACAAGGATTCCTCTCAATGGACACTTTTTTTTGTAAAATAACGCTTTAAACATTTCCTAAAACAGTTTTTGCGAACAGTTTTTCTCGAAACAACGTTTTGGGGATAACACGGGTTTTGCAACTTGACGCCTCACTTGTTTTAACCGAATGAAGGTGAATTTAATGTATACCCTACAAAAGTACACTTTTGTGCGCCACTTCATAATTTAACCTTGATTTTTTCCTCTCTCCGGAGTCAATTTATAAAAATCGGAAGTAAAGCAAGAGATCCCTGGTGGGATAAAAATAATTGGATTGGCGTTGAGAATATAACATTGGAGCACAAAGAAATTATTTTTAGAAGCGTATGTTGAGTAGATATAAAAGGTACATAAATTAGTACTATTAATAAATTCCATTGGATTTTATACATCTCAAGTACGTTTCTCGTCTGTGTTGACTTTTGTTCTCAATGTCATCTAACTTCGTTTGTACAGATAAATGTGAATCATGCCACTGATTCATTAACACAATTTAATTTGCTTCCGTTATCTATAAGTAATATTTATTTCCTAAATCTGTACTTTAATTAGTAGTACAATAATATTGTTATAATAGAAAGATTTTTACTACGTACCAACAATTGAAAAAAAAACGGCGTCAAAGACGGCTGGGGAATGACAGTCGATAAACATTTTGGCGAGGTCAAGTTTACTTGGGCCGTACTTTGAGCCTAACTGTATTGAATATCCCTGGTTTTAAGATTTTTTTTGGATAAATGAAACCCATATCTCCTGTGTTAAAAAAAGTCATATATTTTATTCTATATAATTTAAAAAAAATAATTTGCACATCTTTAATCTCAGATAAAGTCAATTTAGATATTAATTTAGAAAATATTTAACTAGAATTATTTGTTAATTAAAAATTACTTTTATTTTTACTATCATAATATGATTTATTAGAATTTTAATAAATGACCCAACACACTGGAAATATTAGAAGAATATATATTTTTGGGACAATTAATACACAGTAATACACAACTAAATCAACAGAGGAATTAGGTTAGCATGGAGTACTTATGGAAAAAAACTCAATAATATTCAAATCTAGAATGCCACTTTATCTAAAGAAGAAAACATTCGACCAATGTGTACTACCAGTCATCACTTATGCATGCGAAACTTGGACATTTAAAATGGACATTATAAGAAAACTGCAGGTCGCACAGCGCTCAGTAGAACAAAATTTGCTAGAAATAACCAAGAGAGACCGTAAAAGAATAGAGTGGATACGACAAAAGACCCAGGTAATAGATATCGTCCATACCCAAGAAGCATTTTTTGTTTTATAAGTGTGTTAGGAAACTTCCCAACACACCATATTATACAACCTAAACGCATCTAGATTGGTTGTCGTGAGTTATTGGTAACCATTATATAACACTTAACACTTATATGCCCTAAACGGTCCATTTTATAACTGTTCCTATGGTAACCCTTACCACTCAAGGTGTGCAACCAAAGTCCTGAAAACTTTCTCAACACCTTTATATATCCTATCGAGTTACCGCTATAAAACTGAAAAAGAGTATATAATAGTTATATGGTGGTGTTGAGAAGGTTCCCAGAGATTACCTCCATAGAAATATCGCGCATGCGCGTTTTTTGAAAATATACTTGTTTCTTTCTGACTAACTACTTTAATATTTGCCTCTTTTTTTAACATAAAAAGCAGATATGATCTTATTGCTCCAAGTTGTCCTACGCAGATAATCCAGACCAGAAACAAAAGAGACAAAATGACGCCATCCCTGTCATAGCCTACAAAAGAGTTTGCGTTATGTAAATGACTATAGAAATTACTGGCTTAATAAAACCTATTGTGCCTAGCCAGAGTACTAAATACATATGCGATTTTAAATTTACTGTGTGAAAATCAATTTTACCTCCAAAAAACACATGCGCCCCCAAAAGTAGAATTAATTAATAGATTTTTTTATAAACAAAAAAAAATATAGTAAAATTTTTGTAATGAAAATCAAATTTATTAATATAAATAATAGAACATACGAGTTTTTTAATACATAGAAATAACTGGCAACTGGCCAAAATATAGTTTTGCACCAGTTTTCAACGTTATCTTAGAAATACTCATTGTAGCCAAAAATGAAGATATCAATAATAATGGCGTCCATTATATTTAAAGTGCTATATATTATTTTAGGGTCTATAACATACTCATCAACCATTATATAAATTTGGTTACTGAAGGTTGCATAAATGAGTTTTATACAACTAAAGGTGATTCAAATCACCATTATAAATGCCGGGGTGTTTATGGCTACTTTTAGTCACCCAGAAAACCTTTATGTAACCCGTGGTGTCGACTGTAGCGACTCACTGCGAACGAAGTTTGACATTACAGCAATTTGACAGAAAATGTACAGAAAATAAAACATAACCTCATAAAATTGAAATAATACTGTTTTGGTTCAATTTGATCTATATTTAAAGTGGTAGGAGTTTGCAAAAGAGTTCTAGGGTCCTTTGGTACTTTGGTAGAACAGTTATGAATGAATTGACTATAGAAAAAAGCTCTTTAAGTGCAAAATGTGTAATGTTAAAGTGCAAAGTTCATTCTCTTATGTTAGAGAATGACTTAACCAGGCATCTTCCTGTTCCTGATTGTTTTGGCAACTTTCTGTTGGAAATATCTCAGGTTGATCCTGATCTCTGATTGTGGATGGTGATTTTGCATGTTGGCTTTCAATATTGGTGGATGTAGTTTGAATGGAGTTTGGATTATTCCTATTTTTTTTTAATTCTGAAGAACCTTTCTTTTGAACGTAGATGTATTTTTGTGTTTTGTCCAGTTTATTTTTTTATTATTCATTATAATACCGAATTGCTTTGCTTGCTAATATATTATTTATTTTGATTACCTATATCAAAAATTTGAGGTTATGTCATTAGGTTTGATATTCGGTAACTACAGGTTATATAAAGCAAACGAACATTTGAAAGGTGCAAAAAAACGATTTGAGGGAACAATTATATAACTTGTAGTATTATTGGTTACATAATGGTTCTTAATAACACCTTTAATTATATAGTGTATATCTTGCGCACCTTTATAACACCTAATACAAGAAGTTATATAAAATAGATGTGAACACCTTTATAAAACCTTACTATGAAACCTTTAGTAACAAGAACCTCTAGTTTTATAAGGAAAGTGATAAACAACATTTCAAGGTTACTATTAGTGATAAGTAACCAACACTACACTTATATAAATCAAAACACAGTAAGATACCAATGAGACATTTATTAAACCTTTATATAACTAACCTTGAAAATATATAACCTAAAGGAACTTAAAATGTTACTTGGGTTGAGTCAAATCCCTCAAATGGGAATGGACAGGACACCTGGCAACAGGAGGGACGGACAACAGATGGACCACAAAAATTACAGCATGGTACCCACGAAGAATTAAGAGACCTAGAAGAAGACCGAACCTGAGATGGGACCATGACATCAGGAAATTGGCAGGGATAAAATGGGCCCCCATAGCCAACAATAGACAACAATGGTCCCAACTACAAAGAGAGTATCTAAATACAAAATGGAATAGAACAGACATGGTAACCATTGAGCATGGTAGCAATGACATGGTAGTGCTACGGTGTAAACACTTTTCCATGTAAGTCCAACATTGTCGGCCAGCCCTGGACCGAATAAAAAGTTGGTCCATTTTTTGTGCCGCATGTCGGGGGCCTCCACCGGTGATAACTCTAACCCTCGCGCCAGCATTGTAGACACATCTAACCCTGTCATTGGAGTACCTACGTTACTACTACCAGCCGCTGGTTGGCGTACCTCTGTATATTGCGAAGATTAATTAGTGTGAATATAGGCAATAATTATTGAATTTTCCTGGTAGATGGCCGGTTAACTAACTACTCTAACCAAAAAGTTTACTGACTGAAAATGATCGCAGTTTTAGTGACTTTGACCACAGTTTTAGTGACTGAAAATGATCGAATAAGCTAATGAATATTATTTATGGAACTTTACTACTATAAATTATTATGCATTACATCTTTAATTATATATTTTGTATTATTGTTTGTGCATCTAAATAGATATTTCCTTTGTATCCATTTGCGTTTTACTTTATTCTAAACAGTAAAAAATATGATTCATTTTTGCTATAAATAGATAATATGTGGAAAATTATTTAAATTATCTAAGAAGTATTACTACCGATTTCCCGTTCAAAATATTCTAATAAAGTTGCGATGAGTTTTTTACGGCTATTAAGGTATCTTGTACACTTCGCACTAAAAGAGGTTCTAAAAAGAACAATGTTCGACAGCAAGGTCTGCTAGTAAACATTTCAAGCATAAAGCATCACAACACTATTTATTTAAACAAACTTAATTATTACTCAACGTAATGCAAAACTAAAGTGTCAAAACGATTGACAATGTCAGGAAGTAAATAAATAAATGGCGGCAATTTGACATTTTTTACAGCAGAGCTACCACCTGAATCCCCAGCGCGAAATTTAAATTCCAGTTAGTCAGCACGGCGCCGAATATTCCATGGCTGGCAACAATGAAGTTAAAAATCGCGCCCTCGGCTACGTACAGGTTGACAAATATAGGAAGGGACTTGGGGATAGCACCGGTCGCGCACACGATTGAAAGAGAACGCATTCGGCGAAAGAGAGATGCAATTACGCTACGACAAATCTGATTGAAGCAAATTTGCGGGCTGTCCACTGCGCATCGAGGGGCGTCTCTTATTTTATATTTCTCACGTCTCTAGCTATACTTGTTAAGTTGTAACTAAAAGTTTAATTTATGTGAAATATTGCTCTCTGTCGTCAATGACCTATCATTGCCTATTACCGAGAACCAACCGAGAACCGCACATTTGACAGGCTGTCGCACTGACATAAAATGTCTTGTCGTTTCTTCTTCGGATTGACGGAACCTGTACAAGAGCTTCGTCCGCTAATCACATTAGCTTTAGATGTCTATTCAGCTTACAATGCCCGGTTACAATGTCTCTGCTCTGATGAATTTCTGCGCCATTCTAGAGATTTGTTGGCCATCCATCGTCTTGTGGTCATTCTCGTAACTGTTTTTGCAACGCCGCAGAAGGGTTGTGAAAGACATATGAATGGAATTGGAATGGAAATGGAAAAAATAAAATTTCATCTGCCATTTCGTTACCCTTGTGACCCTCATGCCCTGGTACCCAGGCTAACGTAACATTGCTATGCTCACCCAAAGTATTTATGACACACACACAATTCCACACTAGTCTCAGTGAGAGATAATAAATCTAGAAGAATATTGTCAAGGTCAAGGGCTAAAATGTATTACTGGTTGCCTGCACAACCGCAACGTATCCGCCAGAAATTAAAAGACTTTTTCAGGCGCCATCTTTTAGTCAAGTCGAGAAGTAAGGGAATCAGACAATGGAATTGTCTGGTATGAAGAAGTACGCTTTCCGAGAATTGGGGAAATTTCGAGAAGCAGTCAATAGAGTATATAAGCCGGAGCCATCGACAACTGAGACAGTTTTTTTGAAATTTGAATATACCGCGTGGAAATTGAAAATCGGACAATTTGGTGAAGGAATCTTATAAATAGTTAGTTTGTTGTGTGTTATAAGTTAGTAATTGTGTATAAAGTGAGAAAATAAATTCGTTAAGTATTTTATCGTGAGTTTAAATAGTGGACCCACGGAATCCGTAACAATTGGTGTCGGAAGTGCGATTTAAGTGGATTTTGAAGATTTTACACTGAATTTGGGAATTTTTATGGTTGGTACGAGACAGCAAGCGAAGAAAATGGAAGAAGTAAGCAAATTATTGGGAGATTTTATGGAGAAATTAGAGAGAGAAAAGGAAGAGGAAAAATTACGACGTCAAGAAGAACAGGACCGGCTTGAGAAAATGTTGGGTAATTTGGAAATTCGTTTCGAGGAGCGACATCGTAGAGAAAAACAAGAAGAACAGGACCGGCTTGAGAAAATTTTCGAAGATTTGAAAATTCAACGACAACAAGACAAACAAGAAGAACAGGACCGGCTTGAGAAAATTTTAGATGATTTAAAAATTCAGCGACAACAAGACAAACAAGAAGAGCAGGACCGTATTCAACAGAGTATCGAAAATTCGGAACGAAGACAAGAGACCCACTTCAAGAAGTCGTAGAAGATCTGGAGGAGCGCCTTCAGCAGAAAATGGAAAAATTAGAGATGGACCTACAGAAGACCAAGGTACAAGTAAGGACACCTGGCGTTTCTGGAACTGCGAACCTCAAGGCACCGACCTACGATGGACAAACGACCTGGACAATGTACCACCGTCAGTTTGAAGCAGCCGCCGCTGCCAACGGATGGACTGACCAGGAGAAAGCAGCGGCACTTGTCATCGCGCTGCGTGGCCCTGCCCTGAACTCCTGCAAACTATTCCTGCAGCCCAACAGCAGGAATACCAAACTTTGGTCGCTGCACTGGACAGAAGATATGGCGACCAACATCGACGCCAACTTTACCAGGCACAGATCAAGACACGCCTGCAGAGGTCCGGAGAAAGTCTGCAGGAATTCGAAGCAGACTTACGTCGCCTGGTACACCTAGCGTATCCAGAGGCACCGGAAGGATTTAGGGAAGAACTGGCTGCTCAGTGCTTTATCAGCGGACTGAGGGACAACGAATTGCAGAGGGCGCTGCAAATATCCCGATTTTCTACCAGCAGCGAAGCACTGGTCAGGGCGCTAGAAATTGAGGCTGCTTTTAGCGCCATCCCTAGACCGAAGATAAGATCGGTAACGGTCGAGGAACAGCCCGGAAGTTCTCACATACGTTTGGAGGAGATGTTTAGTAAACTATGTGAGTTACTAGTGAACAAGAGTAGCAACAACACCCAGACAGAGAACCATAGAAGATCACAGGACATAAGGTGCTTTAGATGTGGCAGGAATGGCCACATTAAACGGGATTGCCGCGTTCAAATGCGATCCCGTTCACCATCCAAAGAACGTAGACACCAGGAAAACTAAAATCAGTCAATACTAAGGGGCGAGTATTGACTGGGGAGAACAGAGCCCCCAGGATTTTTTCCATTAGAAGTCTAGGAAGAACCGCTGACAGTTTGGTGATCGACGGGAAAGTCAATGGAAAGGGAATCCGAATGACAGTGGACACTGGCGCTATGGTATCGTTGGTGCGGGCTAACTCAGTGCAAGGATTGAAGCTGATGCCTCTGAGAAGAAGAGTGTGTTTACGTACAGTTACGGGGGAAATGGCCGTTGTACGGGGAGAGGCTATCGTCGAACTGAAGTTAGGAAATTTGAAGTTCCAGCATAGCGTTTTAGTGGCAGATATTGAAGATGACTTCATCTTGGGCATGGATGTGATTCGTCAACATGGATTTTCGTTCGATCACCAGAGAAATATCCTGAATATCGGAAATGAAGAGTTTATGTTATCTCCAGACGAGGGACCAGGAAGAATGGATGTAAGATCAGCGGAAACTGTGGTGATACCTGGTAATACCGAGAAGATCGTATTCGGTAAAGTGGAGAAAATCGCTGGGTGCTGTGTTGGATGGTACAAAGTAGCGACAACAAACAAGATAGGTACTTAGTAGGAAAGTCATTGGTGAACACTGACAAGAATATACCGATCAGAATTGCGAATGTTTTCCCGAATTGTGTCAAGATTCAAAAAGGTGACAAGATAGCCATCTGCGAACCTGTAAGAAGTGTCACCCGATGTGATGAAGTATCGTCAGCTGTTACACAAAAGGCATCCCAAGAAACACTAAAACATCTAGAACAGCCATGGGATCACCTAACACCTGAGGAGAAACAGAAGGCCAAGCAGTTCCTGCTTAAGCATGGCAGTATTTTTGAGAAGAACAACAGTGGAAGAACGGATTTTGTGAAGCACCGGATTAATACTGGTCATGCTCAGCCGATTCGACAACGTCCTAGAAGGGTGTGCCCTTTCCAAACAACAAGAAATGGAGACCATGGTAGATAAGATGTTAGAAGATGGAGTAATCGAAGAATCATCAAGTCCATGGTCATCTCCTGTTGTTTTGGTGACGAAGAAAGATGGTAGTACACGATTCTGCGTGGACTATCGGAAGCTCAATGACGTCACTAAGAAGGACAGCTACCCACTGCCACGTATAGACGACACGTTAACCACACTGGCAGGTTCGCGCTGGTTCTCCACTCTCGACTTAAAGAGTGGATACTGGCAAGTTGGTCTGGACGAGGAAGACAAAGAAAAGACGGCTTTTTCTACAGGAAACGGACTATACCAATTCAAGGTCATGCCGTTTGGATTATGCAATGCTCCAGCCACTTTCGAACGTCTCATGGAGGTGGTGTTAAGAGGATTAACTTGGAAAACGTGCTTGGTTTACCTCGACGATGTATTGGTTATGGGAAGAACTTTTGAGGAGCATTTGCGAAATTTAGAAGAAGTCTTTGGCCGCATACGGAATGCTCACCTGTACTTGAACCCGAAGAAGTGTAGCTTATTCCAGCGACAAGTGGAATTCTTGGGTCATGTAGTCTCGGCAGACGGAATTTACACCGACCAGAAGAAAATCGCTGCGATCAAGGATTGGCCTAAACCTCGCGACAAACATGAACTTAGAAGTTTTCTGGGTTTATGCACCTATTACAGAAGATTTGTCAAGGGATTTGCCAATATAGCTGCACCCTTACATAGACTTACAGGTGATGAAGTCGGCTACGAATGGAACACCGATTGTGATGTAGCCTTTGGAAGACTTAAGGCGGCTTTATGTTCAAGTCCTATTTAGCCTACCCGCAACAACAAGGGAGGTATATCCTGGATACCGACGCCAGCAATATCGGCATAGGTGCAGTGCTATCACAAGTGCAAGATGGCGAAGAACGAGTGATAGAATATTACAGTCGAGTTCTATCCAAACCAGAAAGGAATTACTGCGTTACCCGGAAGGAGCTGCTAGCAATTGTGAAGGCAGTTGATCATTTTCATAAATATCTGTACGGCCAAGAATTTTTAATTAGGACAGATCATGCGGCTCTCAAGTGGCTTATGGAGATGAAACAACCTGAAGGTCAAATAGCACGATGGCTCGAGAAGCTCCAACAGTATCACTTTACCATCCAACATCGTGCTGGAAAAATGCATGGTAACGCAGACGGTTTATCCAGAAGACCCTGTCAAACCGATTGTAAGCACTGCTGTAAAACGGAACAACGTGAAGGCACTGTCATGATAAGGAGTTTTAAACTTGGAACCGATGAACAGTGGACGACGACACAATTGAGGAAAGATCAAATGGAAGATCCAGACATCGGAGCAGTACTACGGCTCAAGGAAGGTAACGGCGAGAGACCACCGTGGCAGGATATTGCGGACAGAGGGCTCGTTTTCAAAGCTCTCTGGGCTCAGTGGAATTCACTGGTTATTGAGAATGCATTGTTAAAGCGCACATGGGAAAGTGCGGATGGCAGCGCAGTAACAGCTCAGTTACTGGTACCAAGGAAGAAAGTTACCCAGGTATTGGAAGAAATTCACGGTGGTAAAACTGGAGCCCATCTTGGGGTAAACAAGACCTTGAGCAAGCTGAGAGATCGCTTTTACTGGGTGGATTATTGCGAAGATGTCAAGAAATGGTGTAGACAATGTAAAATTTGTGCAGCCAGCCAAGGACCAAGCAGTCGATCTAGGGGAAAAATGAAACAATATAACGTTGGACTGCCATTAGAAAGAATCGCTGTTGACATTGCAGGCCCATTCCCTGAAACGCACAAGGGCAACAAGTACGTTTTAGTGGCGATGGATTATTTCAGTAAATGGCCAGAAGTTTTTGCCATTCCAAACCAAGAAGCATCGATGTAGCTGAAGTATTGGTCAATAATGTCTTCAGTAGATTTGGAATTCCCTTAGAGCTTCACACTGACCAAGGAAGGAACTTCGAGTCAAGACTGTTCCAGAAGATGTGTGATCTGCTTGGTATTCACAAGACTAGGACAACAGCTTTACATCCGCAGTCTGATGGGATGGTCGAAAGATTCAATAAGACCATTGAAGAACACCTCTCGAAAATGGTGGCCGAACATCAAAGAGATTGGGATCAACACATACCGCTGTTCCTAATGGCGTATAGAAGTGCAGTTCACAACACCACCGGACTTTCACCATCGAAGATTTTATTTGGTCGAGAATTACGGTTGCCTTGTGACTTGGTGTTCGGATCACCAGACGACGGCACCACAAATGTAGAGGACTACGCGGATGAACTGAAGGAAAGGTTAATGGAAATTCATAAGGCCGTAAGAAGTAAGATTACGCTAGCCAGTGACCGGATGAAAGCTCGTTACGACCTCAGAGCCAATTCTACGGGATTTCAACAGGACGATATGGTATGGTTATATAACCCACAGCGCAAGAAAGGGAGGTCCCCAAAGTTAACTCCAGCATGGGAAGGTCCTTATACAGTCATCAAGAGGATAAATGATGTTGTGTACCGGATTCAACGCAGCCCTAGAAGTAAGATGAAAGTAGTTCATCTGGATCGATTGAAGAGATACCAGACAGGAAACCTTGATCGGGACGATCAAATTTGAGAAGGGGGCAATGTCAAGGTCAAGGGCTAAAATGTATTACTGGTTGCCTGCACAACCGCAACGTATCCGCCAGAAATTAAAAGACTTTTTCAGGCGCCATCTTTTAGTCAAGTCGAGAAGTAAGGGAATCAGACAATGGAATTGTCTGGTATGAAGAAGTACGCTTTCCGAGAATTGGGGAAATTTCGAGAAGCAGTCAATAGAGTATATAAGCCGGAGCCATCGACAACTGAGACAGTTTTTTTGAAATTTGAATATACCGCGTGGAAATTGAAAATCGGATAATTTGGTGAAGGAATCTTATAAATAGTTAGTTTGTTGTGTGTTATAAGTTAGTAATTGTGTATAAAGTGAGAAAATAAATTCGTTAAGTATTTTATCGTGAGTTTAAATAGTGGACCCACGGAATCCGTAACAATATTGTACCAGAACTTAAATCAACAGTGACATCATTGCGAATTACAGAAGGACTTTAAAATAGTTAGTTGTGCAGTTAGTCAGCCGGAACTAAAATCCATAACCAAGGTACATCCTAAAAGAATTAGAAACTTCATTGAATGACTGAATTATATAGATAAATATTCTAGCAAATAATTAAAGATTATATTATAATACCGTATTTTTTCTTTTTTTAATTACATGATAAAATAAATAAAAACATATCGATCAAAAAATATGCTTCCTAATGCACCCAAATAAATTCAGGGAAAAATTAAAATCCAATCAACAACTCGGCAAGGTTAAATATCAAGGTTCCGCATTCACAGGCCGCATTAGTCGCGCTTTACACGGTGAAAATAATTCTAGCAACAAAAAACTGAAATTTTAAAGAATCATTTTAAATAGATTTATTTATTTCAACGACAGTTTACCGAATAGTATCAAAAAATGTTGGACGAAATACATATTTCGATCAGCATGTTCGAATGTCACCATTGGGACGCAGGGGCTCTAGGAAACGGTAAGAAATACAGGGTGACTTAAATTCGGGCAAAGTTGCCTGCTAATGAGCCCATGGTAATCTGTTTAGTAATTAAACTTATCCTTGTCGTTTCCGGAAATATGGCGGAAAAACTGAAATTTCCGGTTTTCATTTTTATTTTTACGAGTTTATTTTGATAGAAACAATCTGTAAAGACATTATCATAGAAACTTTCTTAGATTCATCCTTTGGTGATGTCAAAATTCACTTGGAACGATCATAAACTTTATTTTTTTTAAATACGAGTAGGGTTTTTTATTTCATTTTTTAGGAATTTATGAATTCTCAACTGCAGTGATGTAGCGGCCAAAAAATGTATAATGAAGAGTATTCTCATAAAATGCAATGTGTTGGGGAGAGACGGATAATGGTCACTTTCGTCATGTGCGTGTAGATCTCGGTTTTCGGGAGGTTCTATTTGGAAGGTTGTGAAATAAAGTTCATATATATAATGGTAGAAGAAAAAGGAAACTTCTTAAGTGATTTTTGGCGTTTCCAAAGGATATGGGTAAAATATTGCTTTGAGAATGTATTTATACATTTTTTATGAGAATTGTCAGAATAAAAACGAAAACAGGAAATTTCAGATTTACCGCCATATTTAAAGAAATGAAGAACATAAGTGCATTTACTAGACAGATTATCATTGGGCTCACTGACAGACAACTTTATCCCAATTTAAGCCACCCTGTACCTTTTACCGTTTCCGAGATATCAATGGTGAGAACAACATTTGAAACACCCTGTATGTCAATTTTAGGGTTTTATATCCCTTAATCGTTAAAAATAATATAGGTTTCTTCGCGGTTGATAAAGCCAATTTTTCCTTATATTTATTTATGTTATACTGCCACCGATTTTGACAAGACATATTTTTACCTAAACATATTATGATGTATTAAAGAAAAGACATTCTAATACATAACACAAGACTGGAAATAATAGAAGAGAGAATATATTTAGGATAACTAATACACAGCTTTGGATCTCTACTACAAGAAATCAACAGAAGAATTAAATTAGCATGGAGTACTTATGGAAGAAACCCAATCATACTCAAATCTAGAATGCCACTCTATCTAAAGAAGAAAACATTCAATGTGTACTACCAGTCATGACCTATGCATGCGAAACATGGAAACTTAAAACGGACATCATACGGAAACTGCAAGTCTCACAACGCTCAATGGAACGAAATATGCTGGGAATAACCATGAGAGACCGTAAAAGAATAGAGTGGATACGACAAAAGACCCAGGTAATAGATGTCATCCACAGAGTCAAATTCCTCAAATGGCAATGGGTAAACTAACCACAAAAATTAGAGCATCTTACCCACGAGGAATTAAGAGACCTAGAAAACGACCGAAGCAGAGATAACATGGGCATGGGCCCGCATAGCCAACAATAGATAAAAATAGGTCTAACTACAAAGAGAGTACATAAATATGTGAGGGAGGCTACACCATAATTGGAAATGGTTGAATAAGCTGAAAATGATGTTGATAATATGTATACCTCCAATGAAAATAAATAGTAATTTATAAAATAATAATGAATACTCACCAATTTTTATAATACAGGGTGGCCCATCGAAAACGTTCCGCAAGGTATAACGGCCAGGGTAATTTTTTTTTCAGAAAATTCAAAAACATGTCAATTTTGTTTGTGAGGGGGACAATTTTTGCCCCAAAAATGATTGCAAAATCTTCAACCCTCTAAGCGGGGGTGTCATCCCCCAATTTTTTTCAAATGGGAAGGGGGGTCAAGTGGTACTGCATTGAAAAGGGCTTTCTATTCTTTATACTTTCCCGCTTCGTTTTTGAAAATCAGTTGAGCCATTGAGAAAATATGAAGGGTTGAAATTTGAAAAGTTTATTTAAACATTTATCAGAGTAAATGATAAGGATAAATTCCTTCGACCAATTTGCTGTTTTTTCTTATTATTTCTAGATGTTTACGCATTTTTTCACTTGCCACAAGGATGAACGATCGGGTTAGGTAGAGTGTACTTTCTTTTTGAAATGTGTAGTTAATCAGCACAACTGTCGGTACTGGGCTGAGGACAACCCCAGGGTTTTTCACGAGGTGCACACACAAAACCCAAAAAATTGAACGTGTGGGTTGGTATTTTTAGAAATTCTATTGTGAGTCCTTTTTTTCGTCCTGGAAATCTAACAGGTGATATGTACTTGGATTTACTGGAAAATACCATCGACCCAGCCCTAACTGACATCATAGAGAACAATCCTGGATACGTTGAAGCGAAACTAATATTTCAACAAGACGGTGCACCTCCACATTACTCTCAAAATGTGCGTAATTATTTAAACAATAACTTTCCCGTTCGGTGGATAGGACGAAGGGGTGCAATTGAGTGGCCTCCCTGGTTACCCTACTTGACTCCTTTAAACTTTTTTCTATGGGGACACAAAAAGTAAAGTGTTAATTACTCGCCTCATTAGAAGACCTGCGAAGACGAATTATTGATGTTTGTTGCGAAGTGACCCCGCAAGGTCTTCAGAATGTTCTAGAACGGGTTGAAAATAATTTGTATTACTGTATGGAGGTTGACGGGCAACATTTTCAGCATTTTCTTCATTAATAAGATAAGTTTTTTTATATAATTCAATTTATGCGTTTTTTGCAAAAAAAGTACTTTTCAAATTTCAGTCTTTCATATTTTCAAAATGACTACACCGATTTTTAAAAACGAAGCGGGGAAATATAGAGAATAGAAAGTCCTTTTCATTGCGACGCCACTTGACCCCCCTTCCCATTTGAAAAAAGTTGGGGGATGACACCCCCGCTTAGAGGGTTGAAGATTTTGCAATCATTTTTGGGGCAAAAGTTGTCCCTCTCACAAACAAAATTGACGTGTTTTTGGATTTTTCGAAAAAAAAAAAAAATACCCTGGCTGTTATACCTTGCGGAACGTTTTCGATTGGCCACCCTGTATATAATTTTTATAATATAACTCACTATGAAAATACTGATATAGCCTTTCAAATATCAATACTTTTTTATAGAACCGATCTTTGTTCATTTTTTTTCGAAACTTAGATCACAGTATAGGCACTTAATAATGTCCCGAGATCGTTATTCACGATTATTAATGTTAATTATAATTAATGTTTACTTATATTAATTGCCTTTTATGACTAATAGAAAAGTTTCTTGGCAGATTCAATACCAGGAATTTCCGTTGAATTAGTTGTATAAATAAGCAGTCCGCAATACAATGTACAGTTTGACAAATATAGGAAGAGACTTGGGGATAGCACCGGTCGCGCACACGATAGAGAGAGAACGCATTCGGCGGAAGAGAGATGCAGTTAGGCTACGACAAATCTGATTAAAGCAAATTTGTGTGCTGTCCACTGCGCATCGAGAGGCGTCTCTTATTTTATATTTCCCACGTCTCTAGCTATATTTGTTAAGTTGTACATATATACAAATGTAAAAAACATAAAATTCTATTTTTTGTCTACCTGGGTTTTCAGTATTTTTTTAAATCGGTATATCGAGGCTCATTGTTTCTAGGTAGCGTATTAGTCGTGCATGCTGAAAATGTCGATTATCTGAATTATTGTGTCATACTTAAATTATTTACACGTTTATACAATTGTAGAATAAAAAAAAACAATTAAATACATAAAGATGATGTGGCAGTACAATGTCATAGTTCATTTGGGCTTATTTTTAAGTAAATTTCTGTTCTTTATATTCAATAAAATAAAACTAGAATTTAACATATCCAATAACTCAACATCCAACCAAATAGCTTTTTCAATATCTAGATCCTCCACCTTCCTATTACTCTATGAGAGTACGGTGACATTATGAAATCGCATTTATTGTGTCTCTCCATGTTGTTCTGTCTTGAACAGCAGTACTTATAGCAGTAGACTATGACCTATTATCGTCTTCATTTGGTCTACCCAACAATTTGGAGATCTCTAGGACGTTTCCTCGTTTACTTTTCTCTCCACAATTAATTTTTCTAGGCCATTGGTGTTCCTAAATATGTGGCAAAGTATTTTTAAATATAACGGATTTATTCATATTGGCAGTCTAGATTCGATATTAAATTGTTCAAAAATTGAAATGTTTGTACGGTGAGCTGTGTAGGTTTGGTCATGGAATTGGCGTGCTATACAGTCTTGTCTTGATTTCTGCATCACATCGTCCTTCGTTTGAGATCTAAGAGCCAGCGAAGGTTTATCATCTGCGTACCTTAAATTCGTTAGTTTTTACCGCCTATAGTGATACTACCGTTGTAATCTTCCAAAACTTCCCCCATTATAGTGGGGGAGCCACATATATTGATGAGTAAGCGCCACATATATTGATGAGTAAGGGAGATAAAATGCATCCCTGGCGCACTCCTGCCTCCAAATCAAATGCATCTGAAATGGTGTTCTTTCTTCTCACTTTTCCTCTACTGTTTTCGTATAGACCTCGAATCAGCTGGATAAAGTGATCAGGGACCATGTTCTTTAATACAGACCAATGTTTGCCCCACTTAATACAATCAAATGCTCCAGTCCACGAAACGCAGATGACTCGTGATATTCTTTCATACTCATACGCTTTCTCGATGATTTTTCGAAAATTTGCTCTTTAGTATCTTCGCCGGGAATGAAACCTGCTTGCTCTTCAGATAGTATTTTAGACGGCTATTGTTACTGTTCTATAATTAGTGCAGTCACTATAAGATAAGATTCATGTGAGGTTAAAACCAATTTTATACGACACGCATGGGTCATCTAGGGGGGCTAAGCCCCCCATGACCCCCCCTAGTTGCGCCTCTGGTTCGCCGCCCATTCCTTTGTGACCTTTTTGTTAATTCCTTTGTAGCGCTGCAGAAAAGTTTTAGTCCGACGAATGACATTGATGAGCCTTGTTTGCTCATTTCATCTATATCTTTCCGTAGCTCCTGTAACCCCCGTGTCCCGATGTTCTGTTTAAGGCAACCTTGCTACGTTCCCCCACAATGTATTAGATCACAAATGTTACTCATACTGGTCTAAAATTGATCTCTATTGAATCAAGATGACAAATAAACTGGTCTATTCCCCTCTATCTTATTATCACATCATATATATCTTTTGCCACTTCATTATTATCATATATCTTTTCTTACTCAGTTAAGGTATCTTGGACTGGCTTACTCTGAAGAGTAAGTCTGCCAGCTGTCATCTACATACCCCTGAGGGGTGCACAAACACGAGCGCAATAGGCCCGAGCAATCCTAGCTGAATTTTTTTAGTTTGATTTTTGATTCAATGTAGTAGTACGAGAGCTAGCAACGTCGGAAAAACAAGTATTTTAAGACGTCTGACTCTTTGACATATCTTTTACTATGCTCTCTAGAACAGCATGCGGCCCGTCTGGCTAACAGTAAACGTTGCGTTTCCTACTGCGCATTGAAAGAAGATCCTATATTTTTATTAGTCCTTTAAATTCTAGTATTGAATATAAATCGAACATGTCTCCATAGCGCAGTGTGTAGAGTTTCCGACCACGAACCGAGGATTCAGAGTTCGAATCCGGGTCAGGACAAAGACTTTTTTATTTTATTTTCGTTTATATTCTGATAGTAAAGTATTAAATATTTGTTTTTTCTTTGAATCACCGGAATTATTTAATACTTTACTATCAGAATAAAAAAGAAAATAAAATAAAAAAGTCTTTACCCTGACCCGGATTCGAACTCTGAATCATCTTAGACTATAGCTTGGTACAAAATGGGGAGTATTTTGCTAATAAAAATAATATTTTATTAATCATCAAAAATAGGTTACAATGATACCTACTAGATTCAGGGAAGGTAAAAAAAAATAGAGAGACAAGAAAATCTGAAATTATAAATGTATTATTGTGAAAATTCCAAATAACCAAAATACACATACATATTACAAAAAATAAGATTGGCTTGTTGTAAAAATAAGTATTAAATGTACATTTCATTACATTAATAATAAATAATATAAATAAAAAAAATGTTTTAAATTCAAATAGTTAAAGAGAATGCCAACTTTCTGGTCAAATTATACGAAATTACATGACAGTACACGATTATATGGGTAAGCACTTAACTTTAACTATATAGTATAAATAACCCCGTAACATTATCCTACCAAACAGTAAACTACTTACTGTTCTAAAAATAGACAGGGTAAATAATTCCAAAGAGCACGGTGGTACGAAAAAGTTACCTAACTTTTACATTAGGGCGAGATTGCTGTATTTATCCCCGTGGGTGGTTATCCTACTCAAGACAAAATAAGAGGTTATATCGTCCGTTGGTTTGCTACAAAAACAAAGTCAAAATTTTTGTTTTATTAAAATAGCTGTACGTCATTGATTATAATTGTGTTACTGTTTCACAAATCAAGATAAAGATACTACGACTGACATAAACTCTAATTTATACATGGCGGATCCAAAATAATGTGTAAATATAAGTTACAGGTTAAACATATTGAAACTGTTCAGACAGGTTAAAAATATTGAAACTGTAAGACAAGATATAGCAATACTGGAAAATTCTTAGATATATTACAGCTTCTATAACTGAACACACTGATTCAGCACCACATTAGTGACTAATGTCCACTTGCACCGTTTGTAGAAACTTTGTTTAAAGGCTAAACAGTGATTAACTATAATATAGTTAATCACTGTTTAGCCTTTAAACAAAGTTTATACAAACGGTGCAAGTGAGCATAAATGCGGTAAGCATCATAATACCGTGAAAATTATTCATAATACCGTGGAAACTTCATGGTAATGAATTTATTGTCCAACTAGTAAACTACCTGGCATAAGTAAAAATTACTCTATAAAAGTCGGGTGAGATGGCCATTGTTTTGAATAGAAGGTGCTTGTTTTTTTTTGTGAAGGTCGGGCTTTAACTAACTTATCTGTTTAACATAACTTAATTATCATCCGAACTGATAGGAAACTGATTACAATCCAAATACTTATAATTTATTTATTATTGTTTGTATAAAAATAAACTGCACGTAAATGGCCAATGTAATAGGGGAGAGTTCGCCATGTAAAATCAAAGTAAAATGGCAAAACTTGAAAACGATATGAGAACAAAATATCTTAGTACCTATTTTTACTAGGTACTAAGAGTGGTAGGGCCCCAGACTACTACCTACTACTACCTATTTTGATTCTTTTTAAAAGCATTTTTACCACAATTTTGGCAAGTCCTTAGATAGGAAGAGCAATTTTCATGGAACCACTCACATATTCTACACTGCAACCAATCTTCCTTTTTCGGGTGTTGTAGCTTTCTCCACAACCTACACGTTTGGTTCATCCACTTCAGAAAAGGTATCACTATTTTTCTTGTATTGGACTTCCATATCCTCCTCATCAAGTATACAATATATGACCATCTCTCCCTGCTATTCCGTGGCCATGTCTCTCAAAATGCTAGGAAGGGGTGGCCAACGGGAAAAGAACTAACGGCATGTTTCTAACTGTTTCTGATGGTTAAGATTATCTAATAAACGTTGTACTCACCTAATAAGTTGAAAAATATAGTAAATTCACTAAGATACGTTCACAGTAGAAGGTAAGTCAAATCTATTGTATAATTTTATAAGGAAAAAAATGTTTTATTTTTTGGGTGTTTTTATATCACATTTATAGAAGCTAGAAGCTGACCGACTGTGCTTATACAGTAATGTTCTTTGTAGTTGATGTCAAGCAACCCCATCGGAAGACGCGTTTTTTCAGTTTTAGCTGTTGGTCATCTCTCTCGGCTGGCCATCTCACCCTACTTTACCCTAATAACAAGTCTTTTTATTGCCCATGTATAGATGATCAGATTAGATTTTTTGATATTGCTATTGGCTTATTTTATTGCGACACCTTTACAGATCTACTGTGCTCTTCTTACCTCTCGATTACATTCTCCAGTGACCAGTCGTATACTTTCATAAATTCTAATAATTTGGAGCCTGAACCTTTTATATATCTTTCACAAAGAACCGCACATTTTCGAGGCTACTGATGCATTGACATATATTGCTCTACAAACTTGAAAATAATTTCCAGCAATTTCTCATGCTCTCTTTAGTTATAAATATTTTTTTCCGCAAGCTCTACGACTAATACTTTCCGAGAGACAGCCGAGAGCTATTCTTAGTGGGACACCCTGTACATACCGTCTTTACATAAATATAATTATTTTGATATTCTCATAAACATAATATAATTGTCTGTTATTTGAGATATGTTTGTCTAATTTTAAATTATTATAATCATACAATAATACCGTATGATCGAATAAAAACGGCGCCGGCGTCAGCAATGGCTATGAAATGAAGATTGCTGTCATTTTATATGTAAAATTATATTGAAAATGTCATCGATCGTCATTTCCAAGCCAACTGGACGCCATTTTTTTTCGATCATACGGTATTTATCAAAATTATGATGAGCACGAGCAACTCAAGACTTATCTGCATTTTTTAGCTGAGAATGAACAGACTAAACGCAGTACGATTTAAGTATGCTCTGCTACATGACGACAATAGACATATGAGTCTAGGTTGAAAAAATAATGATAACGGTCTAAATATACATCGATATTAATTTGAAGGAGATTAATAAAATTTAAATATTTCTTACATTTAGATTTCACATCATCTAAATGCAAAATAGCTCAAATTTATATATCTGCCCTTGCACCAAACTGAATAGTAAATTAAAATAAAAAAAAACAGCTACTTAATGAATTAAAAATTATTAGATTAGAATTGAAAAAATAAAAACAGTAAAATTCAATTAAATTTTTAACTTTTACATGTTGAAATTATCTAATGAAATTGTGGGAAAAAATGTTTGAATTAATTGTATTTTTCCCTATTATTTCATGTTTAAATAATTATTGTGTCCTATTGTTTCGGTGTTTAATAATTTCCTAAAATATCTTTGAGTTGAGTTAAGTAAAAAATTGCATTGTTTTGAAATCTTGTAACTGCTTATAATCTGAAAAGTACTATTAATCAGTGAGTTGATTGATTATAGTATGATTACAGTAATTTTTAGAGATATTTCTTGTAATCACAAATGGTTAATGTAACAATGCTTATGCTATGTTTATGGTACAACAAATATTCACAAGCAATGCATATCATGGTATATTATTATAGACACAGCTGGTTATCTATTACCTGCCGCACCTGTTCCTGTACACATGCTGGTAGTCAGAGCACCATGTATAGTCTGTCCAACGCGCCAGGAAAGATTTCGACAGACATTCAAAAAATTACAGAAAACACCATTTTCTATTAAATTACCTGTGAACTAACATGACATACACGACAGACACAACTGTCGCTGTCATGGATCATCTTGTTGGACATATGTATATTTTTTTAAAGAGAAGTTTCAATGTGGCTCAGATTCTGATTTGCTGCATAAAATATGAGAAAATTTTAGATAGGTAAGTAGGTATGCAGAGTACCATGCAAATGATTGTAATAAATAATATTAATTTTACATATAAAATAATAAATAACAGTAGGGATAATAGATATCGTAAAGCTGGAGCAAAAAAATGTATAATACATCTCTATAGTAAGTTTCTTTGGATGATTGCTATTACAAAATAAAATATTATTTATATAATCTGAATAAAATGCAACAAAAATATTAGTTTGATCCAAATAACAGACTTGTAGTACCTAATTAACTTGCTAAGTATAATCGAATAGGTAGTCTAAATTATGGTATTGGGAATTTTCCATTAAATTTTTTTTTTCTAGGAATTCCTAAAACTCTCTACACAAAAAATATAATAAACCACCATTATTTCTAGCAGTGTTAATTACGATCTTAATTAAACTATTACATATTACAAGAGTAAATAACAATTTGGGTTTGATCAGCTGATTCAAAACAGAATAAAGGTTGACAACTCACGTGACTCAGTAATCAACATTTAAATATAAATATGTGACGTTCGTTCCGCTTATTTGTCGAGAAACAGCACGTTTAAATATAATAAAAAACAGCCAAGTTGTTTACAATTATTAATCGCAGAAACAAATAACGATGGATCACCAATAAGCCAGTTAAACATCAGGAAAATGACGTCATAGGAATAAGTGAATTTCTGTACCTTTACTAGACGACCTAGACAAAAATCGTAGTATGTTTTCATTGTGCCACGTTATGGTTCATCGATCACAGTTCACGGTTCTTCCTCGTTTGGGAAAAGTTAAAAACATCGAAAATTTGACACTGTCAATGTCAAGACACTTTCACCATGTTTAAATTTTGAATAACGTCAAATTAAATATCTATAATTATTTGTTACCTTGTCTGTGTTATTATTAATTATTGATCCACTTCAGTTAGAACATAAACACGAAGAATTTTGTCCGAAAAAACGTAATATTCTCACTGAAAACAGACGGTTGGTCTGCAACCATTCACACTCCGTCGATGTTTACGATATCGGACCGAACGTGGCGGAAACAGCTGAAAGGTGAACTAACCTCTCGGCTAGATTTGTTTTGTGTTGTGGCTCGGTTAAAGGCGAACGTGAACGTGTTGGGCCGGCGAATGGCGGGAGAGCATCAAGCCACAAGAAATGGGGGGAACAATGATAGGAAAGAGTGCGTGGAGCGGATCATCGCAGGATACAGGGGAAACAATGTAGATAATGGGAATGAACATAGGGAACGAACGAGCGGGAAAGCTATACGAGGCAATTTCGATTTGTTTTGTGCGTTTTAGAAAATGGCGAATGTGCCAGGCGAATGAAGGTTTGTTAACTTTTCTTTCAATATAGACAGAAAAATGCGTTAAATTTACATTTTTGGGACAGTTCAAAAAAGGTTAAAGAGGTCAAAATTGGTAGGTATATATTGTAAAATATGAAATGTCTTTATCCAATCCTACATTTACCAAAAATATATTAAATGTTAAGTGTTACAAATTAATTCTTGTTTCTTGTTGTATTATTGACTACAAAAATACTGACATCACAGGAAGTCAAATATATGGGAATAACCCTGGACAGTAATTGAACAGGCATATTCAGAACATTACCAGCAAAGCCATAAAGGCTTTCGTGATACATAGACTGGTGGTAAATATATGGGGCTGCGCCGCTAACATTTTGCGCTGGATGTATACCATGATAGTAAGACCCATGATTACTTATAGAGCAGTTTCTTGGTACACAAACCGTAGAGCAACGTACAGCAAGGCAAAACTTGTATAAAATACAGAGACTGCATGCATCACGGGTGCCATGAAAACCTGCGCAAAAGTATCAATGGAGGTTATTCTGGATCCAACACCACTGCACATTATCATCGGTAGATATTCCAGTAATTAGAATGATCAATAACGGAAACAGTACTGGGGAAGGAAGTCAAAACCCTCAAAAGGAAAAATTCCATAGTATTGAGCAATAAAAGGAATTGAAAGAGAGAAACGTTTGTTCAGCAGATAAAAAACCATACTATAACGTGGTATACTGATGCTTGCAAAACCAAAGCCGTAACAGGGATAGGAGTATTTGTATCGATAACTAAATACTCCGAACAAATGGGCACCTACCCCCGCATCCTTCAGGCTTTTTCTTATAAGCTATCGAAAAATGCGAACTTATCTTAGATAGGAAATATCGGAAGAAAAGCCATCCTATCCGATAGTAAAGCAGCATTAAAAACGATCAACTCAGTAAGCATCAATTCGAAATTGGCCAAAGAATGCCTAGAGAAGCTGAACAAAGGTTAACCGAGGGATAAAAGGCAATGAAAAAGCAAATGACCTAGCTAGAAAAGGAGCGAACACTCCACTAACTGGACCAGAACCGTTCTGCTTCCCAAGTGGAAATCAACTTAAAACGAGACCGGAGGACCCTGAATTTGTAATCTGGAATGAGAATCCCCAACGGTCTAAAGCGTAGTTTACACGGGCAAGTAAATTATCGCAAGTATATGTCTGAGAGCACTTCTACCAAACTTGCATAATGTAAACAGTATCCGAAAGCACTCTCTCAGCAAGTCACAAAATTGGCGGGGAAGTGGTTGCGACGAAAGACGCTTGCAAGTGTAAATAGGTTGGGGGAGTGCTCTGGCAAGTTAAAAATTTATTTCCGTATTGTTGAAAGTTTTTGGTGCAAGTGATTTTCGAAGGCGTGTTAAATAACGATATTAAAATGGAGTATGTGGTCGAAAGAAGATACCATCACTTTGATTAATTTATTTGAAGGATTTCCGGAATTGTGTGGTCGAAAGAAGATACCATCACTTTGATTAATTTATTTGAAGGATTTCCGGAATTGTGGCAAAAAAAATTGAAAATTTACAGAGATAGAGCTAAAAAGCAAAAAGCAATCAAATTTATAGCTGACAAATTCAACACAACTGAGGCTGAGATTCAGCGGAAGCTACATAATATTCGTACCCAAGCACACCCTACCAGGAGTGGAACAAAATTATAAAAAGAAAAAGTAAAATCGACTTCTGACATTCGCAGAAAATTGTTTAAATGCTTTGGGTCTTCTTTTTGGGATTTCTTATTTTTTTTTAATAACATCGCGTAAGCTCCAAGACTAGGCTTTCTGGCAATCCATTCTTTAACCCATATTCTTTTTCTAGATTTTCTTGACTGTTTGTGTAAAATTGCAACAAGAAGGGCAGTGGCTGCAGCTCTCTTTTTACGGCGCGACATTTTTCTACTAAACAATATACTTGTGCAATATACACCATACCGTGTATACGTGCATGCAATTTCTTGCTCAAAGCATATACCTAGAAAGTACTTGTTGCAAGAAATTGCTTAAATGTAAACACTATCGCAAGTTACTCTAGCAAGTTCTATCGCAATTTTCTATCCCGTGTAAACTACGCTTAAGACACTCGAAGAACTTTCTCAGGACTTTCTCCTGGGGGATACAATAAATTTGTAAAGTTGGGGTGATTAACCCCCCTCCCATACCATTCTACATCACTGACAAATTGGTCTCCGTCGAATCAACGCAGTGACGTTTACAAAAAATAACTAGTTTATTTTGTAGATTTTCTTTCAGTGGCGAAAAACCTAGAAGTTTTTTCAAGAAATGAACTTGCCACAAAGGTAAACTTATACATTATTTAAAAAAGTGTTGTAATAATTTTAGATGACGGCGTAAAAAACCTCTTTAATTATCTTTCCCTATATTAAAATTCCAAAATAATAAGTGTCTAAAGTATTTTAAATAAAAAAAAAATGTTTAATTTACATCTGACCAATTTTTCTCGGGTATTTTTTCGCTGGAAGTAACGAGCTCTTGAAAAGTTTCCATCACAACTTGAGGGAAATGAAATGCAATTATGAAAATAAATTGGACAGCCTCGCGTTGACGCAGTTTCAGAAAAAGAAGAAAAAAAATGCAAAAAATAACTCATACCAGTGAAAAATTACGTTAAATTGAAATGGCGGAATATATAAAAAGCTTGTTTAGCTATCTGTTTTAAATTATCATTCCCAGGATAGTTACTTTCTTGTATTACTACAGTACTAAAAGCTTCCATAACAACAACAAGAGTATATTAATAGTGTCACCATCATGGGTCACTGAGCGATCTCTTCCTAACAAATACAGAAATTAGACAGGGATGTGGCTTAGCGCCTCTACTATTCAACATATTCATGGCAGCGCTCTCCATTATAGCGGACAGTAAACTGCAGGAAAGAGGAATGGGCATTAGATACAAATACGATGGCGGTCTGTTCAACATAAAAAGACTCAGCGCAAAAACACGTACAAAATTCATCACAGAACGTCAATACGCTGATGACTGCGCTCTAGTTGCAAAAACGTTACAGCAATTAAAAGAAATGTTGAAAACATATACCTGGGCATACGAGGTTTTGTGCCTTAAGCTGAACATCGATAAAATTAAATCATGTGCACTCCCCCGGAAGATCACAACAATGCTATAAAAATCGGAGAACTATTGGAATATGTAGCGGAATTCAATTACCTCGGCAGTTTGATTTCGAAAAAGGCCAGTATTGACTCTAAAATTCAGCACAGGATTAACAGCGCCTCAAGAGCATTCTAGAAATTAAAAGACAGGGTTTTTTACAATCATGACTTGAGCATGAAAATGAAACTTGCTGTGTATCGAGCAATATTAACGACACCATGTTATATGGAAGCAAAACCTGGGTGCCGTACAGCTGACACATGAACGCATTAAACAAGTTGCAACAGAGACACCTTAGACAACTCTTAAGAATCAAATTGTTCCACCAGGCCTCAAACGTATCGGTCCTTGAAAAAGCTAGAGCGAGCGTTGAAGTCATGATTATTAAATCCCGCTTAAGATGGGCTGGTCATACATATATGCAGGATGCAAGAAAACCGCATACCGAAATACCTTCTTTACAGTGAGCTTGTAGGCGGTAAGAGGAAACCGTCAAAAGGTACAAGGATATTTTCCACAAAAACTTAAAGGGGATAAACATGGATGAAGCAGAACACAATAGAATGCAATGGAGAAGAATGATTGTAAACTCAGTGACCAGCGACAACCAAAAAGTAAAGAGGCAACAAAGCAATGAGATTTTTGAATATCCGGTGTGCGGAAGAGAGATAACATCACGTATCGGGCTTTTCAGTCACAGAAAAGCTCAAGAAAGAGAACGCCTTGCGTAACCATCGTCTGATGCGTGTCAAATACTCGTCAGCAAGTAATGGCAGTAGTACTAGTAGTAATAGTTTTAATTGCCCTTTCTACCAAGTTTACCTTTCTACTACTAAGTATTAATATTTTATCAGTAATTTAACTTTTAGGGTGCGCTAATTTTTTTATATTTTTTTTATTTATTCAATTCTGACCTTGTATAACTTATATAATAGAAAGTCCTGAATATCAATTATTTAAAGAATTTTAAAAACTGCCTACAGGCCCTTCTTGTGTCTGTATTAGTGTACATGTTACGGTTAAGGTCCCATGTCCTGTTAATGTCGACATTACCCGGTTAATCTCGAGAATAACACACAACAAAACAACCAAAAACATAACCTAACCCAAACACTAACGTGTTAATGTCGACATTAACCGGACATCGGACTTTAACCGTAACATATATATTGTTTTCGAATAAGTAAAATTCTAATAATGGTTATTATAATTAATAAGAATTATGCTAAAAAATATCAGAGTTAAAAATCATCAATAAACAAACAATACTATTGAAATAAATATACAGGGTCCGGCAAAAGTGCGTTGGGCATAGAATATAGCTCCTAGAATAAAAAAAAACTTGATGCAAATCTAAAGTACGTACGAGGATATATTTCAGGAAAATACTTTAACTTCTATAGGGTGGCTCAAAAAAGTGTCAGTGGATCGGCATAATTTTGTTAAATGGAACACCCTGTATATTATTGCATTTTTGGCTTCCTTCCAGATCGCTTTACATAATTCTAAGATATGAGTAAATATGTTTCGATATGTGAGAGATATTAATAACTAAATAAAAAATATATTTTTCAGCTTTTTAAAAAAAATATTAAAAATACAAGAAATGTCTCGAAATCAAAACTATATTAGGTATTTACTTTAGATGGTCTATACATACTTACTTCGCTATAAATATGGTAATCGTAAGTCATACAGGTTGGGTTATTAATTCTACGCCCCAAATTTTCTAAAATATAAAATTACTTTTCTTCGTTATTTTAAATGGAACACCCTGTATATTATTCTTTTAGTAGATGGTGAATTAAAAAAAATGAAGAGTTTTTGTATTTAAAGTATTTCCAAATTTTTAATGGTTTCGCAGATACACGCAGTATTATTTCATATGGCTTTTTCAACGGTAAAATACCAGAGAAAAATCATTGGGTGGCTTTGATAAAAATTCACTATGGAGAATGCCATATGAAATATAAAACCGCGAATATCTGCGAAACCGTTAAAAATTTTGAAATACTCTAAATACAAAGAATCTTCACTTTTTAATTCTCCGTCTATTGAAAAAATAATATACAGGGTGTTCCATTTAAAAAAAAAGAATAAAAATTATTTTATATTTTAGAAAGTTTGACGTAGAATTTTGAACATCCTGTGTGATTTAGGGTTACCATATTTACACCAAAGTAAGTACAGACCATCTAAAGTAAATATATAATATAGTTTGGATTTCAGGACAGTCCTTGTATTTTTAATATTTTTTTTAAGAAAGGCTAAAAAATATATATTTTTTTATTTATTTATTAATATCTCTGAAATTATCGAAACGGCAGCTAAAAATGCAAAAAATATACAGGGGGTTCTATTTAAAAAAAATCATCCCAATCCACTCATACTTTTTTGAGCCATCCTATAGAAGTTAAAATATTTTCTTGAAATACATCCTCGTATGTATCCTATGTACTTTAAGTTTACACTTAAACAAATATATAAAGTTTTTTTATTCTAGGGGCTACAGATGCCCGACGCACTATTGCCAGACCCTGTATAGGTACCTATCATTTTGATCCTTCTTAAAAGTGCGAAAATAATTAAAATAGTAAAAGTGGGTATTCTTAATTCCTAGTAGTTTTAATTGCCTTTTCTATCAACTTATTCATTTTTTAACGAAAGCATAAATTTTATACTTTTGTAGTGACTTTATTTCTTGAAAAGACTTCTGTGTTATATATAAAAACGTTATTTTTTGCAGTGATGTTTACAAAAAATAATTGTTTTATTTTGCAGATTTTTTCTAATGGAAAATCCAGAAGTCTTTTCAAGAAAACTAACTTTTAAACCAATGTTTTTGAAATATTTTTATAGTAAACATTCTCTAAAATTACGAATTTAAATTCGCTTACTTGAATCCACAAAACGGCGACCCAAAACACATCCATTTTGAACTGGGTCAGTGGTATCGGAACCGGTGCGTCGTAAGAAAAATCACCACCGTATCCCCGATTTTACATAACTCTTCCCGGAACGTGCCCTGTTTTCCGCTGACGTACTAACGGGTACTGGAGGGGAAGAGCGACGGTTTCACGGACTGCCAACGCGAAGAAAAAAATAGAGAGGAGACGCCGCGACGCCGTTCGGGGCAATGCGGCACCGGTCGATGGCGCAGGCGTCGTCGGCGTCGGTGCGTAGTTTATACACTGCCCCAACGAAAATTTCCGGTTAAAGTAAGGGGTAGTGAATCATGTGTTTTACTGGTTGACGGCCTAATTACCTCTGAAATAAAACATCTTGTTAGCAGAGCTGCAACAAGTCAGTTTTAAAAAGTCTTAAGTTATTTCTGAAATCAAAATGATTTAAGTCTTAAGTTAAATTCAACATAAAGTTCAAATGATTTGTCTTAAGTCTTTGACTTAAATCATCTTATTTCATGTCAAGTCATTTTTGTAAAGACTTAAATCAATCAAGTTTTTTTTACATAAATCATGATGATCTGCAAGTTAAGTCAGTAAAATGATTAAATCAGTATAATTACCCTCAAATCAAGACAACCAGAATTCATTTTAAGTGCCTTTTTTTAAATGTTCTTTTATTACCAATTAGGCGATTTTCTCACTAAGTATCATATTTAATTTATTGTAGATACAGATGGGAGTAAAACCACATAAAATAAAACAGTTAATTTTCAGAACAACTACAAACACAAAAATATGTTTTTTTTTAATAAAATTTAATCGATTCTGTAGTACTTTATATGTATTCATTACAGGATAGATGTCATCGAATATATGTCTTTTAAAAAGTGGTGATGTGTTTTGATCACTATGTAATATATCTGTTAGGGTTAAAGTCCAATGTCCGGTTAATATCGACATTAACACGTTAATGTTTGGGTTAGGTTATGTTTTTGGGTGATTTGTTGTGTGTTATTATCGAGATTAACCGGGTAATGTCGCCATTAACCGGACATCGGACCTTAACCGTAACATATCGATGTCATAAGCTAAGAGCTGGATGGCATAAGCTAAGGTACTCTTGAATATATTCGAGATTAATTTTTTTTAGTTTGTCTTTCGGGCTACATAACGGAGTCGGGGATTCACTTGAAAGGCAACAGACTCACTACGCACGCGTAACACGAGAAATAATCAAAACCGATTCCGAATAACTATAATGGTATTGAGCATTGTTTTTTATTCTGGTGCTTGGCTGCCTCTTAACAGTTTAAAAAGAAATGCTGCTGTTAAAAATTTATCATAAAGATCTGACTTAAGTCTTTTATAAAAAGACTTAAATATTTTTCTATTTCGGAATAAAGATTTAAATCACAAATCATTTTCAAAAAGACTTAAATTTTAAGTTTTAAGCATATATAAAGGAAAATAATCTTCTATTAGTCTAAGTCAGCTTTCAAAAAATGACTTAAAACACAACTTAAAATCAAATGACTTAAGTCATTAAAACGATTTAATTAAGTTTTCTGTGAGCTTGCAGCTCTGCTTCTTAGACCATAGATAAAGATGATTAATGTTGAAAAGGTATTGTTGAAATGTTTAAAATATATAAACAGGGTGTTTCAAAACAAATGCGAAAAACTTCAGGGGGTGATTCCTTGTTCAAAATAAAGGGTAGTTTGCTTCATAAACGTTGGGTCAAAAGTCAACCATTAGGGAGATATCGCGGTACAAAGATGGCGGAAAAATAATGTTCTTATTTTTTATCTTGTTTATCTAAAACGAAAAGAGATAGACTAATGAAATTTTATGGAAGCATTACTGTTATGAAAACACACTTTCTGGTAATTTTTTCACTTTTTTAAAATGAGTGGAAGGGGTTGAAATAAACTACCCCTATCATTCTTGTTAACGAAATTTAAAGAAAAATCTTATGAAACACATGCAAAAAAATTAATTTGGATAGTTTAGTTTGTTTAGAAACTTTTTTATCTCTTGTATTTTTTTTATAAAACTCCTGTATTTTTTTTATAAAAACCGATTTGAAATTAAAAAATAAAATGTAAAGCATTACATGTCAGGACTAAAAATATTTTTAGATTAAGAATCTAGTGATAATAATGATAATAATAATAATCTAGATAATAACGTATTGCAGTAGGGTAATGGTCAAATAAAACAATATTAGAAACATCCTAAAAAGTGACAGCGGCCGACTAGATTTTTTCCTAAAAAAATTACAGCTGCCCACTAGATTCTATATCTAAAAATGTTTTTTGTCCTGACATGTAATGCTTTACATTTTATTTTTTAATTTCCAATCGGTGAGTTTTATCAAAAAAACACAAGAGATAAAAAAGTTTCTAAATAAACTAAACTATTAAAATTATTTTTTTTGCATGTGTTTGGTAAGATTTTTCTTTAAATTTCATTAACAAGAATGATAGGGGTAGTTTATTTCAACCCCTTCCACTCGTTTTAAAAAAGTGAAAAAATTACCAGAAAGTGTGTTTTCATAACAGTAATGCTTCCGTAAAATTTCATTAGTCTATCTCTTTTCGTTTTCAAGATAAAAAATAAAAACATTATTTTTCCGCCATCTTTGTACCGCGATATCTCCCTAATGGTTGACTTTTGACCCAACGTTTATAAAGCAAACTACCCTTTATTTTGAACAAGGAATCACTCCCTGAAGTTTTTCGCATTTGTTTTGAAACACCCTGTATATTTAGACAGATGGAGCAGGTGCCTTTATTATAAAATCTAAATTTTCAAAAAAATCCTATCACTGGTTCTCAATAAACGTCTAACGTGCCATGGCCGTGAATCACCCTGTATATAGGGTGTCCCACTTAAGATGGATACAAGCAAATATCTTGATTGTTTGTTGAGCGATTTTTTTCATTTTTGGCAGGAGGTTGTATGGCTATAAGACGTACATTTTGCCCAGGGTAAGAAATGCGATACCTCATAGACGTACGTTTTAATGGGGTTTGATATTTTTCGAGTCAAGAGTAAACTACCCTTAGGACAGTATTTATTTCAAATCTGATAAATTATATTGAATCCTCCTTACCTAAGATACTTAAGTTCTAATTTTGATAAATATTGATACAGGGTGTGTCATTAAAATAAGACATTTTTATTTTTATTATTATTTTTTTAAGTACTTACGACGCCACTGGATAAACAACTGGTTTATTATCAATAACCAATTATAACCAATTATCAAAATTAGAACTTAAGTATCTTAGGTAAGGAGGATTCAATATAATTTATCAGATTTGAAATAAATACTGTCCTAAGGGTAGTTTACTCTTGACTCGAAAAATATAAAACCAAACCAAACCAAACCCCATTAAAATGTACGTCTATGAGGTATCGCATTTCTTACCCTGGGCAAAATGTACGTCTTATAGCCATACAGCCTCCTGCCAAAAATGAAAAAGATCGCTCAACAAACAATCAAGATATTGGCTTGTATCCATCTTAAGTGGGACACCCTGTATATAATATTATTATTAATAACCAATTCTGGCTGTTATGAAAGACAAATATTTGAATTATGAAGTTTTTATAGGTATCATTTTACGCGTATCATAGGTTCGCCATCACCAATACCGTATGATCGAGGAAATGACGATCGATGACAGTCCACATATAACTTTAGATATAAAATTACAACGATCTTCATTTCATAGCCATCGCTGACGCAGTTCTTTTTTCGATCATATTGTATTGTATATGTTGCGGTTAAGGTCCAATACCCGGTTAATGTCGACATTACCTGGTTAATCTCGAGAATAACACAAACAAAAACAACCAAAAACAAAACCAAACCCAAACATTAACCTGTTAATGTCAAAATTAACCGGATATCAAATAAACGGTGACAGAGATAGCTTGAAAATAAAGATCACTGTCTTTTTGTATGTAAAATTCTGTAGTAAAATTATATGATGAATGTCAGCGATCGTCATTTTAAAGCCAACTGGAGGCCATTTTTTCTCTCGATCACATGGTATAATTTAGTGCATTTTTTATTCTTCATATACCTAATATATTTTTATTGTATGTCTTCAGAGCTAAGTATTCTAGGTATGGAGAAATCTTTATTTTCTGTTAATTATTGTATACAGGCTCGGCAATAGTGCGTCGGGGACATGTAGCTCCTAGAATAAAAAACTTAGGAATTTTGTGCTAGGATAGTGTGCAGACTTTTGCAGAATTTTGGAGAGTGCAGACCTAAAGTATGTACGAGGATGTATTTGAGGAGAATATTTCAACTTCTATAGGGTGGCTCAAAAAAGTTAGTGGATTGGGATAATTTTGTTTAAATGGAATAGCCTGTATATTATTGCATTTTTGGTTTCCTTTTAGATCGCTTTACATAACCTTAAGATATGAGTAAGTATATTTCGATAGTTTCAGAGATATTAATAAGTAAAAAATATATATTTTTCAACCTTCCTTAAAAAAATTATACAAATTCAAGAACTGACCTGAAATCAAAACTATATTAGGAGTTTACTTTTAGATAGTCTATACTTACCTTGCTATAAATTTCGTGTTCTTAAATCATACAAGGTGTTTATATATTCTACGCCAAACATTTTAAAATATAAAATAATTTGTATTTGCTTTTTTAAATGGAACACCCTGTATATTATTTTTTATTAGATAGAGAATTAAAAAATGAACATTCTTTGCATTTAAAGTATTTCAACATTTTTAATGGTGTCGCAGATACACGCAGTTTTATTTGATAGGGCTCTTTCAACGGTACAATACGAGAGAAAAATCATTGGGTGGCTTGGGATGACATTATTGATAAAAATTTATTGTGGCAAATGCCATATGAAATATTATATTAATATTAAATATTATTTATTATTATTAAATATTAGATTTTAAAATTAAGCAATAATATAATGTATCAAAATTTTGGCAGGGACGCAAAAATCTGGCTCTCCACTCCACAGTGATTTGATCCTCGCAATATTTTAAAATATCCTCCATCTCCCCAATCTGTATTCCAGGTATTAGCGCACAACCAATACGGTACTCCATTTTCAACACCCCATCCTAAGATCTTTACTGCGTGTCCTCCAATGAGATGATCGCTAGTCCTTATGTAAACACCTGTATACAATGTAGAATATAGACTATATTGGAAATAAGCAGAGGGTTATTATATTAAGCCAAAATAATATTCCACAGCTTATTCCAGTACCAGATGGTTATCTGTGCCAATGTTTACAGAATATTCTGTAGACGTTGTCTTTGTTTTGCTTAATAGGCTGTGGTTGTAGTATAAATATTTAATATTATATAAAGAAGTAAGTAAAAATTATATAATAAATGAAATCATTCGCCGTGATGATTTTTTGTAGTCAAGTCTGAGTCACATAATATATAAAACAATATTCTTAAACATAAACAAAAAACTTCGGACAGAAGTAGAGAAACTTTTTAAAATGGTGTCTTTTTTGTTAACGCAGGGACTGAGGCCAATTTATGCATTGTTAAAATTAAAGATACTTAAACAGTTCTTATTTAAATGAAATCACATGTCTCACGAAAACTTAAGATTTTATTCAGTTAAATAAAAAACTACAGGGACAAAAATAGAGGAACTAAAAATTAATATAAAAATTACAAGTACATAGTTGTTGCTAACTTAATAAACTTAATAACCGTGATTAGCTATAACTTCACAACATCGCTTTGGCATGGAGTCCAATAGTTTTCTGGTTCAATGGAATTCCAGGCCTCTTTGAAAATTCTTATCAAATCTTTCTTATTGCTAATGTGATTTCGTTTTACCCGGCGATCTAGTTCCTCCCACAGGTTTTCAATGGGGTTAAGGTCTGGACTGGGCAGGAAAGTCCATAACCCTAATTTGTTCAGACAAAAACCATTCTTGTAAGACTTTCGATTTATGCTTTGGATCATTATCTTGCTGAAATATCCAGGTTAAAGGCAAATTATCAGCAGCAAACTTAATCATCACTTCCTTTAAGTTGTCCAAATACATAAATCGATCCATTGTTCCTTCTATTACATGCAGTGGTCATATACATAGCCCGAGATACATGCCATAGCCCGAGAAGCATCCCCATACCATGCAAGATCCACCACCATGCTTTACAGTGGCCTTGGTATACTGTGGATCAAATCTTTTCCCTTCTGGACGATGTATCCACGACATCGCCCGTATGACATCGGACCCAAATATATTGAATTTGTTTTCATCTGGAAACAGGACCTTTTTCCACTTATTCGTCGACCAGTGCAAATATTTGTTTGCAAAGGTAAGTCGGGCCTTTTCTGGTTCTTCTTACTGATGAGTGATTTTTTGGCTGCTCTTCTGCTAAATAATCCTGCTTCCCTTAGCCTTCTTTGGATGGTCTTAGAGCTTATATTGACACCAAGTAGTTCACTTAAAATTTCATTTGCCGATTTATGCGGATTAATTAAGGCGATTTTTTTAATTATCATTTCAATTTTTCTGGTTGTTTTCCTTGGTGGACCACTTTTTTTAATAGCGTTTAAGGAATTGCGAGTTTTGAAATTCGAAATCGTTTTGCTAATGACAGACTTATGCAAATTAAACATTGTGCTTATGTCCATTTGCCGTACCGACCAAACCATTCCGATGTGAGTTGATCATTTTTTCACCTTAAGCAAATAACTACTAAGTAGGGTCAATATTTGTGTTGGTCTCTTTATTTATGTTCCTTCAAAAATATTTGTGTCCATATTATAAATTAACACCTGATAAGATAAATTTGGAATGTGGCTAAAAATGATTGAGTATTGCTAAAAGGAAATATGTTTAAAAGAAACATTATTTTAAATATTGGAGGTTTTTGAAATTCGACGAGTTTTAAAAAGTTTCTCTACTTTTGTCTGATAGTGTACATACCATTTTTGTAACTAAAAAAATCATCAAATATATCTATAGCACCCTCAACTGGCCCATTCTCCATAATTTCCATTTGAATTTCTTCTTCTTTCAAAAACTGGTAAACATCTTGTCCAAAAGTCAGAGAGTGTTCATACTTCAATGAAGCATCTTGACATTTTCGAACGCATTTTGGCGTATCAAGGGTCAAATTTTCGCAATGTGGTCTACTTAACATATTCACATGGTGCTCGCAGGGTGGAAGTGTATAGTCTTTACAACCTTGTGAAGAATTGTATAACCCTCCTGTAACAATACCTAAAAAAATGATGTTATGAGATGTAAAAAAACGTGATAAAATATTCTAAAAGCTAAAAGTTAATCGAGAATATTGTTTAATGGGAATATAGAGATAACGACGATTTTGATTTTATGTAAATGAGCTGTAAGTATACAGGGTGTACCAAAAAATTAGGAATCCATGGGAATGTCTTTTTTTATTATTGCGTCATAATTTTTGAAGGTTTTTGTGTAATTGTGAAACCTTAGATTATTTGCTTATATACCTTTACTTTTATATACCTATTACTTTATTACTTATTTGTTCGTTACTAGACGAATAAAATAAAAAATAAGTTTTTCTTCGACTATTTTCTATATTTTGTCACTTAATCTAACTTTTTGCATATGTATGGAGAATATTTATAAATAGACGTCATGGCTGAAGAAGTTATAATAAAGTGTTTTTTCAATAACTCATTAAAAATTGCATTTATTGCTAAGTTTCTGGTATTCCCTGTATAATATAGTTTAATGCTACATTTATTATGTACCAAATTTCTGCCAATATACCCAAGCCCTTGGAATTTCTCCACCTAGGCAACCGTTTCCACATTGCCAGCAACAAGCTGTCAAATCTTCTGCTGATACAAATACTTGAAGATTTTGATTGGACTTAATGCAGATTCTGTCTGACATTGTAGCAGCAGCACTAGAAGCCTAACAGAATATAGAAAAATAGAATAGTAATAGTAATAAATATAGCATAATTCATTATTTATTTTAAAAATATTAAATTTGTTATTCAAATATTGTATAAATAATCGGTTAATACAATAATATTTTTATATATTTTTTTGGTAATAATTGTTTAAGGAATATTACCCAGCACGAGCCACAATGAGACTGGTCGCTGATTTGCTTTATGGACTTGCAATTGGGCCAAGCCAGTCTTGCATCAAAATGTTCTGGAATTACTTCAGTGTTAATTGCTTTACCTGGTTGATAAAATGATCTGGAAAAGTCTGTAGATGCCCGCCATGTTCCTAGAAATAAATATATTATATTCATTAGATATACCTTATACCGTGCTGGCAACTGTTACTTTTGGGTCGGAACTTACATGTGTGGAAGTAAATCGCATAGGGATCTTAGAGTGAGATAAATGCGACGGTTTGCTGCTGCAGCGTTGCCGGTACGCCATTCCCTATCAGGTAAAGTAAAATCACGATCGCAAACTGCTTATTTTTAAACGACTTTTTTTCGAAAATATAACTAGAAAGAATCATTAGATATGTTTCTGAGCATCTGAAATAGAATTATAAGGATATCGTTAGGGTAATCAATTATTTTTAATAGATTTTGAGATATCGATTCATTTTGAATTCAGAGTTCTAATAGCGCGATCACTGTCGAATACCAACTCAATTCCACTTATTTTTACCAAAAATACAAGTGTTTCTAACTTGCACTTAAAAATTTTGAAGCTCTGGGGAAAATTACAACGACTCGTTAAGAAATAAACAAATAAAGCATTGAGACGTAATTAAATCGTGAAGCTGAACGCATGATGTACACCTTTCTCTAGAACTTTAGGTGCTACTGCTATATCCTCTTCCACGTCTCTTGGCAATGTGCGCAGTTTCTCTGTTTATTTCGTGCGTTTGGCAACGTGTTTACTGTTCTCTCTTTGTTGAGTACATTATAAACGCATTGTACTCTTCTTACATATGGAAATCTCGACCCAAGACTACCCTTTGCCAGCACTTAGTATACTTCATTACTTATATCCAGTGGCGGCTTAACCATGAGGTCAAATGGTCAATGCCCCCCCTCTGCCCAAAAAAAAATTCAAGAAAATTAGAAAAACTTATTTAAAAAAGTATAATTTTTGTAAATCACTTTTTTTCATCCTAAAATATTAAAAACTATTCTCAATTTGTCCAATTTTCGCTTGAAAACATTTTATTTTACCCATTTTCTCTACTGACGGTCAAAATTTCATTTTGTCCTTCGTTCCCGCTATGTCTTAGTGTGCGAACACAGTGCAAGCAGGTTTGCCGCTTACTGGTAGCCAGCGCCAATCTGGGTACCTATTCTTGACATCGTAGAAAATATAATGGATTAAGGTGCGATAGATATAGTTTATATTGACCATTGACCGCGTCATTCATAAAAGGATTTGTAAGGTAGGCAACTATATACCGGGTGCGTCTCAAAAGTGGCTCACCCCTATAACTTTTTTATTTTTTCAGATAAAAAATCGAGATTTGGTATGTTAGTAATGACATAAATTAGGATTGATTGACGTATTTAATTGTTTTCGGACACTTCCTGTTTCACCGGAAATGACTACAACTTTTGATTTTTAAATGGCACCCTCGGTATTTTTTTACTTTATTCGATATAAAATAAAACTCTGAATAGAATGACATATCATATGTCAACTTTTGACATTTTCGCATATGATTTATTTGAAATTATAACTTGCAATTCGTAGCGAAAATTTGACTCGAAATATCGAAGTGTGTGGTATCAAATTATTCGTAAAAAATGCTTTTTCGAAATTTGCTAATGAGCCACCCTCGTTCCATTTGAAAAAATTGAGATATGATTAAAAATACGATTAAACATATTATTATTAGCATTTTCTAACTGGCCAGGACAAGACAATAAAAACATTAGACGATCAAATCTATTTTTCCAAGGCTCCTTGATTAAGAATTAGTGTTTTTAGCATAGCCATGGCACTCTAGGTTGAATTTTAAAATACAATTTTTTATTAAGCGAGGATGTCAAAAGTTGTCATATGATATGTCATTCTATTCAGAATGTCATTTTCTATTGAATAAAGTAAAAAAATACCGAGGGTGCCATTTAAAAATCAAAAGTTGTAGTCATTTCCGGTGAAACAGGAAGTGACCAAAAACAATTGAATACGTCAATCAATCCTAATTTATCTCATATACTAACATACCAAATCTCGTTTTTTTATCTGAAAAAATAAAAAAGTTATAGGGGTGAGCCACTTTTGAGACGCACCCGGTATACACTTGTATTTGGTAGTTTACTGACAAACAAGCATAATTTTATTTTGCACGACAGTTTCACGTCATATGTATCGTTGGTTGCCTAAAACTCACTAAAAAAGACAAAAACCAAAAAATTCACAACCAAAAAAAAACAAAAAAGGCTAACCAAAGCAACCAAAAACCTTCGTGCAACTTTGTGTCGATAGACAGTCAATTTTTGTTCGCAAGAGACTCGGCTACTATCAAATTTTCGCCACCAGTTCGCCACTAAACGTCAAACTGTTAAATAAAATTATGCGACAGACGATATAAAAAGTGGCGATTTTTGTCTTTGTCTAGAAACCAGCGTGTTATTATTGTAATTTGTAATATTGTTTATTAACTGAGAATCAATATAGTTAATTAAGAAATATTGAGTGCATTATTTCTATATAAATATATTACAGGATATAAATATATTTCAGTCGTATCGCTGGAAAAATTTCGCCGTTTGGGCAGTTTGGGTGTTTATAAAAACTCAAATTATAAAACAACCTAGGTTTATGTATCGTTTATCGCGTATTGCGTATAATGTTTGGTTTAGTCAATATAAATCAATATTTAAATTTTTAATATCGAAAAAATTTTTAGTTTTAGTTGCCGTAGCTTTGTCGTAGTCGAGGGTTTGAGATGCAGCGCGAAATTTGTATAGGCAATAATTTATAATTTTCTGGTTCTGGACAAATGATTAGCTCTTATACTGAGTGATGAACTTTGATGATGATACTGAATGATGAACTTACATAGGTGGCTGGTTTAAATTATGTGATATAATGAAAACAATCGAATAATTTATTCGACGTCAAATTTTGGTTATTGGCTATTCCGCGCTAGTGTTTGTGTTAAAATTATTGCACAAGTGCATAAAATATATTAATATCTCTGATTGACAGGGTGTTATCTAAAAGCAGCACAAATTCATTTTCAGTGCAGTTTATTAAGATAACACGCTGGAAAGCAAAATTATGTGGCTAAATTAAATTAAATAAAATAATAGCTTTTAACTCTTTTAAACTAGGTTGGTTTATGTTAAAAGTTAAATAATGCGTTTTTGCTTTCTTGATAAAAATAAGTATAGAGTATATTACGTATATTTTTAGGAAGCTCATATCAAAGCAAATAAAACAAAAATATAATATACAAAGTATCCCATTTAAAAAGTTTGAGTAATATTTTAAAAATGACAGCTTCCACTGAATAACTAGTTACACCACTGGATCTACGTGAAAAACTCTTGGTACTCAAATTAAACCATTGTGATAAGTTAAAAGATAACCAAGAAACAAGTATTTCAGAAACCAAGAAGGCCAAGACAAGTCTATGTGTTACATCGTTAGTTTCACAAAAAAGTAGCAAAGTGATGTGAAAACCGCATCTTTATTGTATATCTACTCATAAACGAGGAACAACATAAAGCACTCTAAAATGGGACACCCTGTACATTTAAACTCACCAGAAGCTATTTTTCTTAACCTGGACCATTCAGATTTATCAAAATTCTTCCCGGCTTTCCACGTATATTGCTTCTCATTTATATTATTTATGTATTGCTCTGAGAGTGGATCATAATTATTTATGTATGCATTTGCCGATAAAAGTTGTAAAAGAATTAAGTATTTCCACATGACTGTAGAAATTTTAAGAGTACTCGTAATATACTTTTATGTGAATATATAATACTAAATATATTTTTATTCGGTAGTAGTAATAATAATACGGATAAGATAAGTAGTATATTAAAAAAGTAATCTTTCAGTGATTTGCTTATTGAGCATCAGTATCCATCAATCAAAAATAAATAATTATTTATTCGGGATTGTAACAAAAATCAGAAAAAATATATTTTTTTAATATTTATTAAATAAATGATTACCCACAAAATTTGATTTCCCGAGTAACTATGATTTTTTTAACAATTTAGCAAAGTTGAAAATACTGAATTAAGATGTTTTGTGTTAAAACTTCTAAAAGAGATTCCTTCTAAAATTTTATAAAATAATAATTTAAATACAACGATTTTAAAATTAGGCCAAATAAACTAAGATTATTATATAGTCTTTAACAAATGGGCAAAAAATTGTTATTTTTTATTTAATAAAAATCAAGTTACTTTAGAAACGACAGTCAATGGTATTCCACAAATGGTACGATTCAGGAAACCCGTTGCTAAAGTCCTATATCATACCTACCATATGTTATATGTCTCTCTATTATCTAGATAATATTCAAACTTAACGATAATTTTAGAGTGGTTTCAAAAATTTTGACTTGAACTTCTTAATGATTATCATAAACCCTTCTTCTGTATCGTTATTTTTATCTAGTTTTACGACTACAACTATCAGTTCAGTTCATCTTGTACCCCAAATCAGCAACTGTGTAAATATTTTTGTCAACAGACCAAATGCTACACCTCCAAATGTTTTTTTTTCAAACGCCACAAAAATATTATTTTTTTGCCAAATGTACAGCCTCGCCACAAAAAGTATCATTTTTACTCCTAATAAAACAATATACTATTTTTTCAAACGTCACAAAAGTATTCATTTTTGTGACGTGATTGACTATACAAGTTGTTAATTTGTTTATTACTCGTGGCAAGAGCTTTATGGTTGAAATATGGCAACCTCGGCCCGCTCGTCGAGAGACGACGCGACGGACAGGACGAGTCGGCAGCTTAGCTTAGGCTATATCTGTGATAGTAGGAAGATGTTTGAAATTTATGTTAAATAAGTACAGATAAAGTTTATACTTATATATTATATATATATTATATATATATATATATTATGTTATATATATAGTATAATATATATTATATTTATATATTATATATATATTTATTTGTTTATTATATTGTGTTATTTTGTTTGGCTTCTGGTGGTTGGTTTTATTTCGGTTCTTTCGGTCCGTTTTTTTTGCTGTGTGTGTGTGGTTTTTTGAGCCTGTTTTATTTCATCCCGGCTCCTTGGCACTTGTTTCCATATTTTCGCCTTCTAACTGCGTCCTTTCTCTTTCGTTTTGTCTTTTAGGTCCGGTCTTTTCAATTCTTTCTTATTTCCTTTCGTGACTCGGGTCTTTCTTGGTTGTCACGTCTTCTCTACTGTTTTTGGTGGCCCGATTTTCTTTGGTCTTGTTTTTTCGTTTATGGCGTACTTTCCTGTTTTGATATGTTATTATACTCTGAATAATCTGTTTAATACTGTCATTAGCAACAGCAGTGTTCAGAGTGTCAAGAGGAGAAGAATTCAGTTACTTAGATTTATGCACAGTTACAGGTATAAATACTTTTTCAAACATAGTATCGAGTTCTATAGTCAACATTTTTAGTATTGCTACAACTGTAAAAACAACGAACATTGGACTGAAAAAATAGCAAAATTTATAGAAGAAGAAAGGGTATTATGCCAATAAGCAAATTAAATCTGTAGGCAGAAGTTTCTTATTTAAAAATCTGTTATGGGATATATATTAATTCTTATCTGTGCCACAAATCACTGAGAAAAATCATATGATATTCATAATATTGTTAATGAGATAATATTTAAAGAGTGTTAAAAATGAGATTATTAGTTATGAAGCCTTACCCTTTTACTTTAAGAGTGTTTGTTTCAATATTACACTTTTATTCTTTTAAACTCTATGATGAAGTTCAAAAGCATTTTGCAATGGCCTTAAATTGTGAGCCAGGATTTATAGGAAAGGTATTTGATGCAGTGAAACTTAATCAGTACCTTCCAGTATGTATTTTAGTAAGGGGATTGTCAATCCCATGTTTTTAAATAGATAAAATACAGGCCAAAGTATTACAGTTGAGAAGAAACTATTTTATCTTAAAAAAATTCTTTAAAATTCTGAGTTCATATAATCTAATTTTCTTAATAATAAATTAGGTATATGTATGTATGTTGTACATACAGAATTTTGTTATGGGCAAATAAGGATCGGCAAGCTTCTTTTGTGCAAAAAATAAATTATTTTTTCTAGTATTTAGACAAGCCATAATGTGTTTACAAACTTACCGGTAACAGTTTTTTTATAATAAAATATTTAAGAATAATTTGGGTTGTTTATCAATATATTAATGACTTGAATTTTGACAAATTGAATTTGTATCAAAATAATTTTACGAAATATAAAATTGATCTTCTATTACAAGATTTAGAGTTTTTATTGTCGACGAAAACCAGGATAAATACTAACAATAATATCCTTAATAAAACCAATGATGTTTATGTATTATGAAAATATTTGTTAGAGAACATGTTAGGTATGTACAGTTAATATTTGAAGGGACGAATAAAAAAATAAAACGAAAACATATTTTTTCTAGGTTTATATTAAAAGTACAAGGTAATTATCAAAAATAATTATGAACCAAGTGTTTTATGAATATACAACTTGAACAAAAAATTGTTTAGAACAATTTTTACCATATTTGCAAAAATTTTAAATTGAAACACGTAATTCAGTATTAGTATACATAAGTAAACATGAAATAATTGTAAATACTTATTTAATGGCATTTCGAGTGTTCATCTGTCCGTAGCGTCTTTTGTCAGAATATTCGTATATTTAGTGTTTTATATACCAATATTGTACTCAATTTTGAAACTGATGATAATTAAATAAATCATATTAATGTTCTTCAGCTATATATCTACTGATAGGTATTTATACATCCATAATAAATGATGAAAATTTCACTAAATTCAAATTGCCCCCCGTATGGTTGAAAACAGCAAATTGATATTTGATTACTTATAGATGACCACCTATATACAAAATGACACGGAGATCTGGAATATGGCGCCCAACTTGGTTAGACCTTCTGCGCATGTTGACGCTCATTCTCTATCCCTTCTATATCTCTGAATTCGACTCACGGCACTACCGACTTACCTGGTAGATGCAGTCTTTCTCTTATTTTTATGAGTCCGGTTTTGGGTTTACTGTCTTACACTTCGTAGAGTTGTCTCAGACAAAAAATTCAAGCGAATAGCCGATCAGTTTTAATTTTATTCTCTTTGACTATTCGCCTGATCGTTTGAATCGTTTCTGAGAAACCGTCAAGAGTGAGAGAGCGTCTTTCTCAGACTGGCTCACCAATGAGTCAGTCTCGCAATTGGATATACTCTTGTCGAGGGACTTCGCAGTGTAACTATTCTGAAGGAAATCCGTTTTAATATTACATAGTTAGAATTAAGAGATTCTTGGCTATTGCATATAGTGATTGCTCGATGACAGAATGTTTAACTTTAACTATACCTATTTTAGTACCAAGAATCGTTGTGTAAGTTAAACCCTTGATTATGAGTATAGACAATGGTTAAACTAAATAAAGAGAATGGAAGTTCGAAATAAGTTTTAGTCGTGGTACTGTAGAATATGGGCCGGTAGGGAAATACAATTTGTTTCTCAGGTCTCAGGTTGAAAACATTTTAATAAAGCAGTAAAATTTTGCAAGTATCAAATTTAATTGAAGTAAAAATAAAAGGAGAATAGTTTTTTGTGTTTGTCATTTTCGAAAAATAGGGCAACACTA